>NW_020230255.1:0-495000 GCF_003227715.2 Harpegnathos saltator
GTTAAGGAAGAGAGAATCATGAGAGGGGAGTTGTGTTAGAGAGGGAGTGTAAGAGGGAGAGTGTATGAAGGGGGGAGAGAGGGGGGAGGGGTGAGCGAGGCAGAGAGAGGGAGTGAGAGATTGTGCGTGAGACAGAGAATATGAGAGAGTGTGTGTGTGAGAGAGTGTCAGAGAGCGAGTGTGAAAGAGAGAGAATGAAAGAGTGGCAGAGTGAGAGAGAGAGCGTATGAGAGAGATGGTGTGAGAGAGAGAGGGAGTATGAGAGAGAGAATGTGAGAGAGAGAATGAGAAAGAAAGAGAGTGTGAGAGTGGGGGAGTATGAGTGGGAGAGAGTGAGAGAGAGGAGTGTGTAAGAGAAAGGAGAGTGTGAGGGAAGGTGTGAGAGAGAGTTTGTATGTAAGAGAGAGTGTGTGTATATGAGAGTATGAGAGTGGGTGTGTGAGAGAGAGAGGGTGTGTGAAAGAGAGAGAATGAGAGAGGGACAGAGTGTGAGAGAGAGAGAGAGAGAGAGAGTATGATAGAGAGATTGTGTGAGAGAGATAGTGTAAGGGAGAGAGAGAGAGAGAGAGAGAGAGAGAGAGAGGGGAGAGAGAGAATGTGAAAGATAGAGAATGAGCGAGAAAGAGAGTGTGTGAGAGAGGGTGAGTTTGAGAGAGAGAGAGAGTGAGAGAGAGGAGAGTGAGAGAGAGAGAATGTGAAAGATAGAGAATGAGAGAGAAAGAGTGTGTGAGAGAGGGGGAGTTTGAGTGAGTGAGTGAGTGAGAGGGAGAGAGAGAGAGAGAGAGAGAGAGAGAGAGAGAGAGAGAGAGAGAGAGAGAGAGAGTGTGTGTGTGTGTGTGTATGAGTATGAGAGGGTGTGTGGGAGAGTGTGTGAAAGAGAGAATGTGTGAGAGAGAGTGAACGAAACAAAAAAACAGAGCGAGAGGGGGGAGAGAGTATGAGGAAGATAGGGAGAGAGAGGGAGAGAGGAGAGAGAACTTAAGATGGTTGAATATAAATTTTAAACGTTGAAATTTTCATTGGTTAGACGATGACGTGTTACTATGCAGGAAATGTGTTATGGAATTTCAAAATGTATGTTCCTAATACATCGTATGTTGGAGTCGGATATTATCGAACTTATATTATACTACAGGTTTTATTTTTTATTTATAATATTTATTCTTAACTTTAATATGAACATGCTAAAGTAGCGCGCGCTTGTAGTGTTCTAGTCCACTTTATAAGAAAGACATGTTAACTGCGTGAATTTATTTTATATCGAAGTATTGAAGACTCTTTTCTGCGATGCTGATTGGCCGTCTCGATACCACGTTGCGGCCGGATTCATGTTGTTTACGGCTGTCATCGCGGTGAATGACAGCTGCGGGTTTTATCAGGTTACATATTTCACATATATAACAGTTTTTTAGTGCGCGCGCGCATGTGTGTGTGTGTGTGTGTGTGTGTGTGTGTGTGTGTGTGTGTGTGTGTGTGTGTGTGTGTGTGTGTGTGTGTGTGTGTGCGCGAGGGAAAGGGGGGAAAGGGGGGAGGGGAGGGGAGAGAGAGAGAGAGAGAGAGAGAGAGAGAGAGAATGCTTTTTAGCCAATAAAACGATGCATATTGCATCTGAAGATGAACTTAAGATGGTTCGGAATAGAAATATTAAACGTCGAAATTCATTGGTTATACGGTTACGCTTTACTATGCAGAAAATATGTCACTTACAAACTGTATGCGCCTGATTGGTCATCTCGCTTGCGTCTCGCGTACGCGGTTTGCTTTGCACGCCGGTTGCGGCTGTCATCGCTCGAAGTTCGTTTTGACCTCTCGATCGCACATTATGTGTGCAGCTTACTTCTCGTGCAATATAATGTGTCAATGTGTCATTGGAAGAAGGAAAAGAGAAAGAAAAAAGAAAAAAAAGGAAGCAAAAAAAAGAAGAAAAAAGAAAAAAACAAGGGACGTACGAAGGATAGTGCGTTCTTTGTCGTCATCGCATGCAGTTTTGCGACGAGGAGTCCGAATCTTGCTCCTGCAGCCAAGTCGTTTTATATTTAACTAAGATGTATTTTCTCTTTAATAGAAGATATTCAATTAATAATAATAATTATATATATATACGATAAAAATATTATCAACAATAACAATAAAATACATTATATATTTTTTGCTCCTGTTTGAATATATTCTATTAACTCTCATTTTCTTAAATAAAGAAAAAGTCAAATATAAGGTAGGATATGACGGAGTAATTGTATAGAGTGAAAGAAACTGTTAATAGAAGATATTCAGATAGAAGGAAGGAAAATATATACTATAATAATATTATCAATAATAACATTAACATAACAGTATATATTTCTTCCTCTTGTTTGAATATCTTCTATTAATCTCATTCTTTTCCATTTCATACAATTTTCCAATATTTTCTCCCCTATGTTATAAAGGTTATAAGTAAATAAAAGAGACCTAAATAGAGAAAAAGTCAAGTTAGGTAGGACATGACAGAATAAATGAAAATATTTTTAGAATATTAAAAAATATGAATATAGAGAATAATACGCAATTAAAAAGAATAAAAGTGATATAACTTTTATTGCATCTTGTACTTATCTTCTTCCGCATTTTCCTCTCTCTTTCTCTCTCTCTCTCTCTCTCGCTTTCTTTCTACATTACTTCTTTATCCAATCCCTTATTCTTCCTTTTCATCTCTATCTCCTATTCATTTTTCTGTTTTTCATTTCTCTATATCTATTCTTTTTATGCTTGCGTTTTTTTCTTATCATTTAATTTCTTTTTCATTAAATTTCTTATCATTTAATTCATTTTTTTCTTATCATTTAATAAAAAAATTGAAATTGAATTGATAATATTTGTTTCTTATTATATTATTAATAATATAATAAGAATTGAGTAATAGAATTGAATATAATATATTGAATTATTAATTATTTATTTGTGTATCAGTAATTATGAGTTCAAATGCAAAAAGAATATCCATATCTTACAAGGCAGAAAATGAATTTTTTTACATCTCAAAATGAAGTTATATTTACTAACATACAAATTAATTCTTTTTTAACTCTGTGTTATCTGGGCAATAGATACATTTTTTACGTATATATTTAAGATACAAGTATATATAGACGCAGAGTTGTAGTGGAGCTTATGCGTGTCGCTGTCGTGCACCCGTGATCAGAGTGATCACGCATGCTTGTCCTAAGGTGTGTTCTTAATTCTATATTCTATATTAAATACTAAAATTTGCGATTTTTTTATTTTATTCTTAATAGTGAGTTGTTTCCTCAGATTCGTCGACAGACGCAATAATTTATTGTTGGTTCCACGTGGACGGTACCACTTTCTTCGTCCCGGACAATTTGCATCTATATTTGTTTCCGCACAAACACCAAGTACGTCGTGTTATATTCATAATTTATTTAAGCCAATTTTAATAACTATAAATTTCACGTGATAGTTTGAAAAATAATATCGTCCTATATTTTAATGTGATGTATTATATATGTTTTATTACTTGGAACGACTTACGATAAGTAATCTGTATATATAATTATTAATATATTTTTATTAATTTTTAAAGTTTTTATATTAATTGTTAGATCTAACATTGTAGATAATTTGATGTATTTTAATATAAAATAAATTATGTGATAATGATGATAACGATGATGATGATGATGATGATGATGATGATGATGATGTTGATAAATATATTGATGATAACAAGATTAACGATGATAATAGTAATAATAATTTATGTAGTATTTGTTTAAATTTGAAATTTTAATTTTAATTGCAACATATTTAATTATAACAGCTTTACATAGTTCGACCTAACGAAACCTAACATAACCTAAAGGGTTAGTTTAGATTAATTAAATTACCTTATTTTCCTTCTTATTAATCTTTCTTATTAATTTTTCTAATTTTACAAACGTGTATAATATATATCAATATTTTTGTAAAAAATGCCAAGACGTAGGATCGAGCGAACTTCAGAAGAAGAAGAATTTCAACAACGACGTCGTGAAAAAAGAAATGAAAATCAACGATGTCGTCGACAAATTGAAAGAGAAACTAATGTAATAAAAATGATTAATTCTATAAATCGTGTAATAAAATTTAATAATGAAGTTGAGGAAGAATGTATTGCGGACATTTCAAATCATGGTACAGAATTGATAAATCAAAATGTTAGAAATTCTTCAAATATTTCATTGATAAATCAGCGACATGTCGAATATCAAGTTAGTTATCGATCGTGGCAAAAGAAACAACCTCTTTTAAATATTAATAGTACAACTGCATTAAAGGACATAGTTGAATATTATATAGGTTCCATGGATGTATTTTGCATTCATTGTAATGCTAAACATTTTGCAGCTGAAAAGATTTCTAATAAAAGAAATTCTTTTCATGATTGCTGTAATCATGGTGCAGTTTATCTTCAACTATTACCAGATTTTTGTGCTCTTTATTCATTGGAAGTCATGCAAAATCAAACCAGTTCTTTAACCATAGTTATAACAGATCATTTTCTTTTGCATCATTTAACGCAAATCTGGTTAATTTTCAAGAAAGACGGCCTGGTCCGTATTGCTTTAAAATGGCCAAATTTATTATCAAATTAATACAGTGTTATATGCTGAGCAAAATGAGAATCCAACTTACGGACAACTTTTTATCGTTGACTCAAATGAAGCAATAGATTATCGTCTTAATCAAAATTCCTCTTTAGATTATGAGATTGTAACAGAACTTGAGCACTTAATACGAGAATGTAATATATTTGCTCAATCGTATCAAATGATGAATGAAGAATTAGAAAATCAATAACAATTAGAAATCGAATTTGGTGAGCCGCAACTTGAATTACAATTAGTATTTACATTAAAACCAGGAATGGATAGACATAGATATAATGCTCAGTGAACAAATGAAGTTGCTGCGGTTTTTAAGACGACTTCTGAAGGGGAAATTCCTGATTCTTACGTTACAATACGTAACAGAAATATTAAAATCTTACAACGGGTTAGCACTATGGATCCAAATGTAGAACCTTGGATATATCCATTATTTTATCCATTTGGAACTAGAGGATGGCGTTGTAATTTAATGAGATTAAAAAGCACTAGAAGAATAACTAGAGGACAATATGTTAAATATCGTATGGCCATTCGTAATAAATTTAACGTTTTCTTACTAGGCCGTCATTTGTTTCAACAATGGCTTGTAGATAATTATGTAAAAATTGAAAAGGATAGAATAGATTATTGCAAAGCTCATCAAAGAGAATTACGTGTTGAAACATATCAAGGTTTAATAGATTATACGCAAAATAAGGTAAATAGTATAAATGGGCGTGTTGGAAAAATGGTTATACTTCCTTCTTCATTTATTGGATCACCACGTAATATGTTAGAAAATTATCAAAATGCAATGGCAATTGTTAATAAATTTGGTAAACCAGACCTTTTCATTACAATGACCTGTAATCCAAAATGGCGTGAAATTGAGGAAAATCTTTTATCTGGTCAACAAGCTTCCGACAGACCTGATATTTGTGCTCGAGTTTTTAATATTAAAAAGGATTATTTAATCGATTTCATCGTTAAGAAAAAATTTTTTGGTGATATAGCAGCATTTGTTTACGTTATTGAATTTCAAAAACGTGGTTTACCTCATGTTCATATGTTGATTACTTTAAAGCAAAATTTTTAAATAACTCCACAAATTGTAGATAAATATATTTCTGCAGAAATTCCTGATCCATGTGAAAATCGTATTTTACATGATATAGTTATGAAACATATGATTCATGGACCTTGTGGTGATTGGTATTTGGTTAGTGGAAAATGTTCAAAACATTATCCAAAATTATTTGTTGAAGAAACTAAAATAGATGAAGATGTTCATCCTCATTATCGTAGACGAGATATTGGTAAGTGTTTCGTCGCCGAATAGCGCGAGGTCGATCGCGCCGCGACTTACCGGTATCCTCTACCCCCTCCACCACCCCTCCTACCGCTCCCTCCGACAACCCCTCCCTTATCCCATCCGCCGTCCCAAGTCCCACCATCATCCCGCAAGAGGGTCCACCCCCCAGCCGCATAATGCCCCCTCGTAGGGCTAAGCGAGGAAGGGGGGGGCATTACTAAAGAGAGCGGTGGTAACACTCACCCAATTGCCAACCGCCGCGATAATAACGGGAGATCAGAAACGGGGGGCTGACTATCTGCCTCCCAGTCGACCGCTGACTCCCAA
Source organism: Harpegnathos saltator (assembly GCF_003227715.2). Taxonomy (NCBI): domain Eukaryota; kingdom Metazoa; phylum Arthropoda; class Insecta; order Hymenoptera; family Formicidae; genus Harpegnathos; species Harpegnathos saltator. The sequence goes on from NW_020230255.1 coordinate 6,268, forward strand.
AAAGGGGGTCGGATGACAGTGAGGGGGAGACTATGGTGGGAAACCACCGACAAAACACCTCCCCCCCTCACCCATAGGACCCATTATAAACAGTGGGTGGAAAGGGAAGGGTTGCGACCCCTCCCAGCCTTCTATAGGCTCGTATGCCCGGCGGATTCGATTTTTCCCCCCGTAACCCGGGCAGGAAGGTGAGGCACTGGGTAGGGATTCCCGGTGTCCCAACCAGTCCTCCAAACGTAGGGCGGCTAGTTGAGGAGGTGGATCAACTAGCCGCACAACAGTATCTAGGCGACGCCTCGCCCGGCGGAGGTTGAAGCGGGCCTTTTTGGCTGGCTTCCCCCTTCCCAGTCACATGGGCAGGGCGTGAGGGATGGAGAGGGAGCATCGGTTGAAGAGGAGCTTCGACTCGCTTCCCCCCTCTCCATTCCTCAAGGAAGACGACGGCTCGCCGTCAGGACTTGGGGTCCCGATCGCAGCTACGCGGCATCGGGGCCCCGAGACAAGTCCCTTCGCAGCGCCACCCGGGGAGGTTTTAGCCGGTAGGAGTCCGGCATAACCTTTCACCCTTCCCCGAGGGTGAAGGGTATCCATGATGGATTTCCTCCTCGTAAAAAAAAAAAAGAAAAACTCAATTAGAACTATATCATTTACGATTATTGTTACTCACTGTTAAGGGGGCTACGAGTTTTGAACATTTAAGAATTATTAATAGACAAAATTATCAAACCTTTCAAGCTACATGTTTAGCTTTAGATTTGATTGAAGATGACGAAGAATGGATGCGAGCTATGAATGAAGTTATTAAGTGGATGATGCCACGACAACTTCATAGATTATTTGCACGCATTTTGATACATTGCCAACCAATATATCCAGAAAAACTATGGGAAAGATTTAAAGATTCTATGTCGGAAGATTACACGCGAAATATTGATATATTACAAGGACAAAGAAAAGCATATATTATAATTAACACTATGCTTCGTGCTGAAGGTAAAAGTTTTGCTGATTTTCCACAAATGGAACAATTGATAGAAAATATTGAAGAGGAAAGTTATATATCTCTTGATCAAATTACAGAAATTGGTACGAGACAATATAATCAACTAAATGTTAATAAAAAAAAATAGTCGACATTGTATTAAACAGGTTAGATAATAATAATAATAATAATAATAATAATAATAATAATAATAATAATAATAATAATAATAATAATGGTAAAAGTGGGGTTTAGGGGACCCACCTCCAATGAGCTTGTCATTGATATATATTATCAAGGATACTCTACTGAGTGACATTCAAGAGGTTTTAGCCGTCGCTCATTGTTTGCTAAAAAATAAGTACCAAAAGAAATTTCATAAATAGAATGTAATTTTCCGACACCGTGTATATATTTAAGGAATGAGCACGTGCTATATACGCGCTATATATGAATATATATCACCGCACTATGAAACTTGTTCTGTTTTGATTATTTCTATTGTGTATATTCTTACTTGGTATGTTTCGTATTATCGTAGTATCTGTATTATTACTCTCAGTTGCTCTTTCGTCGTTCAACTAGTTGGTCGCTTAAGTAAATCCAAGAGTTACGTAAATTTTCAAAATGTATTTACATGAATATTTATATATAACGCATAATTTCGACAGTTTATGGGATTTCTTATGTGAAAAAAAGGTCGTTCGAAATGAGATGTGTCCGCGATGTAAAAAATTATTAAAAGCAAATAATCCACATGAAAATCGTTTATTACATTGCACAACGTATACGTATACGAGATTATCATTTTGCGCATTATCTTGCAGAATTTATATTTAAAAAAGCATACGATTTTGACAAATATATTGATAGTTTTTTCGAAATTATGAATTTAATGTATCCATCAGATAATCCGAACATAGAATAAATTTCTTTATATACATTTCTTCTATTAATACATATATATAGTATAAGATTATGTAATCTAATACTAAGTATAATACTCTCAATTACTATTAAATTCATGTATATAAAGGGTTTTTCAATAAGGGCGGGTCGATGTTGCAATGGAATAAAACAAGCTGTGTGTGAGGTATTAACGAAATTCTTTTTTTATTTGAAAGGCCCATGTATGCCATTATATGTGGAATATAACATCGGTCAAATGTCCGCCGCGGCTGAATTTGAGCGATGGCCTGGGTTATGTTGACTTTAAGGGCATTGGTGGTCGATTGAAGCTTATTGCCATAGACCTGCGACTTCAGAAAACCCCACAAGGAAAAGTCTAGCGGAGTCAAATCGCACGATCTTGGTGGCCAATTCACGTCACCTCTGCGAGAGATAACCATATCCTCAAATCGTTCATGCAGAATGTCCACCGTGGCGTCCGCTGTGTGGCACGTAGCGCCGTCCTACTGGAACCACATGTCGTCCACGTCCATATCGTTCAATTTGGGCCAAAAGAAATTGGTTATCATCGTTCTGTAGCGTTCGCCATTGACGGTGATGGCCTCACCAACGTCGTTTTCGAAAAAGTACGGACCAATGACGCCGCCGGCCCAAAATCCGCATCAAACAGTAACTTTTTGTGGATGCATTGCTACCTGTTGAATCTCGTGTGGGTTGACGTCGTGCCATATACGGCAATTATGCTTGTTAACATAGCCATTCATCCAAAAATGCGCCTCATCGCTAAAGATGATTTTTCGGCCAAAATTGGGGTCCTCTTCCAAATGCTCCGAAGCTCAGTCAGCGAACAAACGGCGTTGTCTATGATCTTTAACTTTGAGCTCCTGGGTCAGTTGGATCTTGTACGGGTGCAGGCCCAAGTCCCGACGCAAAATTCGCCAAGTTGAAGTCTGCGAAAGGCCGAGTTCTTGTGCACGGCGAGGAATTAACTGCCTCTGGTTCTCCTGCACACTTTCACTTACAGCGGCGATGTTCTCGGCCGATCTGGCGTTCCTTTGATGTACGGGTGTTGGCTGATCGTTTACCGAACCGGTCGTCTCGAATTTGGTCACCAAACGTTGGAGAGTCGACTTTGAAGGGCCACCGCGTCTGCCGTAAAATGGGCACAACGCGCGCAACGTTTGCACTAACGAACACTCATTTTGATAATAAAGTTTTATCATTTGGACGTGCTGCTCAATCGTGTAACTTGTCATGGTGATTTGGCATCAATGACTGAATAATAAACAGGTTAGACAGACGCCGCCAAAACATGGCCGCCACAGGCTGCCAACATCGACCCGTACCAATTGAAAAACCCTGTATATAAAACAGTATACGTATATGCGCGGGGGAGGGGCACCGCCCCTCCCCCCGCACCCCTCCCAAAAAAAAACAAACCCTAACCATACCAAACCTATGTTTGGTTAGGTTTTGGTTTAGGGTTTTTGGGGAGGGAGTGCGGGAGGAGGGGTGGAACCCCTCCCCCGCGCATATACGTGTATTATTTACTATATTTCTTTGTACATACTATATGCAAAAATATACACATGAGTATATTTATGCAATATTCATACAACTTCTTTTGTTAATAACTTTTTAATAAACAGTAAGTGACGGCTAAAACCTTTTTAGTGTTATTTAGGAAGGTGAATTCTATAACATATATCAATATGAAAACTATCGGAGGTGGGTCCCCTAAACCCCACTTTACCAAAATAATAATAATAATAACAATTGTTTTTATATCGATGGTCCTAGTGGATCGGGAAAAGACATTTGTATATATAACTATTTCTTACTTGGCCAAAAGTATAATTAAACATGTATGTACTATGGCTTTTACAGTGATTGCAGCAACGTTACTCCCTGAAGGAAAAACAGTTCATAAGACATTTGGATTACCAATTCCGTTGTTTAACGATTCATCATCATCTATAAAAGCTCAATCAAAAGAGGCTAAATATTTAAAAGAAATAGATATTTTCATTTGGGATGAAGCACCTATGGCACCTCGATATGCTTTAGAGATTGTAGATCGAATGTTGCGTGATATTATAGATAATGATTTACCTTTGGTGGAAAACTTATTGTATTAGGCGGTGATTTTAAACAACTTCTTCCAATCAAGATACGAGGTACTCGAAGTGAAACTATAAATCTTTATATTAAATTTAGTTATACCTGGAAATATTTTTTTAATTTTTCTTTAACGCAAAATATGCGAGTTCTTCCGGAAGAAATTGAATTTATAAAGTTGCTATTAAACGTTGATAACGGGGTATTAAATGATTCTAGAGATAATATGGAAGTTCCTGAATGTTGTGTAGCACCAATTGGTTTAGATATTGCAACAGATATATATGAAGATATAATTCATAAAAAAGAATTTGATAAAGTAGCTAAAAGTGCAATACTTTCTGCAAGGAATATTGATGTAGACGAAATTAATAAACAAGTTGTTAAATTATTAGATGTAAGTGGTGGACGAATATATATATACAAGTATAGATAGTACTATAAATAGTGATGATAATCGTGACATTGTTGAATCTTTATTACCAGAATATTTAAATAATCTTTCTCCAGCTTGTCTTCCTCCTCATGAATTACGTTTAAGACCAAATTGTGTTGTTATGTTGATTAGAAATCTTAGCATCAACGAAGGTCTTTGTAACGGCACTAGATTAATAGATAATCTTGAGCTCGCAAATTATTTATTAAAATGTAAGATTTTATCAGGTGATAAAGAAGATATTGTTTTCTTGAATCGTATAACACTATATTGTGAAAACATATATCCCTTTACTTTTAAAAAGAGACAATTTCCAATAAAATTAGCTTTTGCTATGATAATTAATAAATCTCAAGGACAAACGTTTGATAGAATTGGAATAGATCTTCGTAAAGATGTATTTAATCATGGACAACTTTATGTTGCCTTTTCACGAGTTCGTTCTTGGCAAGCATTACGAGTTTATCTTGGTGAACAGCGAGATAATAATTGTTAAAAATTATGTATATAAGGAATTATATACATAATTTTTATTATTTTTCGTATATTTATATTTAAAAAATTATTGGTAAATACATACATCCAAGTAAATACGAACTAAAAGTCACATCCCAGCAAACACAATGTTACATGTAACGTACACGTTAGTTGAGAATCAAAAATTGTTTCTTTTAACCAAGACATATTTCAATCATTTCTTATTTCTTATATTTCAATTTATGAATTAAATAAAGTTCAATGACATTTTTTACTTTATACATAAGATCACGCTAGGATAAAAGATATATAATCGATATTTAAATTCGAAAGAGAAGCGTACCATTGCGTAGTCCTGTTAGGTTAGGAGGTTAAAAGTTATTTTTAAAGTTATTTTTTTCACAAGTTAACCACAAAATTTTTAGTTATCAAGAGACACGGTCGTGTCTCGCACCAAGTATACGCGAAAGAAACTCGCGCGCAGGAATCGCGAGGCGGTTAGGCGAAAGTTATATCATCTAAAAGTTATAATACTTGCACAGTCAAGTTATATATTTTAATACCGTCAAATAAAAACAGAATAGAATAAAAACGTTATTGATAATAATGTAAAAAAATGAGAATAAAAACATTCAATAATTAAAATTAATATATTAATAATATAAGAAATAATAAACAGTTAATAGTTAATAGAATTAATAGAAGTTAATAGAATAGAAGTTAATAGAACCGTGAATAGTTTTTAGCACATTTTATTTTTAGTATTTCTACATCTTAATATTTTTTAAACATAAACATAGGTAACAAATAATTCCTAAAAATTTTTAAATATAACATTTTTTAAAACATGCTTTGAATATTGATAATTCTTCGAATATTATTAAGCAATTCTCTTGTTATTCTTGCTTTGTAAGAGAGAAATATTTTAAATTATTATTATTATTGTTGTTGTTATTATTTTAACAGAATTTACTTTTTGAGATAAACATTGCTCTAATCTTCTTTTTTGAGGAGTTTTATTCGCCTTGATTAGTGATAAGATAGATATTCGTCCTTCCAATTTTTAAATGTTGTCTAAATAATTAACTACTAAATATAGTGGATCAACTGGAAAAGTTAGATAATTGTTTTTTAAACTGATATATAGGGTATTCCGTCACGAAACCGACAAATATTGCCAACGTGTTCGAATGATTATTTTAGATAAAATAAGTTCATATTCATCAACACCATAACTTGATTCGGTTTCACTCCCAAGATATAAACACTTTATTGTACAAAGCCTAATCAGTTCTGGTTTACAATAGCTGCTTTAAATTCTAAGCCATAAGAAATTGATTAATTACGGTCCACTATTTTTTTCACATTCAACTGTGGTTGGTCAATTTATTACGGCTTAAGGATTAAAGCACTTATTATAGATTGAGACTAAAATATGTATCAGACTATAGATTGAGATGGAGATTAGATTTAAATTTAACTATTCCAAATAAAGAAAGAATAACTTTATCATATAATCATATTATTTATTCTTGTTGATTCTCCCACGTGAACAATAAAATCGTAAACGTAATCTTCCTTTAAGAAGCCACGTAGAATGGGGTATTGGATTTACATCTCTTTGAAGCTGGCAGGACCAAATCGGCAGAATCGAAACGCACCTATTAAACTTTTTAGTACTTATTTTGTGCTAATTTGTGCTACTAATAAAAATTTTGTATCTCGTGCCGTTTTGAAAAAAATCGTGGCGCTGCTACCTTCATATGAAGCCAGCAGGACCACAACAAAAAATAATTAAAAATTAAAAACAAGTACATAAATAGAAAGAGCATAATTTGTGCTAATTTGTGCCATCAGAAAGAAGTTCATATTTGCATTCAGTTTCAGAAAAACAACACTTATTAAATTAAAACCCAGAAATCAATTTGAAACGTCAGTATCCGCTCTTATGAATAGACTCGAACCGCAACTCTTGCAACAGATACTGCTTATTTTGTGCTACTAAAATATGTAATTGGAGATTTTGTGCCCGCGGCATTTTTACAAAAAATTCATCTAAGAACCAGCTTACACTCAAAAGTAAAGTGCCACTTGTGGTCAGCAGAATCCAGCCGCGACTTTTGCAAAAGATACCGCTTATTTTATGCTACTAAAATATGTAACTGCAGATTTTGTACCCGCGGCATTCCTATAAAAACCATTCAAGGACCATCTTACGCTCAAGAGTAAAGTGCTATTTGTTATCAGCAGAATCCAGCCGCGACTTTTGCAAAAGATACCGCTTATTTTGTGCTACTAAAATATGTAATTGCAGATTTTGTACCCGCGGTATTCCTACAGAAAGCATCTAAGAACCAGCTCACGCTCAAGAGTGAAGTGCCACTTGTGGTCAGCAGAATCCAGCCACGACTTTTGCAAAAGATACCACTTATTTTGTGCTACTAAAATATGTAATTGCAGATTTTGTACCCGCGGCATTCTTACAAAAAGCATCCAAAAACCAGCTCACGTTCAAGAGTAAAGTGCCATTTGTTATCAGCAGAATCCAGCCACGACTTTTGCAATAGATGTCGGATATTTTGTGACATTTAAGTTTGTAACTACAGATTGTGGTTGTTTTGTTGCGAATAGGATATTTAAATTATGTGGGGGTTTTTAAATAAAGACTTAATTTTGTTAAAAATAGGCAAAAAACTTTTAACTATGTCCAATAAGTTTTAGAAATAAAAATTTATTTTTCTTTCGCATATATTAATAATGCCGGCATAATTTTTATATTTGATTTAATATGTTTTGCTAATATGTAATGCCCTACTTGTATTAATCTTGTCTTGTATCCTGTGTATGCAGCAATGCCGATCAGTTTATATACTTGCATATTATAAGAATTTATGCATTGTTAGGCAATGTCATTCAGATTTATATCTATGATTGTCTTTCCCTTGTCAATCCTTATAATATGCAAATATATAAACTGATCGGCATTGCTGCATACACAGGATATAACCAAGATTAACACAAGTAGGGCATTACATATTAGCAAAACATATTAAATCAAATATAAAAATTATACCGGCATTATTAATATACGCGAAAGAAAAATAAACTTTATTTCTAAAACTTATTGGACATAGTTAAAAGTTTTTTGCCTATTTTTAAAAAAATTAAATCTTTATTTAAAAACCCCCATACAATTTAAATATCCTATTCACAACAAAACAACCACAATCTGTAATTAACTTAAATGTCACAAAAAACTTAAATGTCACAAAATATCCGACATCTATTGCAAAAGTCGCGGCTGGATTCTGCTGATCATAAATGGTATTTTACTCTTGAGCGTGAGCTGGTTTTTGGATGCTTTTTGTAGGAATGCCGCGGGTACAAAAACTGCAATTATATATTTTAGTAGTACAAAATAAGCGGTATCTTTTGCAAAAGTCGCGGCTGGATTCTGCTGATTACAAATGGCAATTTATTCTTGAGCGTAAGATGGTCCTTGAATGGTTTTTGTAGGAATGCCGCGGGTACAAAATCTGCAATTACATATTTTAGTAGCACAAAATAAGCAGTATCTTTTGCAAAAGTCGCGGCTGGATTCTGCTGATAACAAATGGCACTTTACTCTTAAGTGTAAGATGGTCCTTGAATGGTTTTTGTAGGAATGCCGCGGGTACAAAATCTGCAATTACATATTTTAGTAGCACAAAATAAGCGGTATCTTTTGCAAAAGTCGCGGCTGGATTCTGCTGATAACAAATGGCACTTTACTCTTGAGCGTAAGATGGTCCTTGAATGGTTTTTGTAGGAATGCCGCGGATACAAAATCTGCAGTTACATATTTTAGTAGCATAAAATAAGCGGTATCTTTTGCAAAAGTCGCGGTTGGATTCTGCTGACCACAAATGGCACTTTACTTTTGAGTGTAAGCTGGTTCTTGGATGATTTTTTGTAAAAATGCCGCGGGCACAAAATCTCCAATTACTTATTTTAGTAGCACAAAATAAGCGGTATCTGTTGCAAGAGTTGCGGTTCGAGTCTATTCATAAGAGCGGATACTGACGTTTCAAATTGATTTCTGGGTTTTAATTTAATAAGTGTTGTTTTTCTGAAACTGAATGCAAATATGAACTTCTTTCTGATGGCACAAATTAGCACAAATTATGCTCTTTCTATTTATGTACTTGTTTTTAATTTTTAATTATTTTTTGTTGTGGTCCTGCTGGCTTCATATGAAGGTAGCAGCGCCACGATTTTTTTCAAAACAGCACGAGGTACAAAATTTTTATTAGTGGCACAAATTAGCACAAAATAAGTACTAAAAAGTTTAATAGGTGCGTTTCGATTCTGCCGATTTGGTCCTGCCTACTTCAAAGAGGTTATATAAACAGAGAAACATTGTGAAGAGGTTATAGGAAGTGAAACACAGCAGTGTAGATAAGAAATAAAATTAGATTTGTTATTACAAGAAATAATTGTAAGCTTTCCTAATAGGTAATAGCCCAGAAAATCAAAATCAAAAGATATTCAAAAATTGTCTACCATAATATATCCAATGATGAACATAAGTAAAGAGTAAAGAATATCCTAAAATATCCTAGGAGTATCCTAAGATATCTTAAATGTGTCTAAGACAATATTAGGGATAATTTGTGGTATCTGGGTGCAATGAATTACTTTTAAAAAGCAATTTTTTTAACCGTGAATATGTGTATGTATGTGTTTATAAAGTCATATATTTAATAAAATTGTATTATTTAAAGGTATGTAAATAATGTAATGTATGTTAATCGGGCCTTGTAAGAATATACATTAGAATGTGTTGTATTCAGCGCCACTGCGCCTGTGCATTTCATTCAATGAAAAATGCTCACACTTTACCTCGTCGCTCCTCCCTCAGTGGCTTCACCCCCCTTGTCTAAGTACTGAGTTCATGCTCCATCTCTATATTCCTATATCTATGGTTAATCTAGGTTCAGTTGAATACGCTATTAATTTATGCATTTATCTTGACGGCTTAACCATGCAAATTTTCATCTTTATAGCTCTTTTAATTTAATTTGTTTTGAATTTGATATCAGTAATATTTATCCTCTATATAAAAATCTCTGAGCGCATCATATATTTGAAATAAAACGCTATATCCTGAATGCATCATATCTTTGACATAATTTGTCATAAAAGCTCTACTTATAAGCATACTTTATGTAGAGAGAAATGAATTTAATATTGTATACTTTATTTTCTTACAGCATATCCGACTGGACCCAGATTAACCTGTATTAGATTAAATAAATTAAGATTAGACGTAATATATATTACATGTTCGACTAATAAACTTAATTTATTTAACATAATGTGGGTTAATCCGGGTCCAGTTGAATAAGCTATAAGAAAATAATATACATTATTAAATTCATTTTTTTTTCAATTCATGATGATAGTGAATTTGATGAGTTGAATAAACTTAGCGTATTTCTTGAACATGTATTATATAGTACATGTTCGACTAATAAGCTAAGGTTATTCAATCCAACGTGGGTTAACTCAAGTTCAGTCAAATACACTATTACTTTATGCATCCATATTGACAGCTTAACTGTACATGATCTATGTCGCTTTTTTAAATTAATTTGTTTTGCATTCGGTATCAGTAATATTTATCTTTTATATAAAGAATACTGAACGCTATATATATTTGACATAACTTGTCATAAAAACCTCACTTATAAATATACTTTATGCAAATAAAAATGAATTTAATATTGTATACGTTGTTTCCTTGTAGCATATTCGACTGGACTCACGTTGGATTAAATAAATTAAAGTTATTGGTCAAACATGTACTATATAGTACATGTAAACTTAATTTATTTAACTCAATGTAGGTTAATCCGGGTCCAATCGAATACGCTATAAGAAAACAAGGTATATAGTATTAAATTCATTTTTGATTACATAAAGTATATTTATATGTAAAACTATTACGACAAATTATGTTAAACATAATGCAAGCATTCAGGATATAGCATTCTATATCAAACATATAATGCATTCAGAAAGATCTTTATATAAAGTATAAATATTATTGATACCAAATGCAAAACAAATTAAATTAAAAAAATCTAAGAGATGGAAAGCTGCATGGTTATGTATCCTTATAAGTAAGACTCTTATGATAAGTTATATCAAACATATGATGCAAGCATTCAGAATATAGTTTTATATGTCAAACATATGATGCAGTCTAAGATTTTTATATAGAGGATACTCACTGACGCGCCCGGAACTATTTCATATCTTTTGTAATATCTCCTTTTTTGCTTCTGCGTCTCTAATATTTTTTTTTTGTATTTTCCTAAAATATTTATAATTGATGTTGACTTTATTAATAATTTATAAGATACGTTACCACCATTAAATTTATCAGATTTTGTCTTTCTACATTTTACCTTATCTAGATGTATGACCTATATAAAAAATATATTATTATAAAATATTAATAATAATTTAATGTATATTATTTTATTATATTAAAAATTAAGACTACTTATATAATTGGACATTATTTGACTATCTACTTTTTCAATATCCTCATCTTCATTTCATGCAACAACTTGGACTTTTTTCCCTGTTGCAATAGCTAAGTAAAATTTATAAAATCGGTATTATTGTTGGTTGCCGACATATCGAGAAGCCTCGATACCATCGACAAACTTAATGATTTCACTGTGAGAAAAATATTTTTTATATAATTTTTAATTTATATATTAAATTATAAAAATTATTATTCTTTTTTATATTTTTATTTAAATATTTTTTAAAAAATATACTGTAGAATCAATTTCATTTCATTAAAGACTGAATTATCACTTGATATCTCTTTCAGATCTATATTTTCTATTTCTGATTCCATTTCTTCAAAATTCTGCATCTTTTACTATATTAAAATAAATTTAATATATTTATATTATAATTATAATTAAACACGTAGGCATAAGTTATACCACAAAAGCTTTAGTTATATTAATATCCAAGAAATATAATTATAACCATATAATTTTTGTTAGACGCGCGTTTCTTGACATATATATACAACCTTGAAATAATGACAGATTTAACAGTTGCAGAAAATATAAGAAATGAAAGTTAGTTTTAGATGAAAGTTTATTTTTGACATAGAAACTCAAGTTGTTGATAAATAATAAATTAAAATCTGTGTTGTCAATAAATCGAAGGCATAAAAGGTAAGTATAATACAAAAATCATAATTTATAATAATAATAATAATTATAAGTATAATATAAATATATAAAATTTATTTTAACATAGAAAAAGATGCAGAATTTTAAAGAAATGGAATTAGAATTAGAAAATGTAGATCTGCAAGGTATATTAAGTTAAGATAATTCAGTCTTTGATGAGATGAAACTGTATAATCCTACAGTGTAAGTATTAAAAAAAATATATTTATATAGAAATATAAAAATAGAATAATTTTTATAATTTAATATATAAATTAATAATTATATAAAAAAAATTTTTCCCACAGTGAAATCTTGGGTTTGTCGAGGCTCCTCGATATGTCGGTAACGAACAACAATACCGGTTTTATAAATTTTATCTGGCTAATGCAACAGGAAAAAGAATCCAAATTGTTGCATGGAATGAGGATGTGGAAAAAGTAGAAAACCAAATAATGTCCAATCATGTAAGTAGTCTTATTTTTTAATATAAATAATATACATTAAATTATTATTATTTTATAATAGTATATTTTTTACATAGGTCGTACATTTAGATGGGGTACAATGTAGAAAGCTAAAATCTGATAAATTTAATGGTGGTAACGTATCTTATAAATTATTAATAAAGTCAACATCAATTATAAATATTTTGGAAAAATACAAAGAACAAAGTATTAGAAACGCAGAAGCAAAAGAGATGATGTTACAAGAAATATCAAATAGTTCCGGACGCGTTAGTAAGTATTTTCTATATAAAAATTTTTGACCACATCATATGTTTGACTTAGAACATTATATCCTGAATACTTGCATTATATGTTTGATATAACTTATCATAAAAGTCTTATTTATAAGGATACATAACCATGCAGCTTTCCATCTCTTAGGTTTTTTTAATTTAATTTGTTTTGCATTTAGTATCAATAATATTTATACTTTATATAAAGATCTCTGAACGAATCATAAGTTTGACGTAGAATGTTATATTCTGAATGCTTGCATTATATGTTTGACATAACTTGTCACAAAAATCTTATTTATAAATATACTTTATGTAATCAAAAATGAATTTAATACTGTACACCTTGTTTTCTTATAGAGTATTGAACTGGACACAGGTTAACCCACATTGAGTCAAATAAATTAAGATTAGATGTAATATATATTACATGTTCGACGAATAAGCTCAATTTATTTAATATAACGTGGATTACTCTGGGTCCAGTCGAATGTGCTATAAGAAAATAAGGTATTATTAAATTCATTTTTTTTACATAAAGTATGCTTATAAGTAAGGCTCTTATGACAAATTATGTCAAACCTATATTGCGTACAGAGATCTTTATATAAAGGATAAATATTATTGATATCAAATGCAAAACAAATTGAATTAAAAGAACCACGGAGATGAGGCATGGTTAAGCTGTCAAGATGCATGCATAAATTAATCATGTATTCGACTGAACCTGAATTAACCCACGTTGGATTGAATAACTTTAGCTTATTGGTCGAACATGTACTATATAATACATGTTCAAAAAGTACGCTAAGTTTATTCAACCCATTATCAAATTCACTATCATCATAAATTGAAAAAAAAACATGAATTTAATAATGTATACCTTATTTTTTTATAGCTTATTCGACTAGACCTGGATTAACCCGCGTTATGTTAAATAAATTAAGTTTATTGGTCGAACATGTAATATATATTACATCTAATCTTAATTTATTTAATCCAATGTAGGTTAATCTGGGTCCAGTCGAATATGCTATAAGAAAACAAAGTATAAACTATTAAATTCATTTTTGTTAACATAAAGTATGCTTATAAGTAGAACTTTTATGACAAATTATGTCAAACATATGATGCAAGCATTCAGGATATAGCGTTCTATTTTAAACATATGATGCATTCAGAGATTTTTATATAGAGGATAAATATTACTGATATCAAATACACAACAAATTAAATTAAAAGAGCTACAAAGATGAAAATTTGCATGGTTAAGCCATCAAGATAAATGCATAAATTAATAGCGTATTCAACTGAACCTGGATTAACCCACGTTGAGTTGAATGAACTCCCCTGCTTAAAATGATGGATAGAAAACGATAGAATTGCATAGGATCAGCTTGAAATGAAATGTAAATTAATCAGAATGAATAAGATCTATCCGTCGTGGATATTTCAACGAATAAATTTTCTATCATATCTAATAAGATTTTATAATAACTTGAAAATTAATTGAAATTAATTGTAGATCTTCACATAAGTCACATATCATATGTTAATGTCAGAGCATATATAATATATTCTATTATATTTTCCGTGATTAACAGTTTATGAAAATCTATCATGAAAAAATAATATCCAAATGTTTTACATGATTCTATCATATTAAATCAGAATGTCCAATTCAATTCTATCATAAAAACAAGTATAAATTGGCGACCGAGTCTTTCTATCAGAGTCAATTCGCTACCTTCTAGTAAGAATGCTATCCTATTGAATTCGAAAATGTCATATATCTCTATCATACCTTATCATGAATATTCAACACGCATCTGTTCCTATCATGAAAAATATAAATTGATTCTATAATATTTAATCAGAGCACTCAATTCAATCTTTTCGTAAACAATAAGAATTGACAACTGAGTCTTTCTATTAGATTCATTTCGCTACTTTCTAATAAGAATGCTATCCTATTGAATCCGAAAATATGTCATATATCTCTATCATACCTTATCATGAATATTCAATACGTATCTGTTTCTATTATGAAAAATATAAATTGATTCTATCATATTTAATCAGAGCACTCAATTCAATCTTTTCGTAAACAATAAGAATTGACAACCGAGTCTTTCTATTAGATTCATTTCGCTACTTTCTAATAAGAATGCTATCCTATTGAATCCGAAAATATGTCATATATCTCTATCATATCTTATCATGAATATTCAATACGTATCTGTTCCTATTATGAAAAATATAAATTGATTCTATCATATTTAATCAGTGCCCAATTCAATCCTTCCGTAAACAATAAGAATTGACGTCCGAGTCTATCAGATTCATTTTACTACTTTCTAATAAGAATGCTATCTATTGAATCCGAAAATATCTCATATCCTTATCATGAATTTATCATGAATAATCAACAAGTATTTTCTCTATCATGATAAATATAATAACAATACTATTCGTTTCAATTACATTTCTTGCTAGTTATTTTTAAATTCTGTTTGCATTTGATTCTATCATATTAAATCAGAATGCCCAATGCAATTTTTTATGAATAATCAGAAATTTATTGGTGACGAATATTTTTATTATATTGAATCAGGGAATATTTATCGTAATTAAGTAACCTTCAACGGAATTGACGCAATATTGCGCAAATCGTTTATTTTTGATTGACTGGCCCAATTTTTATAACATTTGATATCCTATGGTCTGCGCATTACTGAATACAAATTTGAATTAAAATATTGTTTCAGATGGGGGACCTATTATATGGTAACCAAAAAACAGAAATCTATCTACTGATAACATTATAAGACTGATAAAATATCATAAGACTGAGGGATAGAACGTGATAGAATATCATAAGACTAACGGATAAAACGTGATAGAATATCATAGGAGGGACGGATAGAATATCATAGAAGGTAATATGAAATATGTCGTGAAATTATTATAGTTTCGTATTAATAGTCTCTATCCGAATCATATGTGGAATAGAGGATTCAAAATCACGATTGATTCGGATAGAAGCATTTTCTATAGTTTTCTATCTAATTTTTTAAGCAGGGTTTGCTATATGAATTTCCCTTAACTCACATAAAACTTACAATTATATTATTATTATTATATCACATACAACTATAAATTTATTTCTGCGTTACTGAATCTCAAACGTATTAGGCATGCGACAAAAGTATGATTTGTTGTCTACATTAATATATACAATTTTATTTTTAATATCATCTAAATTTAACCACACAAAATCTATCGACTTTGATACTACTTCTAAAATTGGATTCACTATTGTATTTTCAATACATAGTGGGTGAACACTATATACATATCCAACTAAATAACATTTATTTTGATAGAAAATTATTGTACGTATTTGTACAATATTACCACATACATTTTCAAAAAACCTATCATCAGTTTTTCTAATTCTTTCATCACTCGCTCTATATAAAACGTTTTCGTGATATATACCATGAAAAAATTGTATATCATTCATATCAACATCATGAAAGGAGAAGGGCCCCTAAGGCCTGTTTTCGGCACCCTTTAAAATTGGATCAAAATGGCTGGAATCACTTCCTTATACCCTTGGAAATAATATTTAGTCAATTCCAGCCTAAACGGAAGTATTTAGAGTGTATACTTCAAGTATTCATGGTGCCCGTATCAAGAATTTCTTTGGAAAACTAAGCGTTGCTGAGAAAAATGTTTCAGATAAAAGTTGTATGGTTTCAAAGGGGACATAAAATGGTGTCATTGGTTTGACCTTGGATAGTCATTTGGTCACACGAATGTCGATTTCAATATTTTATGTAGAACCCCCTATTTTTACATATCTTGTAGCTTATCTCGAGAGCTTTCCAAAACACTTATAACTAAGCCATTTTTCATTAAGTACTTTGCGAGTTATGAGGCTTCTTACAGATAGATTTGTAGAAACGTTACTTAAGGAGATCCGAGATTGAAATCATATTATTTATTCTTGTTGATTCTCCCACGTGAACAATAAAATCGTAAACGTAATCTTCCTTTAAGAAGCCACGTAGAATGGGGTGTTGGATTTACATCTCTTTGAAGCTGGCAGGACCAAATTGGCAGAATCGAAACGCACCTATCAAATTTTTCAGTACTTATTTTGCGCTAACTTGTGCTATTAATAAAAATTTTGTACCTCGTGCCATTTTGAAAAAAATCGTGGCGCTGCTACCTTCATATGAAGTCAGCAGGGCCACAGCAAAAAATAATTAAAAAATAAAAACAAGTACATAAATAGAAAGAGCATAATTTGTGCTAGTTTGTTCCATAAAAGAAAATTTGATATTTTGAAAAAAAGTGGCACTTTACTCTTGAGCGTAAACTGGATCTGTGATGGTTTCTGAAGAAATGTCGCGGGTACAAAATCTGTAATTACATATTTTAGTAGCACAAAATAAGCAGTATTTATTGCAAAAGTTGCGACTTGATTCTGCTCATTACAAATAGCACTTTACTCTTGAGCATAAGCTGGATCTTTGATGGTTTCTGAAGAAATGCCGTGGGTACAAAATCTGCAATTACATATTTTAGTAGCATAAAATAAGCGATATCCATTACAAAAGTCACAACTCGATTCTGTTCATTACAAGTGGCACTTTAATCTTGAATGTAAGCTGGGTCTGTGATGGCTTCTGAAGAAATGCCGTAGATACAAAATTTGCAATTACATATTTTAGTAGCACAAAATAAGCGGTATCTATTGCAAAAGTCACGACTCGATTCTGCTCATTACAAGTGGTATTTTACTCTTGAGCGTGAGCCGCCACTTGTAATGAGCATAATCGAGATGCGACATTTGTAATAGATACCACTTATTTTGTGCTACTAAAATATGTGATTGCAGCTTTTGTACCCGCGGCATTTCTTCAGAAACCATCACAGACCCAACTTACGCTCAAGAGTAAAGTGCCACTTGTAATGAGCAGAATCGAGTCGCGACTTTTGGAATTGATACCGCTTATTTTGTGCTACTAAAATATATAATTGCAGATTTTGTACCCGCTGCATTTCTTCAAAAACCATCACAGACCCAGCTTATGCTCAAGCGTAAAATGTCACTTGTAATGAGCAGAATCGAGTCGCGACTTTTGCAATAAATATCGCTTATTTTGTGCTACTAAAATATGTAATTGCAGATTTTGTACCCGCGGCATTTCTTCAGAAACTATCACAGACCCAGTTTACATTCAAGAGTAAAGCGCCACTTTTTTTCAAAATATCAAATTTTCTTTTATGGAACAAATTAGCACAAAGTATGCTCTTTCTATTTATGTACTTGTTTTTATTCTTTAATTATTTTTTGCTGTGGTCCTGCTGACTTCATATGAAGGTAGCAGCGCCACGATTTTTCTCAAAATAGCACGAGGTACAAAATTTTTATTAATAGCACAAATTAGCACAAAATAAGTACTAAAAAATTGTATAGGTGCATTTCGATTCTGCCAGTTTGGTCCTGCCAGCTTCAAAGAGGTAAGAGATTCATATAATTTAGACGTTACAAATGATAAATCGATCAGTTTTAATTCAACGTCAATTTCCGATAAAGATATATTAAGTAAATCAGATAATTCTAATAATATTTCTGATGAGAAAGAGAATTCAATTGGTTTCGCAAACATTCCAATGAATCATCATGCTCTGATTCCGATAGCATTACACACTCGTTAAATTTGAAAGAAAACTGGATGGGAAAATCAAATCAAGATACTAAAAAAATTAAAAAGAAATCATATTTAAATATAAGTCTTGAATGGGATAGCATTGTTTCAAAAAATATAGTTTTTATTCCCGTAATGGAGAATGGAAATTTATGTCAATCTGTCACATTACAAGGACAAACAATAATGATACGCAACACTTGTGCTTTCGATTCTCTTCTTCATATAACATTACATATGATAGGCATGAATTCTGTATATAAAGATAGTATGCAAGGCAAAGAAAACAGTTTGTTGCATCTAGCAGAGAAAATAATTTCAAAGAGAAAAATAACAAACTGAATATTTTGAAAGAGCATCTATCTTAATGGCATTACCTATATTTAACCAATCAAAATATACCAGAAATTTTCACTCACTAGATACAATATGCAACGCGTCCTATTTAGCTGAACATATATTTGCTTCCTTACCCAGCCTTGAAAGAAATAAGATCTGCAAACCATGTAATTATGATAATAAAACAAAGTATTTTCTTATAAATATTAATGTCAATACATTATTATGTAAAGGACTTGAATACGTTTAGAAAGCAATAAATGATATGACAACTTTAAAGCAAAGTTGTTTTAAATGTAAAAAACCATGTGATGTAACTGAATATTATGTACACATAATAATTGATACAAGTATTTTGACAAATGAAAACTATTTACAAAAGATGAGAATAAAGTGCAGAAACTATAATTTAGAAACTGTTGCGAAGAATATAACGTTAGGCAATAAAAAGTACTTGCTTCGAGGCATTGTTAATTACAAAAATAATATGCAATATTATATTTCTTCAATATTTACAAATACTTCGTGGTAGAAATACCATGATTTGAAAAAAAAAAGAACTAAAATTTTGTTTATAAAATACATAGTCATGCCACATGTACTGTTATATGTGCAAATATAACAAAATAATGCAATACTTATTATTCAGAAATATTATATATGTATGATATATATATATATATATATAGTATTATCAATAATTTTTTATTTTGAATGTTTCTACCTTATTTATATTTCTCTCTCCAACCCTCCCCTTCTCTCTCTCTCTCTCTCTCTCTCTCTCTCTCTCTCTCTCTCTTTCTCTCTCTCTCTCTCTCCCCCTTCCCTCTCTCTCTCTATTACAAACAAGAACTATGTTTCACTTTGTTCTATATAATTTCCGCGCACATACATTGTCAGATTTCGCAAAATATATAGTTCTACAATAGCTCTGTAAAGAGTTCTGCTCCATAAAAGCAAAAAAGAATGATTTTATTGGGTGAGTGCAAAAGTTCGTGCGGAGTTTCAATAGATGGAGTTATAAACGTCGTAAAGTGTTGTCATTAATACTTCCATCTACATATTATATAACGTTGGAAAGGTGACGTCTTCAGCTGTTATTAAAAAAAAAATCATTTGTTTTCATACAAACTGCTTCGAGAAATATCACTTTAAAAATGAGTATCGATAAGGTGCATTTACGGCATGTTATGCTTTACGAGTTTCGGAAGGGAATAAACGTTGCCGCAGCCGTAAAAAACATTCAGGATGTTTATCAGGATGAAGCACCAGCTAAACGAACTGTGGAAAAATGGTTTGCTAAATTTCGGCGCGGAGAATTTAACCTTGAAGACGAGCCACGCTCTGGTCGACCTTCTGACATTGATGACGATGTTTTGCGTACTTTAGTGCTCAATAATCCGCGAATTTCAACAGAAGAAGTTGCTACAGCACTAAACGTTGACCGATCAACCGTTTTTCAGCGTTTAAAAAAGATGGGATTCGATTTGAAGCTCGATATATGGGTGCCCCAT
Source organism: Harpegnathos saltator (assembly GCF_003227715.2). NCBI lineage: Eukaryota > Metazoa > Arthropoda > Insecta > Hymenoptera > Formicidae > Harpegnathos > Harpegnathos saltator. The sequence goes on from NW_020230255.1 coordinate 26,752, forward strand.
TTGCTGACCGAGAACAAAATCAAGCGAATTTCTGCAGCCGTTTCTTTACTCGGGCGGCTCAATAACGAGTCGTTTTTGGATCGACTAGTGACGGGCGATGAGAAATGGGTCCTCTACAACAATGTTCAGCGCAAACGGACATGGAAACAATCAGGTGAGCATGGTGACGCAATACCAAAGGCCAGTTTGCACCCGATGAAGGTGATGCTCTCTGTTTGGTGGGATTGCAAGGGCATAATCTATTTCGAGCTTCTCCCCGCTGGCGAAACGATTGATTCGGACAAGTACTGTCGCCAATTAACCAATCTGAATCGAGAAAAAAATAGAAACGTCCGATTTTATCAAATCGCAAGGGAGTCGTCTTTCATCACGACAACGCCAGACCACACGTTTCGAAAAAGACGCTGCGCAAACTGAAGAGCCTGAAATAGGATGTCTTAACGCATCCACCGTATTCTCCTGATATCGCACCATCTGACTATCACTTGTTCCGGTCATTGCAAAATTATTTGAATGGAAAAAACTTTGACTCTTTGGAGGCCTTAAAAAACGGCGTCTCTTCGTTCTTCGAATCTAAACCGCGCAGTTTATATAATCGAGGCATCCGTATGCTGCCAGAACGTTGGGAAAAGATTATAGAAAACGATGGAGAATATATCATTGATTGAATAAAGATTTTTGTTTGCCTAATCACTGTGTGACTTTTACTCACAAACTCCGCACGAACTTTTGCACTCACCCAATAATTAAGTGAAGATTAGCGATAATACAATAATAAACGACTTGAGACGCTATCAAAATCTCAGAGCTCTGGTCTTTCCAGAAGAGTTTTTAAATAATTATGAGCATAATAAAACATTTTTCAAGGAGTTCTGGATATTCGCAACGTTGTATGATTTGTAATCAGTTAAGACTGCCCAAGCGCGTCGTACTTTGAGAGAATAGAGCGAAACGATAGACGAAATTTTATAATTTATTTATTTGAAAAGCTCTAATTTATTTATTTGAAAATCATACAACGTTGTGAGTGCCTAAAATTCTAAAAAATGCTTTAGTATGTTGAGAACTATACGAAAAATATTTTAGATGAACGAGAACTACAAGATTTCGGCTAGCGTATCACCCTATTCTCTCAAAGTACGGCACACTCGAGCAGTATTAATTTATTTAAAAATCGTACAACGTTGACCAGAACTTTTTAGAAAATGCTTTAGTATGTTAAGAACTATACGAGAAATATTTGATGAACGAGAACAACGAGATTTCGGCTAGCGTCTCACCCTACTTTCTCAAAACATGCCGCGCTCGGGCAGTATTAATTTATTTAAAAATCATACAACGTTGTTAGTGCTCAGAACTCTTTAGAAAATGTTTCTTATGCTTATAACAATTTGAGAACTCTTTTGGAAAGGCCAGACCTCTGAGATTTTGATAGCATCTCAAGTCGGTATGCTTATTACTATATTATCGCTAACCTTTACTTAATTAGAATCATTCTTTTTTGCTTTTATGGAACAAAACTCTTTACAGAACTATAGTAGAACTATATATTTTGCAAAATCTGACAATGTATGTGTACGGAAATCATATAGGACAAAGTGATACGCAGCATGAAATCACTTAGCAAATCACTTTGTCCAGGGCCATTTTTTTTGCGTTAATCAATGGAACCATTTGTTTGACTTAGCAAGAACTCTAGTACTATTCAGAAGCCAGAACTCTCAATAACATGATTTTCCGGAAAATGTTACGCCAACTTCACACATACCTGAAATCTTTATTTAAATATGATAGAGAATAGTATCATAGAATTGAAAAATTAATCATTATCTGATATGCAAGATAAGCAGGATCTGTCCTTCGAACGTATTTAAATGAAACATGCTATGGATTTTGTTCACTTTCTGTTGCCAATTTACTGTCAAATTCTGCCAATAGACTTTATCAATAAAATATGAGCAAAATAGAAATACATATATCTATGAATCTGTTAACAAATTCTGCTCAAAGTTTCTGTCATCAGACTGCCTTCATATTTTGTTACCAAATCCTGTTGTATTTCTTCTAGCAAAAGCCTGCATTAGATACTATGTAAAATCTGCTTTCATATACTTGACTATCTGAAATGCACCCATATCAACTTAAGTTTATAAACTTCTATATGAATATATAACATAAATATATTACACATGAATAATTTTCTGCCATGGGCTACTTCAACAGCTTCACATTAATGGACAATGTTGTAAATTTTATGATTCAATAAATCAATGTTTATAAGAAATAAAATTTTTAATATTTATAATATACATTGACGGATATTTCAGAATCCACATATTATATGTAAAACTTATTTTCAAAAGAAATTAAATATTAATAAGTTAGCATAAATGGCAATCAAATTATGCAATTTTATTTTCTTGCAAATAATCTAACAAAGACTTTTTATTTGTATTTTTGTGCAAGGTTTTATTCTAGTTATAAAGTATATCATTTGATAGTATCCTGAAATTAGAAAATTAATTGTTATCTGATATACTTTATAATATTCTAGTTGTAATATTCCAGTATATCATTGCATATTAGATAACTATCAGATTAATTTTCTAATTTTAGGATATTATCAAATTTAAATTTATCATATTTAAATGGAGATATTAGAAACTTATTAAATAAATAAAACAGATATTAGATTAGTGGAACAATAATTTTACTACTAGGATCACTAAATTTACTCCACTTGATCTTCATATATAAGATCACTAAAGTTACTCCACTTGATTTATATATAAGATCATATTAGACAGTTTACAATAAAAAAAAATATATCATCTTCAATCGAGAAGTATCATACAAGTGTTTGCAAAACTGAAAGTTTCAAATATATTATCATCAGTTTATATGAATCTCTAATCTAGTATAGTAATGAAAATTGTATGCAACAAAAGCATATTTACAAATTTGCTGTAATTTTTGTATTAATGCAGTAATTAACTTCTTATAATTTTTATTATTTTTTATTGTTCTATATCATAAAATTGATTGTTTACAAACACAAATAAAAAATTTAGATATTCAATTAAATGATATTGTTAATTAAATCCACATATATCAAACAAATTTTCAAAAATTTAATTTCTTCAGGAATAAAATTTCCTATGAAAAAATTTTACTCTATATTTTCATCTTTTTTTATTCTCAGAATCATCCTTATGGTTATATTATATTTTTTTAAGACATGCTGCATATTAAATATTTTTAACCAACAATTTTTATATGTATATTTTTTTATATATTTTTTATGTACAAGTTATTAAAATATAATTTTTATCTAATATCTGTCATATAGTTGTTTTATATAATATTTTATTAAAAATTTGATTCTATTATATATATTAGTAATTTAATTTTCTGCACTAAAATTTATGACATATTTATCTTTATCGCATATATAAAAAGAATGTTTTAGTTTCTAAACTTATTTTTATTTAGAAATATTTAGAAATAAAAGCATAATAAAAATAAATAAAAGGTTAACAAAAAATCTTTCGGAAGAGAATAATTAATTAAAATATATATTTTTAACTTTGTATACATATATTAACTGATTAAAAATTAGAAAGTTGTAATATCCTGCAAAATCATTACTGATAAAAGAAACATCTTACCATGCGGAATCCCATGCAAGTCATACTGTTGCATACGATACACAGGAAACTCGTGGGAGGCAGTCACAGGATTGACCGGCGAAATGATGATAAAGATGGGCAAAAATATTAGTAAATAATATGGCAAGTACCCCCGACAAAGTTCAGCAAAACTGTCACAATCCATTAACCACATGTTTCTATCAAAAACAGATATATTTTACGGACAGAAACACAACGACCATATAATTTCATTAACTCACGAGTCTACATACAAATTTCTATATAAATATCAGAGAAAAGTGCTTAGAGAGGTTACACTATATAGGTATCTTTTGAAGCTTCTCCTGATACGCCCTCTGATGAAGTAGATATTAAAAACACTTTAATCGTTCAGAAGATTCACTTCACAACACATTCAACGTACAGTCGCGTACATTAAAATAGTCCGATTCTAGTAAAGGCTGGTCCAGAATAGGTTGCAAACACCCAATTGCAAGGTGCGAAGAATGGCAACTACTAATTACAAAGTGCTATTTTCGGTTGTAAGCACTAAAATATATACTGGGTGCATTCAGTACTACAACCGCTTACTGAGCTTTTAAGGTGCCTTTACATGGGAGCGTCGAGCGTCGAGCGTCAAAGCGTCCAACCAATCAGTTTTTCATTTCTTATTTCAGGGATAAAAACAAGGAACTTTGATTGGTTGGACGCTTTGACGCTCGACGCTCGACGTTCCCATGTAAAGGCACCTTTACATTTGATTAGTATGTTCCTTTAGATTTAAAAATATATACCAATCAGATGCAAGAGTTCACTTAGCGCTCAGTGAGCGGTTGTAGTACTGAATGCACCCACTGACTGCAGAGAGGAACCGAAAGGTCCATCTACAATGACTGCAAGAATAAGGTTGTGAGCGTAAGCAGTAAGAAATGGACCAACCATAATCGATTATTTTATAATAATCGATTATGGTTGGTCTATTTCTTACTGCTTAGGCTGCGTTCCAAAACTCTATTCGGAGTAGCGGAGTTAACTCAACGTCGTTCCAAAATGTGGTGTAATTTATTAAGCGTCGTCTACAATGGCAGTAAGCAGTAAAAAGTAAGCGTAAATAGTAAGACCCGATCTACAATAAGAAGTTAGCCCGTCTACATTACATGGAGTAAGCCTAAATTAAAGCCAGCGGCACACTGTGCTTGTTTCGTGCTGGATTGCCTGCTGGATGAAAATACTGCGTTCTGATTGGTGCATTTCCATTTATCTTCGGAAATGTACCAATCACAACGCAATATTTTCATCCAGCACGAAAACAAGCACCGTGTGCCGCTGGCTTAAGAAGTAAGAGCAGCGTAAGAAACTAGAGTAAAGCCAGCGGCACACGGTGCTTGTTTTCGTGCTGGATTGCTTGCTGGATGGAAATACTGTGTTCTGATTGGTACATTTTCATCAATCTTCGGAAATGTACCAATCACAACGCAATATTTTCATCCAGCAAGCAATCCAGCACGAAAACAAGCACCGTGTGCCGCTGGCTTTAGGGAGTAAGTGAAATAAATTATTTCCATTTCGTCTTACTTCTTAGGCCCGATCTACAATAAGAAGTTAGCCCGTTTACATTACATGAAGTAAGCCTAAATTAAGAAGTAAAGCTAAGACTCCATGCATGCGGTGAGCTCCGGCAAACGGCTGCGGTGACCAATCAGGAGACAGACGCATGCCGGAGCTTGCCGCAACCGGACTTGCGCCTCCCTCCTGATTGGTCACCGCAGCATTTGCCGCAGCTCACCGCATGCATGGAGTCTTAGCTTTAGAAGCCGTGTAAACGTAGTCATATGCTGGATTCACACTGCATCCGACGTACGTCGTACGACGCTCCGCAACCAATCAAAAAGCAGGATTTTACTTCGTATCATCGGATCGCTTGGCCGTCCGTCATCGTCCGATGTCGGACAAAATGTTGGTCATGATCCAACATTTGTCGTACGATAACGCATGGTATGAAGGGCAATCTGGACAAAATTGGGAAAAGATGGTATACCTTACTCATCTTAATATATTATAAAGTTTATGTCATTAGAATTGTCGATAGACAGAATAGAGTTTTGTTACTTAGTTTGAGACATTTTAGCACACAAGACATTTTAGCATACAAGACATTTTTTCATGTCAGACTTTTTTCATACAAGACATTTCTTATGGTCGGAAAGTAGGCGATAAAGTAGAGTTAACAATAGTGAAGAAAAATATTACACATATCTTACACATATATATATTACACATATCTTGTTGCCCGTACATAACTACGCTTATGCGTATTTCTTGCTGTCATGAGTCTGTGCCATTGGCTGTCACTAGACGATTGCGCATTCGACCTGTGCAGACAAGGAAAGAAAACTTCCCCGATATCTTGCCTCTCTCACCGTTCTGCCAAACCCGCTATGCTCAGTCTATTATATATGTCTATGGAATAAATAAATATCAATTCTAATTTTTTAAGTTATGCGCATATTACTATTAGAGGAATTGTAGTCACCATTAACCATTTACGCCACCTACAGACTTTAAATCGTATTAGTTAACGTATGCAGTATGAACAGCATTTCGCACGGCTTCGTACCGTCGGATAACGGATGACGCACGTCGGATGCAGTGTGAATTCAGCAGTAAGAAAACTGTCGCTCGAAACGACACCATTAAATTTAGTTCGCCCCCGTGTCTATCGGCGGCGCTCATTCCAATGTCACAGCCTATAACATAAGAGTTTGCCTGCCCTGGAGCCATCTATTGAAGAAAGGAAGGAAGGAATGATTATATAGTTAAAAAATCTTTTGTTCGCTTCTGTGGCGGTTGGATGTGGTTTCTATAACTATGCATATTTTTTGATCGTGAGAACTGCGTACGCATTGTCCCTATTTTTCTTTTATCTTCATAATCATTAACTGGCATAGGGGATAGAGTGTAACAGCTCTGTTCAAAGCCATTTATTGAACCAGAACCAGAACCAGATTATATAGTTAAAGCTTGTGGTCTTTATAGGTAAAGATTGTATAGGAATGATAGGAATTGTGAGTTTTTTGTTGCATCAAATACGCTAAATTTATTATTAATAATCTACATAAATTTGTAAACAAAACATGGATGAAGATAGACGTACTATTTTTTGTGGAAATCTGAGCAGCAAAGTGACTGAAGACATTCTTTATGAGCTATTTTTACAAGTTAGTATTCTATAAAGGTTACATTAAGTATTATTTACTTATATAATATGTTGACACATGTTTACACAGATCAGAACACCCATTCACTTTTATATTTAAATAATTATAAGTTATGCAAAATTGATTTATATTATGTGCACACATTGATACAAATTAAACAGAAAGCAAAAGTAACATTAACAGATCTACTTATGTCGATCTGTATTACTGAGTGGAAGACATCTATTAAAACATGATTTAACCTATGTTAAATTTAAATGTGTAACTTAAAAAATAGAAAATTAAAAATATAAAAGGAGGAAAGTCTAATTAATATTTTTATCTTGTATAATAACTTGTATAAAAAACAGCTTATAACATGTATATATACTATGATATAGGATGTTAATATTACTAAAAATATTTAAGTAAATGTGTATATATATTTATGATATATGAAACACACATATACATATATACATATATTAATATAAACATTAATTACTTTTCAGGCAGGACCTGTACAAAAAATATCTATTCCTAAGGACCGTGATGGCAAACAAAGAACATTTGGATTTATAACATATAAACATGTAAACTCTGTCAAGTATGCTTTACATCTTTTTATGGGTACAATATTGTATGATCGTGTCCTTATTATGAAGCCAAAGAACAATGCTGAAGTTCAAGTAGATCAATATGTGGATAACATGATGCAGCAAATTCAATTACAACATCAAACTCAGATAACTCTAGGCAATTTTCCATTGTTAGACATGGATTCCAATAATAGTGATAGAAATCTTAAGAGAATACATCCTTATCAAAGAGATAGGGATAAATGTCGAGAGAGAGATAATATTAGAGATAGAGATAGATATAGGGATAGAGATAGAGAAAGGGATAGGGATAGGGATAGAGATAGAGACAGAGAAAGGAATAGAGAGCGTAATCATAACGATTACTATAGAGATGAAAGACCATACATACATTGTAGAGAGAATAATTACAATAATTATCGTTCTAATGATTATTCACGATATAATAGCAATAAGAAAAGATGGACTTATCACTGATAATAAAATTTTCAGATTATTTCTCTCTTATGTGTTAGATTTTCTATGATTCTTAATTTTGATTTACTGAATCTTTTATTAAAGTCATATTATTTATATTTGTCTATATATAATAGCTCTAATGGTCTTGATACACAAGAGTTGTATCATTTTAAAATATAATATATTTAATAAATATAATAATCTTAAGTATAACTTGTGGATGTAACTGCTAACTGTAAGTTGATTTAATATGTTATAAGAATTTATATTTTGTATCATATATATTTTGTATGTATGTGTGTATATATATATATATATATGACCAAATATTTTGCGTAATATGAAAAAAACAATGTTATAAAACTTTATTTAGCTATGAATTTTGTCTCTATTAATATAACATTAATCAATATAATGTTATAAATCATTACTTTGATAATTAATTTATGGTCATTGTTATCAATTAATAGAGTATTTTGTTATAAATTTTCCTTTTTACCAGTTATATCAGTTATTTTGCATAAATTACAAATATATTAGAAATAGAAATAAACATACAATATATACTTTATACTTCTTTCTCCTTTATTTTTTCATTTCTAAATATACGAGAAGCCTTTTGCGCCAACGCGATTACAGCTGCATTGATATTACCGCTTGGTAGCAATGGTAGAACCGACGCATCCACAACATATAAATTTGTCATATTATGCACTCTGTAAGTGAACATAAATATATAACGTATATATTACACAAGTTATAATATGTATTTTATAATGAAAATTACTTGAATGATGTATCAACGACATCGCCCATGCGACATGTACCAGCTGGATGATAAGCTGTTAATGTTAAGTGTCGTATATAACATCTCCAATATTCCCTAGTATCGAATGTTTCGTTCTCACAACCGGGAAAAGATTTTTTATTAAGAGACGCGCTGTAAGCTCTTAAAGCATTTGTTTCCAATAAATCCTTTACAAAATACAAACCTGAACATTTTTATATTACATCATATAAAACATGTTTGTAGAGAAATGTAATGTTTTCTAAGCTATGATAGTGTCTATATTAATATAATTAAAGTGTATACTATAATATTATATATGTGTTAATTACCTTCTACGAGAGTTTCAATGTCATCTTCATTGGATAAATATTGCGGATCAATGAGAGGTTTATCAAAAGGGTTATTACTACGTAATCGTAATTCCCCACTACTTTTAGGATGTAATAAGATAGGCGCTATTATTATTGTATTTTCATACAACAATGGAGTGAAGTATTTGTTATAGACCTGTAAAAACATTTTCACAAAAATGTAAGTTCTTAAATAAAATATTTGATAAAATGTTTTTTAAATAAAATGTCTGAATATGACAGTTCTAATTTTGGTCTAATTTGATGTGTTACAAGTTTGTGTTAAAAGATAATTTTTTATTATGTGAATATACATACACATGCATACGCTCATTGTATGTATGTATGTATGTATGTATGTGTGTGTGTGTGTGTGTGTGTGCGCGTGTGTGTGTATACCTCATCAGAAAATCCCATTGCTTTTTTAAATATAATACCATTATCGTTTGATATACCAAGAGATAGCACCATTAATTGCAAATCTGGTATTGCAGATTTATTTTTGTTTGCAACGCTATGGAAAGTTCCTAATACTTCGATTGCTGTTGATGTCCATTGACCTAATTAAATTGATAAATTTTATACTTTAAAACTTATGTATTTAAAAAAATATATTTTTTTAAATATAGTTTTTAAATATATAGAATAAATTGTGTGTGTGTGTATGTATGTGTACATATGCATGTATGTACATAGGCAGTCTGAAAAGTTCTTGACCTGACACATACATAGCATTAGAAACTGTCAAACTATAATTGTATTGGAAAGTGGCATCCCTGATATAAACCCATGTAAAATTTTATTCGATCTGTCAAGTCATTTAAATAGTAACACCAGTTGAAAAAGCTTTGTGCAAGATGAGTGCCGCATTTGCTAACAATTAACCAAAAACGCATTCGAATGTGTATTTCTCAAGCGTGTTTGGTACATCTTAATCATTTTAAGCAAAATAAAATGGATTTCAAGCGTCGTTTCATAACTATTGATGAAACTTGAATCCACAATTATACACCAGAGCAAAAAGAACCTTCCGGAATCACACTTTAATGATGGTATTGAATCATTGGAAAGACGTTGGAATAAATGTATTGAAGTTTCAGGAGATTATATTAAAAAATAAAACATTTCACAGAAAAAAAATTTTCTTTCATTGTTAGGCCGAGAACTTTTCAGCCCTCGTATATATGTATGTATGTATATATTTAAAAAAAAAAGAAAAGATATAAAAAGAATATCTATTTCATCAAGGTATTTTCCTACCTCTCCCAAAAAGAAAATAATTTAAGGCTGATACAGGATTCAAAATTTGAAAAAGGTTCAATCCAAGGCTTACATTAAGAGTGACTAAATCAACACCAGTTAATATATGATCTACCAAATTTTGACCAACTGGCAAATCATTGATCACATGAATCTAAAACATAATAGATAATCGATAACACAAAACTATAAGATAATGAATAGATAAAAATGAACTATATTTGCACTATAATTATATATACAAATATACAAATGTGTTTTGATTTCAACTTGAATCAACAAATTTAAATAGATCAATATATATTATGAATTGCATGAAAATTTGCAAATAACATATTCATCTCTCTTCTATCAAGAAAGAAGTTAAAAGTTCTCTTTGTTGTCATCAAATCATTTATGATCAAATAATAAGTTTATAGAGCTATGTGTTTTAATACATCTAAAGCTGAAATTAATTATGGAATATTACTTACGTTAAGATCATTTAAATGCTTTCTTGGTCCAATACCAGATAACATTAATAATTTTGGACTTTCAATCACACCAGCACTTAGGATAACTCCTTTCTTTGCTACAGCAGTATATTTGCTACCAAATCGAACAAATTCAATTCCCTCAGCTTTATTCAAATTTACTAATACCTAATATAATGTCAATTAACTATTTATTGTTAGTTTTAGGATGTGATAAAGAATACAATATTTTTTGGATAGGCTTACTTTAGTTGCGAATGTGTGAGTAAGTATAACTGGAGAATATTTACATTTTTTATGTAGTATTTTTTCCGAACTCCATCTTTCACCATTTTCCATTGTTAATTGAACTTTCATGAAACCTAAATGAGACAATGTAATATACATTAACTATACATTAACATTAAATATACATTAATGTAATATATATATATATTAACAACTTTTATTTAAAAATGATACCTGTAGTCAGTTTTTTATTCATGTTGCCGATATCGTAATTTAATTCTTTTATTGCTTCCAAAATCACATTGGCAAAATCAGATTGCCATCTCAACTCACTTGTGCTTACTGAATCATTGTTCTCAGCAACTGTTTCTGAAAATACATAAGTGAGAAAAATTTACAAATATTTAAACATATTCTTAAAAAATTATATATATATGTATATGTATGTATATATATATATATTTATTTATTTATATGAAAATCTCACGCAGAAAGTCTGGAAACCATTCTTCATAGTCCAACTTATGCCCTAGTACATAAGCCATGTAATTTAAGCGGCTTGATCCTCCAAGAACTTTACCTCTGGGCCATATACTTTGCTGTAGAAATTTTTGATAACATATATACTAGATATTTTTAAACATATAAATATTACTTACATTATTGATTAATCCTCTGCATGCATATTTCTGAGGTACAGTAACATATTGCCAATCATAAACAGTTTTTTGTATCGCTGGTGCTAAGAGTGGTATGCTAAGAAAGGGTGGTGCGGTACCACCTGCTTCTAACAATAATACTTTGTGCTCATCTTCTGCCAAATGTGCTGCTAAAATTGCACCAGCACTACCAGCACCAACTAATAAAGTATTACAATATCTATTATTACATATATATATGTGTATATTATAACAAATATATAGAAATTAGAATAATATATAAAGTATAATCAACTTTTGCTATTGAATTACCCTGGTTTTCACATATAAAAATTATAATCATTTGTATTTAATATATTTTATAAGATGATATATGAAATGTACCAGTTATTTTAATTGCATATATATATATGATAAGTTACATAAACATATGTACATAAACATATGTAAAAATAATAACACAAATATTACATAATATATATATTTTAAGTTATATTACTTACCAACAATATAATCATACTGTTGCATATCCTGAACATTATTGTTGAATATCCATTGAAAATATATGTCCAATATATATGCAAAGTGAATATAAATAATAAATATTGTTATTAATGCGGTCAGAAAAACAAATGATATTGATTTTATAAAAATAAGCATTTCGTCTGTTTGTGAAAGTTTAAAGAGAAAGAGCAAAAAAGAAGAAAAGGAAGAAAAAGTTAGAAAAGAAGTTAAAAATATATATAGAAAGAAAAAAAAATTTTTTTTGAATCTTCCTCTTTCCTTAGATGTCCTAACCAAAAAGGTTATTGGACAGAAAATTTTTTGAATGTTAAAATCCTTTGTTTTTCTTTCTTTCTCTCTTTCTCTCTCTCTCTCTCTCTCTCTACACATTGCAAATAAAACGAATACACCTATGAATGACATTCCTTCTCTAGAGATGAAACTGCATGGTTAATATTCGATAATACAACGTCCAATGAAAATACGTTTTCTTAACGTAGTACCCAATGAGCGTAGAGAATTGTATAATATAGTGATAAATATACCTCATTTTTATTTTACTACTCTAATCTATCTGTGTTTATACAATCCTCGAAAATATTCACAAAACGGTAACGATAAAAATTAAGTAACTTTATCATATGCTTACGAGTATATGAACAAGTTAATTTTCACGAGTTATCACTTTTTTAGAAACTATATTAGATCGTATATAATCTTGTAAATATTTGGCTATCGTAAGTACGTTTGTAAGTGATATAAATGTGTCCTACTAGTTCAGAAATTACGTGATATTTTAAAGATTCATTCAAACAAAGATAAAAGGTTGTTTTTTTGATGACAGATTGCATATCTCCTCCAAATGCATCTTTTTAGAAGTTGTTTTAAGCATATATAATATTAGAGAAGTTACACACACACACACACACATACATACGTGCGATAACTAAATGTTTTATTGTTCTTCAATAGTGTTTGAACTTCTTCACTTTTGCTATATGTGTATTATTATGTAAATGACAATTAAGGTTACGATATGATCGGTAAAAACGAAATAGCCAATCGTGAATTGCGTTTTTCAGATATACATCTTGATATTATAGTTGTTCATCTGAATGATGTTCAGCAGAAGATAAGCTTGATAAAAAGGAAAAATTGTATTAAGTTGTGATCAACATGGCATCGGCGGTCGAAATTTTAGCGAAACAGGCGATGAAGACATTTGGCGATCGCAGAAGTGTCAACTACAGACTTTGCCAAAAAAATTTAGACAAATTGTGGAGTCTAATGAACAAAATAACTGCTGAGGATGTAAAACTAGACAAAAGTATCCTCGACTTCGTCAGTGTACAGCCAGCACCTATGTGTGCGATGGACATATTCGAAAACAAAGATATAACAATTGCAATTTTCATACTTAAACATGGAATCACAATGCCTATGCATGATCATCCCGGAATGCATGGTTTGTTGAAGGTAAATGTCCTATATATTTGTTGCAATATCAATTGCAAGCAGATATAAGAATGAACTGTTATAAACACATTGTTCGTTAGAAAGGCAGTAATACAACTTTAATAAGTTTATGAAGTACTTTAATAAGTACTAAGTTTATGATTAGAAGAAAAATTTCTAGTTATAATAATTATAAGTTATAATTACAAAATATAATTATATAAAATAATTTATATGTAATTAGAGGTTCCACAAACAGAAATTTATAATCAGAAAATCTCTGAATAGAGGTCAGTTATCTATTTATAATCAATAAGTTTTTAATTAGAATTTACTGCTGCAATACTAAATAAGTATTGCATTTATAACGGATGAAGTTCAGCTAATTTTTGTGATTATTATTGTAACAAGTGTTGTCTACTTGCAGCTGACTTTACAATGAATATAAAGATATATAAGATATCAATTTAAAATGTTTATAGGTCTGTTCTCTTTAGCTAAACCAGATTGCACTTTTTGCATATTAAAATAAGTATATAAACAATGAAAAAAAGGATAAAATTACAGATTATAATTCTTCTAGATTATAGTTCTTCTAGTTGTATTAATAGGATTAAATCAATTAAACAGAACAAGCTTTATATGCAATAATAAGATACTAATCTGATTATATTCATAAATACATTGATATAATATGGAATATTAAAATATATAGGTGATCAGTGGTATAGTGGAATTGAACAGTTATAGTTTGAAGGCAAAAAGCGATCATATAATTAAGGCAAATGAAGAAATTGTGGCTGTTAGGCATCGGCCAGTTATTCTTCATAGTAATTCATCTGCTTGTGTTCTCACACCATCGGACAAGAATTTACATGAAATTTCTTGCATCAAAGGACCAGCAGCTTTTTTGGACATACTCAGTCCACCATATGATGTCGATATATTCGGCCATGGACCAAGACCATGTACATATTTTAAAGCTGTAAAATCTAAACTATGCACAGAATCAACAGATGTAATTGAGGAAGTGCACTTATCAGTTGTAGAAAGTCCACCAGATTTCTACTCCTCAAGTTTAGAATACATTGGTCCACCATTAAAAATATACAACGATTGAAACAATGTTTTTTTTATTTTCTACAGAATTTATAGATTTTTAATTCACTACATTCTTTCTTATGTACTGATCAGTATTGGGAAATAACTTGTTATATATTTATAATGCCATTATTAATAGAAGACTCTTTGTTCAGCAATAACTTGGTTTGTTTGTTGTTTTTTCAGTAGGAGATACAAAGTTATCTCATTGACTAGATGCTACATAGTCATTTAAATATATTTAGCTAATAAGATGATTTTGTCTTTTTGTTAGAGAATAACTGTATTCATTATGTTTTGACACTTATTTTTAAATAATATCACAATAATTAATCATTTTCGATTATACAACAGATTTTTTATATCATTTCATTATTTTAAATATAACATTATCTTTGCACAATATGTATCAATGTTGAAATGTGGAAAGATTTTAATATCTAACATTGATCTTGAATTTTCAATTTAGTCATTATTTGTGATTGTGACAAAACATTCACGCATATACCCAGACAGCACACTGATGTCCATTGGACGTCCGTTATATGTCCATTTTTTTTACAAAAGATGTCCATAGGACGTACGTTTGTCACAACTTCGGACATAGGACGTCCGATGGACGTACATCGGACGTCTTACAGGTCCGATGTCCAATAAGGACATCCTTGTTACGTTCAATTTATGTCCACGGACGTAAATCGGACATACGGACATAAATTGGACGTGAAACGTACATCCATTGGATGTCTGGTGCTGTCTGGGTACAGGGTGCGGCAAAAATACCGGACTGATGAAATATCAGGTGTAGTAAAAAGAAATCCATTATTTTTGCATGAAAGTGAAGGCTTTAATTACCATAGTTAGAATGATTTAGGTCAAATATGCGCCGTTTTGTTCGATAACTTGTTGCCATTTTGAAAGTAATTTCATTATGCCTCTCTCATAGAAGCCCTCGTCCCTATTGGCAAAAAATTGAGACAGTCGGTTTTCACAAGCCTCTCTTGAAGCGAATTTTTCACCAGTAAAATTGTTCGCCATGGACAGGAACAGATGGTAATCACTTGGTGCCAGGTCCGGACTATAAGGTGGATGCATAAGAACCTCCCAACCAAGTTCCCGGAGCTTCTGGCGAGTCACTATCGATGTGTGTGGCCTGGCGTTGTCCTGATGGAACACAATTTCTCTCCTATTGGCCAAAGCTGGCCGCTTCTGGGCGATTGCTTCCTTCAGACGGTCCAATTGTTGACAGTACAGTTCCGAGTTAAGAGTTTTGCCGTAGGGGAGCAGCTCATAGTAGATAATTCCCTGCCAATCCCACCAAACACACAGCAAAACCTTCCTGGCCGTCAATCCTGGGTTGGCCACCGTTTCCGCCGGCTCACCGCGATTCGACCACGACCGTTTTCGCTTGATGTTGTCGTAAGTGATCCACTTTTCATCACCAGTGACCAACCGCTTCAGAAATGGGTCGATTCTGTTGCGATTCAGCAGCGATTCGCAGATGGAAATTCGGTCCATGAGGTTTTTTTGCGTTAATTCGTGTGGCACTCATACATCGAGCTTCTTTTTGTATCCAGCCTTATTCAAATGGTTCCAAACGGTTTTTGTGCAATCTTTAGCTCTTGGGCAATCGAAACAGTACTTACATGACGGTCGGACTCGACAATGTCCATGATTTTATCGATATTTTCGACAATTGGCCTTCCAGTGCGTGGTGCATCTTTGACATCGAAATTACCGGAACGGAATCGACGAAACCAAAATTGCGCGTGATTGGCTGTTACAGTATCAGGACCATAAATACTATTCACATTTTCAGCCGCCTGGCTTGCGTTTTTGCCTTTATCGAAGAAAAACTGTAAAATATAGCGTATTTTCTCTTTGCTAGTGTCCATCTTTGACGCGCGCTCAAACAAAACTGAGTCAACTAATGACAAAACTGTCAGAAAAGTTTTTTTAGTACGAAATCTCATCTTTCTAACGCCATCTAGTGGAACCCGATCGGACTTATACAACGCGAGATACAGATAACTAAAGCCGTCTATTGAAAAAATAATGGATTTCTTTTTACTACACCTGATATCTTAAAAACAAGACATTTTAGAACAAAATGTTTCATACAAAAGTTGTAGGGTTTTAAAAAATACATCAAACGCCGATATTTATTTGACGTTGAGCATAAGCTTGGAGGGGCTCTCAAGTTTAGGTTGAATTTTTTAAACAGAACGTCCAATTTTTCATCGTATATTCTTGTAGCTTATCTCTGAGTTTTTCAAAACACTAAGAAAATTGTTTTTTATTAAGTATTTTTCGAAAAATGAGTTGATGTTCAAGTACCGCCAGCATTAGCATGGTATTATCCAAGGTGTACCGCATGGAGGTGGCTTGGTGTGTGTCCATATACGCGTGCATGCGTGCGCATCATGGACACACTGCGATATATCTAGGATAATGCCATGCTAATGCGTTTGATGTATTTTTTAAAACCCTACAACTTTTGTGTAAAACATTTTCTAAAATATCTTGTTTTCGAGATATTTCACCGGTCCGATACTTTTGCCGCACCCTGTATAGTATATGTCAACGCGTGTGTATGTGTGTACAGTAAGGATGGGCAATTATCGACTAATGAATCAGTATGATTTGTTTTCTAGCAAATTGATTATATTTTTGATGTTTTTAAAGTTGATAGTACCTTTTTTGGTTCGATGCTACTTTATTATTATTATTTTATTACTAGAAGTCATGTTTAGTTAGTATCTTTTATGGATATAGTATTATGGATATCGTATCTATTATGGGTATAGTATTATGGATATAGTATTATGGATATAGTATTATGGATATAGTATCTTTTATGGATATAGTAAAAATAGACATGAAGTTCAAATCTAAATGTCATTGCACAATGCCAGGCGACAGATAATAGGAGCAGGTAATAGAAATAAGGAATAAGAACAAAGGGTTCCAAATTTGACTATACAGGGTATTAGAAAAGTCTGGAAACGGTCAAATATCTGGAAAACGAAACGTTTCTGAGAAAAATGTTTCGAACCAAAGTTGTAGGGTTTTAAAAATTCTATTGAATGATCATATCCGTTTGACCTTGAGTGAAGGGGTCAAGGCGAGGTCAAGGCCAACATGATTTTTTTAAATGGAACACACCATGTTTTATTACACAGTATTACACAATATTAAAGATGACAGCGAGACGTTTTCAAAGCACTACTTGATGACCTATTTTTGTTGAGAATTATCTGAGTTATGACCTTTAGAATTTACGGTACCGCCAGCATTAGTATTATCCAGGATGTACCGCGTGGAGGTTACATGGTCGGACTTTACACCACTGTGTATATGTGTGTGTGTGTGCGCTCGCGCATGTGTGGTCAACAGAGATCAGGACTCCGCGGTTCGTCACTCCCGCAGTATTTAATGACTCCGACCCTCTCTGCTGTATGTGTGTGCGTGTGCGTGTGCGTGTGTGTGCGTGTGTGCGTGTGTGCGTGTGTGCGTGTGTGCGTGCGTGTGCGTGTGTGTGTGTGTGTGTGTGTGTGTGTGTGTGTGTGTGTGTAAGAACAGAGAGAAGCCTGAGCGGGTATGGCTGCATTTACAGCGTTATGGAAAAGTTGGCTGATTCGAAGCGTCAACTGGGTCCATTTTTCATGGACATGAACTACTAAGCAAATGTCCACGATTTGTTGGTACTATTCCGTGCTATGTCCATAATTATTTGGTTTTGTTCAGTGCTATGTTCACGAGCGAGCTAGATTAGTTAGATAAAAACGAAGAATCGATCTTTGTCTCACCACCAGCGAATAGACAATCGCGACGAAGCGAACCAGCAGCGATGTTATTGTAAGGCAGACGTCGCCGTCTCCCCTTTCACCCCCTTGTTTTCCTTCCCACATTGTTTTATATTCATAATTCGGGAAGAAAATAATTTCGAGAGTTCGGACGATTTCTAGCAATGACGCGACAGAGATAACGCGCGGCCACATTAATTTGTCATGACTTTTATATTACTTATAATTACATAAACGCCCATATATGCAAATTATAGATAATTATAGAATATTGCGCGTATGTTTTAATATTGTACAATATGGTATATAATAACAACTTCATTTCTTGCAGTAATTTTTTTAAGATCTTCGTTGAGGTCGCGAATTAATTTTTTTCTTCATCAATCAATTTTCTGCAAAAATTACGATTTTTTAAATAAAATATAAAATTTTTCTCTTCTCTTCTCTCCGAAGAGTTAATTAAAAAATATGCACTCCACAGAATCAACTAAAAAATGTGTAGTCAGAAGAGTCAATTCAAAAGTGTACTCCGAAAAGTCAATTTAATAGCGTATTCCGAAGAGTCAATTTGAAAGCGTACTCTGAAAAAACAAATTAATATTGTAATCCGAAAAGTCAATTTATAATAGAATATTTACTTCGATGATTCAGCTAAAGAAAAAAACATTTATTTATTATTATATTCAGAGAATAATATTTAATTTATTATTTATACTTATCTTACTTATGCTTACCCTACATATGCTTCTTTGAATGACATATTTAATTTGTTGACTGATTCAGATTCAGATTTGTTAAAATATCTCTTATGCGCAACTCTTGAACAGGTAGGTAGTAAAATAATTTTCTTTCTTTACGAATTTTATAAACTTTTCACGAACATAAAAATTGAAAGATTCTCAGAGGACAAATAACTTTTCTTGAACATTTAAACCAAAGGAAAATCTCTTCCCATTAATAAAGAATGAATAATTAATAAAGAATGAATAATTAAGATCTCACACAAGAGGAATCTTCATTCTTGAAATCACCGTGCGATTTTGCTTTTAGAAAAGTATAATATTGATGTAACAGTAACAAATGCTATCCAAAAACGGTGCAAATCTTAAATGTTTTTGAGAAATGTAGTTTTAAGTTTAGTCTTTTCTGTAAATGTCGTTATAGCAGAAGAATTACCAATTTGCTTCAGTAGCGCAGTGGATCAGGCTTTGTGATATGAGCGTTGAGGTTGTTCAAGTGTGTTATTTTTACTATCACAGGGAGAACTATGTAGAATGTATAATAATACGCAGACAAATTCTTTACATAATCATACTTATTTCTTTTAGCATGAGTAAAAATGATCAATGCTAACGTGATAAGTATATCGCAATTGTACGTGTACGCAATTGTACACATACACACCCACGTACACACGTATACTAATGATGTCAAAACCGAACAATTCGTGAAAATTTTTTATTGATCGCAATTGTACGCAAAGACGAAAGAGAAGTACACGGGTCTCCGCGGGTATCTCGTCATATTAATTGTCTATGAGCTGATAAACAATTGATCTTCGGTATTTACAAGTTACGCTTGTCCGCAGCTTGTTCGGTTTTGACATCATTGGTATCAGTGATGCGAATTTGGTGACGGGCTTACACGAGGATTCTCCTCCCCCCCCATATACGCACACAGTCAGCTCGGTCAATCCGTGTGAGCCACGCGATCGGTTATTGTCGACGCGCCGAGCGAGCGAGAGAGAGAGAAAGAAAGAATATCATTCCCTCCTTGTCGCTCTCGAGCCCTCGTTCTCGCTCAGCGAGCGAACCTAATTCTTTCTTACCCATAATCTGAATCGCGGGCGCGACTGTCTCTCCTTTCCTCTCTGTGACAATACTGAAAGTTTTGTCTACTCGGCGCACCTAAATTATTACAAATAATATTTTATTATTAATAATATTATTTGTAATATTATTATTTGTAATTTTATTTGTAATTGTATAATAAGATTACAAATAATACAAATTTTTACAAATATTATTTGTAAAAATTTATATCATTCGTAATATTATTTGTAATAGTATTAATAATATTCGGCGCCAAGAAAATGAAATATATTTTATTAATTATTTTGCGGAGTCAGGCAGGTTCACAGGTTTGATTATTGAATTGTTTAATAAGGCGCTTTTTCGCGACTGTTTGATATCGCCCTCTGCATCCATTTTTATCCGGGAACTATTTGCTGCATCCATTTTCTGGCGTGCCGGTAAAGTCTCCACTTGGTGCGAGTCCGTGCTACGTTCACTTTCAGTTGCACGGCAGTGATGGAAAATCGGTGATGGGCTTGCCAGCGAATTTCCCCCACCACGCACGCACGCACAGCCGACTCGGTCTATCTGTGTCGAGCACGCGCTCGGCAATCGTCGGCGCGCCGAGCGAGAGAGAGAGAATATCGTTCCCTCTTTCTCACTCTCGTGTTCGCTCGGCGACACGAGCGAGAATATTTTTCCCTCTTTCTCGCTCTCGTTCTCGCTCAGCGACGCGAATTAGGCTGATTCTTTCTCGGCTATAATCTGAGTCGCGGGTGCGACTATGACGATATTGAGAAGTTTTTCCTATTCGGCGCGCCGAAATTATTATGAATATTATTTTATTATTAATAATAATGTTTATAATAATAATATTAATAATATTCCGCGCTGAGAAAATGAAACATATTTCATTAATTGTTTTGCTGAGGCGGACAAGTTCATAGATTTGATTGTTGTTGGGAATTGTTTAATAATATTTGAAGAATAATTTTAAGTTGTACAAAGATGTAGAATAAAATATTATAAAAGTATTATAACAAAGTCAAGAAGGTACGAAATGAAACCTTCTTGCTTTCATTACAATATCCTCTGAATAAACAAATACTCTTCAAACAGTATTAAACAATCCTCAAAAACAATTACATCCGTGAAATCTTCTGTTTGTGCGAAAAAAATTCATAAAATACATCTGTTTCGCCGCGCTGAATGAGAAAATCCTCAGAACAATATTATAACATTGTTCTGAGCACGTAGCACGGACTCGCTCCAAGTGGAGACTTTACCGGCGCGCCAGAAAATGGATGCAGCAAATTCCCGGCTAAAAATGGATGCAGAGGGCGATATCAAACAGTCGCGAATAAAGTCACTAAATATATAAAGTACCGCAATCGTCCGCCATTTTTATTCCAACTGTATACGGTTCTTTGAAAAGGCCTATGGGTGCGATTCATTACACGCTGCAAATACTCTGAAACAATGTATACACCAATCATGATTTCTCTTTGGACGTTTCAAAGCGTTTACAGCATTTAATGAATCACATCCTTTATTTGTGTAAATATAATGTGTAATTAAGAAAGAGAGAGAGAGAGAGAGAGAGAGAGAGAGAAACAATAAGTAACGTTTATAACTTTTTTTTATTAATATAACATTTCATAGCAACACTACGGCTATTATTGATATTGATATTTGGCTCGCTGATATAATCTTTTTTTTTAACGAAAAGTGTATTCGCGCTATAACAAAAGTATATATTTTCCACCTCAGTGGAATTTATTGTAGCTTCTGGCTGTTCGGCTACATTTTCAGCTGTGTGCTTTTGCAGTAAATTCGGTACTGTATTTGGGCGAAGCAGTTTCCTTCCATCCGCTCGTTCATTTTCAAATTGATTGTTGTCAAAATGTACCTACAATATTTATGTAATATTTATAACTGCAATACATTATTTTCTACGCGATTATAACTATTAATTATACCTCACAAACATATGCCTTTTCGGGCAATGTGTTTCGTCCAATTAACGTAGCCCATTTCTCTCGACGTGCTTTATTCCTTTTACTAGAAGGTAAGCAAAATACTCTAAAACCTTTCTCTGTCCGATTGTTGCATCCATTCACGCAACAACCTGTCATTTTTTCTTTTTATTACAATCTCGTATCACAATCTCTTCACACCTGTCAATATGTGACATTTCTTACACGAGAAACAACTCAATAGCTGTTTGTAGAATTGCACTTAGTGTGTAGATAAGTTGCACGTTTGCACTAAGTACACTTCCGACGCCATTTTTATTCCATGTCGTTTACCACGGATTGCGGTACTTTATATATCTAGTGGCTTTAGTCGCGAAAAAGCGCCTCAAGCAAAACGCGGCCGTGGCCGCTCTCAGGTTTCTCTCTAACGTAATCAATGTAGTTGATGACCATTTTTTCAGGGGGCGCCACATTTTCTCAAACCAAGTCCATTTTCGCCGGTAACCACTTTAAGGTTTTTCTGTGTATACATGAAAAACAAAAATTTTTATTTTATTTTCTTCCGATTTATGTGTTTAATTTAATTTATTCAACTACAATAATTGTTTATTGGAATGCAAACGTAACTTGGGATATCTTTTGTCATGTAAAATGTTGGAGAAAAAAAGATAGCTATAAGAGACAGTAAAATATTATTGACTGGTATTCATTAAGAATGAAGTTTGCTCGTTTCATTTCTATGCTTTTGTTTATCTTAATCTTTTTGGTCCTCGTGCAATGTGAATTCATAACGTTTGGCGTAGTCGGTGCATTGAGCGGTTTAAGTTATTATGTGTATGATTATTACAAATGCGTATATCAGGAATGTTGTACAGACGAATATATTCTTTCCGATATAGACAGTAAGTTATAAACGTATACTCTTTTACTGTTAGTTTATAACCGTTTATTAATTATAAACATATATTGCTTATATATAAGACTATCATTGATTTGATGATTGATATTGTCATGATAGTTTATTCATAGAAATCTAATTCAATTTTAAATATATCCCAGTAAATACTAACAGTAATGTTACATCGATGTAGTAATTTTTTATTTTCCAATATAATTATTTAATGATATATATTGCATTTACATTGTTGAGTGGGAAATTATAACATTATTGTCATTTTACTGATGGTTTGTATTTACTAAGATGTGAGGATATATTTTTATCTTGATACTTTACCAAATATAGAAGTGATATTTAATTTATATTTTTTGAAAGTACATATATATTTATTTATATTTCTCTTATATACACATATATAGTATATATATACAGTATCTAAAAATTCAAGCATATATATTATATTCAAATTGAGTAAAAATTAACAGAATACTTTACTATTTTATAAACAATCATATGAAATTTTGAAATATTAATGAAAGAAGAGGCTTATTGACATATGTAATGCCATAGGATGAACTATGAAGGCATAATCTTTTTCAAAATAACAGACCTTTTTACTATTTCTCAGCCTAGAAAATAGGCATATGGATCAGCTTCACACATCATTTTCTGTGTACTTTGTATACTATACTTTTTGTAGTCAATCAATATTTATGTTTATACTTATATTGATACTTATGTTATACATGGAAATATCTTGAATTATTACTAAATAACCTGTTTGTGTATATGTTATAATCATAAATCTTCATATATTGCTATGTTCTTTTCTGTTTATTATAGTTATATAGTGAAAAAATTGTTCCTACTAATTATTGATACATAAACATACGTACAAAACATTTCTGTATGTAAAAATGTATGTAATAAAATTATAGGACTGGATTATATGCTTACTGCCAATGTGTATGGTCAACAGATTGCTCACGAAGCAATTATAAATGCATTGCGTGGGCACTTCTATACTCATAATTCACCTAAGGCACTTGTCATGAGTTTTCATGGCACACCAGGAACTGGCAAGAATTATGTAGCACAAATGATTGCTATGGCTCTTTACAAAAAAGGAATTCAGAGCCAATATTATTATTTTTTCAATGGCCGCAATGACTTTCCTTTGCAACGGAAATTGGACGATTATAAGGTATGTTTAAACCATTTAGAAACAATTTTATAGAAAATGATGGCGCACATGTGCATGTATGTATAAATGGGTACAAACGATACTCTTATGAATGGCATTAGCCATTTTGTGATATTTCAATAATTGGCAAAAATAATTCTTGGATATATTTTGAAAATCCTGTACTTCCAGTCTCTTTAAGATACAAACGATGTAAAGAAAGGTAGATATGAATATAAACAATGCTCTTTCGAATGACGTTGGCTGTTTTGCGATATCTCCAAAGTTGGCAAAAATATATCTTGGACATATTTTGAAAATTCTCTACTTCTGATCCCTTTGAGATACAAATAATGTAAAGAATGATATAAACAAGTATAAATGATGCTCTTTCAAATGATATTGGCTATTTTTGGATATTTTATATTTGCTTACTGGTTATTTCTCCTCCTCCCTCTATCTTTTTATTCTTTGAGGTACAAACGAAATGGAAAGTAATATAAAAATAATAAAAAATAAATAGATACAAGATAGATTTAATAAATAGATACAGATGAAGTACAGTTGAATCGTATTGCTTTTTTATCATCAAGTTGCTTGCCAAGTTTACATCAATAAGAAAAGCTTATAAATTTTAATATCAGTAGAGATTTTTATACTTTATACATATTCGAATATTCTTGAAGGAACATTTGTTGCAACTCTGATAAAAGAATAAAGAGCAATCAATTGAAAATGATTACATCAATTTTCTATCTTTGTTATGAATAATAAATTGATAAAAATCTGTTGTAAACACATGACAGATTTTTTATGTTTCTTTTTTTTAAGTATTATTTTTACAATATCTACATTTCTAGTTTTGTTTCTTATCATGTTGTATCGTATTTCCAGCTTTTTTCTTTTTTGGTAATTATTTGAAATAAAATTTTTTTCGAACTTCGATATTTTTTTGCAGTTTTCTTGAAAAAAATCTTTGTTGTAACTCTAATAATGATAATCAATCGGGGGAGCCTGAAAAATATATAGATGATATATCCATATATTTTTTTAACCTTATCTAATTTATTTAATTAAAATTATATGTATTTGCATTATATCAATCATTTTCAGGTCTATATGTTGTATTAGGTCATTAAGTGAAATGTCCGATTTCGAATCAAAAGTTTGATTTATTATATCTCAAACCAGAAATAATAAAATTAATCAAAGTATGCGCCTAAAGTATCGACACAATTCTGCCATCTTAACCCTTTCGCTCCTAATGCCGGCTATAGCCGACATCCACCAGAGAGAAGCCTGAGAGCGGGCATGGCTGCATTTACAACGTTATGGAAAAGTTGGCTGATTCGCAGCGCCAACTGGGTCCATTTTTCATGGATATGAACTACTAAGCCTATGTCCACGATTTGTTGGTACTATTCCGTGCTATGTCCATAATTATTTGGTTCTGTTCTGTGCTATGTTCACGAGCGAGCTAGATTAGTTAGATAAAAACGAAGAATCGGTCTTTGTCTCACCACCAGCGAATAGACAATCGCGACGAAGCGAGCCAGCAGCGATGTTATCGTAAAGCAGACGTCGCCGTCTCCGCTTTCACCCACTTATTTTCCTTCCCACATTATTTTATATTCATAATTCGGGAAGAAAATAATTTCAAGAGTTCGGACGATTTCTAGCAATGATGCGACAGAGATAACACGCGGCTACATTAATTCGTCATGACTTTTATATTACTCATAATTACATAAATGCCCATATATGCAAATTATAGATAATTATTGCGCGTATGTTTTAATATTGTACAATATGGTATATAATAACAACTACATTTCTTGCAGTAATTTTTTTAAGATCTTCGTTGAGGTCGTGAATTAATTTTTTTCTTTATCAATCAATTTTCTGCAAAAATTACGATTTTTCAAATAAAATATAAAATTTTTCTCTTCTCTTCTCTCCGAAGAGTTAATTAAAAAATATGCACTCCATAGAATCAACTAAAAAATGTGTAGTCAGAAGAGTCAATTCAAAAGTGTGCTCCGAAAAGTCAATTTAATAGCGTATTCCGAAGAGTCAATTTGAAAGCGTACTCTGAAAAAACAAATTAATATTGTAATCCGAAAAGTCAATTTATAATAGAATATTTACTTCGATGATTCAGCTAAAGAAAAAAACATTTATTTATTATTATATTCAGAGAATAATATTTAATTTATTATTTATACTTATCTTACTTATGCTTACCCTACATATGCTTCTTTGAATGACATATTTAATTTGTTGACTGATTCAGATTCAGATTTGTTAAAATATCTCTTATGCGCAACTCTTGAACAGGTAGGTAGTAAAATAATTTTCTTTCTTTACGAATTTTATAAACTTTTCACGAACATAAAAATTGAAAGATTCTCAGAGAACAAATAACTTTTCTTGAACATTTAAACCAAAGAAAAATCTTTCCCCATTAATAAAGAATGAATAATTAATATCTCACACAAGAAGAATCTTCATCCTTGAAATCACCGCGCGACTTTGCTTTTAGAAAAGTATAATATTGATGTAATAGTAACAAATGCTATCCAAAAACGGTGCAAATCTTAAACGTTTTTGAGAAATGCAGTTTGAAGTTTAGTCTTTTCTGTTAATGTCGTTATAGCAGAAGAATTACCAACTTGCTTCAGTAGCGCAGTGGATCAGGCTTTGTGATATGAGCGTTGAGGTTGTTCAAGTGTGTTATTTTTGCTATCACAGGGAAAACTATGTAGAATGTATAATAATACGCAGACAAATTCTTTACATAATCATACTTATTTCTTTTAGCATGAATAAAAATGATCAATGCTAACGTGATGAGTGTATATCGCAATTGTACGTGTACGCAATTGTACACATACACACCCACGTACACACGTATACCAATGATGTCAAAACCGAACAATTCGTGAAAATTTTTTATTGATCGCAATTGTACGCAAAGACGAAAGAGAAGTACACGGGTCTCCGCGGGTATCTCGTCATATTAATTGTCTATGAGCTGATAAACAATTGATCTCCGGTATTTACAAGTTACGCTTGTCCGCAGCTTGTTCGGTTTTGACGTCATTGGTATCAGTGATGCGAATTTGGTGACGGGCTTGCACGAGGATTCTCCTCCCCCCCCCCCATATACGCACACAGTCAGCTCGGTCAATCCTTGTGAGCCACGCGATCGGCTATTGTCGACGCGCCGAGCGAGCGAGAGAGAGAAAAAGAAAGAATATCATTCCCTCCTTGTCGCTCTCGAGCCCTCGTTCTCGCTCAGCGAGCGAGCCTAATTCTTTCTTACCTATAATCTGAATCGCGGGCGCGACTGTCTCTCCTTTCCTCTCTATGACAATACTGAAAGTTTTGTCTACTCGGCGCACCTAAATTATTACAAATAATATTTTATTATTAATAATATTATTTGTAATATTATTATTTGTAATTTTATTTGTAATTGTATAATAATGTTACAAATAATACAAATTTTCACAAATTTTATTTGTAAAAATTTATATCATTCGTAATATTATTTGTAATATTATTAATAATATTCGGCGCCAAGAAAATGAAATATATCTTATTAATTATTTTGCGGAGTCGGGCAGATTCACAGGTTTGATTATTGAATTGTTTAATAATATTTTAAGAATAATTTTAAGTTATACAAGGATGTAGTATGAAATATAAAAGAATATTGTAACAGAATCAAGAAGTACGAAATGAAATCTCTTTGCTTTTATTACAATATCCTGTAAGTTAATAAATATTTTTCATACAGTATTAAATAATCTCCAAAAACAATTACATCCGTGAAATTTTCTATCTGTGTGAAAAAAATTCATAAAATATATTTGTTTCGTCGCTCTAAATGACAAAACTCTCAGAACAATGTTATAGTTGTTCAGCGCACTACTCAATAAAAATATAATAATATTATGTTTGTATGTGTGAAGAATATTTGCTAACTTACAGGATATTGTAATAAAAGCAAGGAGGTTGTATTTCGTACTTCTAAGGCCAAGACTTATTAACGACTAAAAACATATTCGAATTGATCTTGCCTTAATTGGTCGGATCAGTGATCGGTCTTGCCTTAAATTCCAAGCCTCATAACTCGGAAAGTATTCGATGAAATGTAACTTTGTTACAGTGTTTTGGAATGCTGTCGAGACAAGCTACAAGAATATGTAATAAAAAATCGTAGTTTCTATTTAAAAAAAACATTAATAACCTTGGCCTGATTTTGACAAGGTCACTTCACTCAAGGTCAAGTCTACATTTCCGTTATGTGTCGTCCTTCAAGCCACGCAACTTTCGTTCGAAAAATTTTTTAATAAAATCATCGATAATGGACCTTATCACTTTAGTTAGAAAAGTCTGGAAACGGTCAAATACCTCGAAAACGAGACATTTTTAAGAAAAATATTTCCAATTAAAGTTGTAAGGTTTTAATAGTTCTATTGAATGATCATATCCGGTTGACCTTGAGTGGAGGAGTCAAGGCGAGGTCAATGCCAACATGATTTTTTAAATGAGATATCCCATTTTTTATCACACAGTGTTAAAGATGACAGCGAGACGTTTCCGAAATACTACTTGATGACCTATTTTTGTTGAGAATTGTCTGAGTTATGAGCTTTAGAATTTACGGTGCCGCCAGCATTAGTATTATTCAGGACGTACCGCGTGGAGGTTGCATGGTTGGACTTTACACCCCCCTGTGTGTGTGTGTGTGTGTGTGTGTGTGTGTGTATGTCAGCAGAGATAAGGACTATGCAATAGTAGTGCGTCAATTTTTAACTGATACTTTCCCAAACCGATGGACAACAAGATGTGGAGAAATAGAGTGGCCCTCTAGATCACCAGATCTTTCTACATTGGACTACTTCTTATGGGGATATGTTAAAAATAATGTGTACGGAATGAAACCTGCTAACTTGGCAGACCTTAGGGAACGCATACTGCACCAAGTAAATCTTATTTCACCAGAAATGAGACGATACGTTTTAAATGAATTTCATCTACGATGAGGTTATTGTCAAGCAGCAGACGGAAGACAATTTGAACACTTAACTCAATAAAAACCCGTCTACATACACACGCGCGCGCGCACACACACACATACACACACACACATAGCAGAGAGGGTTTGGAATCATTAAATACTGCGGTAATGACGAATCGCGGAGGGACGAACCTTATTTTTGCTGACACATACACACGTACACACACAAATATACAGGGGGGGGGGGTGTAAAGTCCGATCATGCAACCTCCACGCGGTACATCCTGGATAATACTAATATTGGCGGCACCGTAAATTCTAAAACTCATACTCGAATTCATAACTCATAAAATTCTGAACAAAAATAGGTCATCAAGTAGTATTTCGAAAACGTCTCGATGTCATCTTTAGCACTGTGTGATAAAAAATGGGATATCTCATTTAAAAAATCATGTTGGCATTGACCTCGCCTTGACTCCTCCACTCAAGGTCAACCGGATATGATCATTCAATAGAACTTTTAAAACCTTACAACTTTAATTGGAAATATTTTTCTTAAAAATGTCTCGTTTTCGAGGTATTTGACCGTTTCCAGACTTTTCTAACTAAAGTGATAAGGTCCATTATCGATGATTTTATTAAAAAATTTTTCGAACGAAAGTTGCGTGGCTTGAAGGACGACACATAACGGAAATGTAGACTTGACCTTGAGTGAAGTGACCTTGTCAAAATCAGGCCAAGGTTATTAATGTTTTTTTTAAATAGAAACTACGATTTTTTATTACATATTCTTGTAGCTTGTCTCGACAGCATTCCAAAACACTGTAACAAAGTTACATTTCATCGAATACTTTCCGAGTTATGAGGCTTGGAATTTAAGGCAAGACCGATCACTGATCCGACCAATTAAGGCAAGATCAATTCGAATATGTTTTTAGTCGTTAATAAGTCTTGGCCTTAGAAGTACGAAATACAACCTCCTTGCTTTTATTACAATATCCTGTAAGTTAGCAAATATTCTTCACACATACAAACATAATATTATTATATTTTTATTGAGTAGTGCGCTGAACAACTATAACATTGTTCTGAGAGTTTTGTCATTTAGAGCGACGAAACAAATATATTTTATGAATTTTTTTCACACAGATAGAAAATTTCACGGATGTAATTGTTTTTGGAGATTATTTAATACTGTATGAAAAATATTTATTAACTTACAGGATATTGTAATAAAAGCAAAGAGATTTCATTTCGTACTTCTTGATTCTGTTACAATATTCTTTTATATTTCATACTACATCCTTGTATAACTTAAAATTATTCTTAAAATATTATTAAACAATTCAATAATCAAACCTGTGAATCTGCCCGACTCCGCAAAATAATTAATAAGATATATTTCATTTTCTTGGCGCCGAATATTATTAATAATATTACAAATAATATTACGAATGATATAAATTTTTACAAATAAAATTTGTGAAAATTTGTATTATTTGTAACATTATTATACAATTACAAATAAAATTACAAATAATAATATTACAAATAATATTATTAATAATAAAATATTATTTGTAATAATTTAGGTGCGCCGAGTAGACAAAACTTTCAGTATTGTCATAGAGAGGAAAGGAGAGACAGTCGCGCCCGCGATTCAGATTATAGGTAAGAAAGAATTAGGCTCGCTCGCTGAGCGAGAACGAGGGCTCGAGAGCGACAAGGAGGGAATGATATTCTTTCTTTTTCTCTCTCTCGCTCGCTCGGCGCGTCGACAATAGCCGATCGCGTGGCTCACAAGGATTGACCGAGCTGACTGTGTGCGTATATGGGGGGGGGGAGGAGAATCCTCGTGCAAGCCCGTCACCAAATTCGCATCACTGATACCAATGACGTCAAAACCGAACAAGCTGCGGACAAGCGTAACTTGTAAATACCGGAGATCAATTGTTTATCAGCTCATAGACAATTAATATGACGAGATACCCGCGGAGACCCGTGTACTTCTCTTTCGTCTTTGCGTACAATTGCGATCAATAAAAAATTTTCACGAATTGTTCGGTTTTGACATCATTGGTATACGTGTGTACGTGGGTGTGTATGTGTACAATTGCGTACACGTACAATTGCGATATACACTCATCACGTTAGCATTGATCATTTTTATTCATGCTAAAAGAAATAAGTATGATTATGTAAAGAATTTGTCTGCGTATTATTATACATTCTACATAGTTTTCCCTGTGATAGCAAAAATAACACACTTGAACAACCTCAACGCTCATATCACAAAGCCTGATCCACTGCGCTACTGAAGCAAGTTGGTAATTCTTCTGCTATAACGACATTAACAGAAAAGACTAAACTTCAAACTGCATTTCTCAAAAACGTTTAAGATTTGCACCGTTTTTGGATAGCATTTGTTACTATTACATCAATATTATACTTTTCTAAAAGCAAAGTCGCGCGGTGATTTCAAGGATGAAGATTCTTCTTGTGTGAGATATTAATTATTCATTCTTTATTAATGGGGAAAGATTTTTCTTTGGTTTAAATGTTCAAGAAAAGTTATTTGTTCTCTGAGAATCTTTCAATTTTTATGTTCGTGAAAAGTTTATAAAATTCGTAAAGAAAGAAAATTATTTTACTACCTACCTGTTCAAGAGTTGCGCATAAGAGATATTTTAACAAATCTGAATCTGAATCAGTCAACAAATTAAATATGTCATTCAAAGAAGCATATGTAGGGTAAGCATAAGTAAGATAAGTATAAATAATAAATTAAATATTATTCTCTGAATATA
The DNA here is from genome assembly GCF_003227715.2 of Harpegnathos saltator. Lineage (NCBI taxonomy): Eukaryota > Metazoa > Arthropoda > Insecta > Hymenoptera > Formicidae > Harpegnathos > Harpegnathos saltator. The sequence goes on from NW_020230255.1 coordinate 58,969, forward strand.
ATAATAAATAAATGTTTTTTTCTTTAGCTGAATCATCGAAGTAAATATTCTATTATAAATTGACTTTTCGGATTACAATATTAATTTGTTTTTTCAGAGTACGCTTTCAAATTGACTCTTCGGAATACGCTATTAAATTGACTTTTCGGAGCACACTTTTGAATTGACTCTTCTGACTACACATTTTTTAGTTGATTCTATGGAGTGCATATTTTTTAATTAACTCTTCGGAGAGAAGAGAAGAGAAAAATTTTATATTTTATTTGAAAAATCGTAATTTTTGCAGAAAATTGATTGATAAAGAAAAAAATTAATTCACGACCTCAACGAAGATCTTAAAAAAATTACTGCAAGAAATGTAGTTGTTATTATATACCATATTGTACAATATTAAAACATACGCGCAATAATTATCTATAATTTGCATATATGGGCATTTATGTAATTATGAGTAATATAAAAGTCATGACGAATTAATGTAGCCGCGTGTTATCTCTGTCGCATCATTGCTAGAAATCGTCCGAACTCTTGAAATTATTTTCTTCCCGAATTATGAATATAAAATAATGTGGGAAGGAAAATAAGTGGGTGAAAGCGGAGACGGCGACGTCTGCTTTACGATAACATCGCTGCTGGCTCGCTTCGTCGCGATTGTCTATTCGCTGGTGGTGAGACAAAGACCGATTCTTCGTTTTTATCTAACTAATCTAGCTCGCTCGTGAACATAGCACAGAACAGAACCAAATAATTATGGACATAGCACGGAATAGTACCAACAAATCGTGGACATAGGCTTAGTAGTTCATATCCATGAAAAATGGACCCAGTTGGCGCTGCGAATCAGCCAACTTTTCCATAACGCTGTAAATGCAGCCATGCCTGCTCTCAGGTTTCTCTCTGCATCCACAAAGCAACCCGTGGAGACGAACGCCGGCTATAGCCGACATGCACGATGTGACTCGTAGAGACGAGCGCAGGCTATAGCCGGCGGCATTCATTCGGACTAGTTTATGTTATTGTTTTAAAGAAAAGTCCATTTTCTTCCAAAAGCATGTCAAGGTGGCATTGTTCAGGTGTAAGATGTAAACCCAAACTCCAAAGACTGTTCACAACATTGCAGCAATGTATACATTTTTAGCGCGGGGTCCGGTTCAGTGGCGGCGCTACAGCGGAGCGAACCGCCGTAGCAAAAGGGTTAACAGTAGCTTATTCATGTCAGCAGCCAAGAAGCCTCGCTCTTCAGTGCTTCACTTGCTCTTCAGCGAGTGACGATAAAATCGCGGAAGGCGTTTTCCACAGCTTGTTGAGAATTGAATATTTTTCTTTGCAAGGAGTGGTCCAGTGTCTGGAAAAAGTGGTAGTCAGTTAATGCAAGGTCTGGTGAATATCATGAGTGACAGAGAGTTTCCAAGTCCAACTGCTGCAATTTGAGCAACGTTGTTTGTGCGACATGTGGTCGAACGTTGTCTTGCAAGAGGATTGGCCTGTCTCTATTGACTAATCTCGGCTGCTTAATCGCAAGTATCCTCATCATTTCGTCCAGTTGGTTACAGTAGACATCCGCTGTAATCGATTGACCAGGTTTCATGAAGCTGTAATGGACAATACCAGCGCTGGACCACCAAACAGACACCATCAGTTTTCTCTTATGAATATTCGATTTCGGACTATGTTTCGGCACTTCATCTATATCCAACTATTGTCGAACGCTTGCGGTTGTCGAAAAGAATCCATTTTTCATCACATAATAATACGATGTAAAAATGGTTCGCCTTTATGTCATCATAATAAAGAAAGGCAAGCTTCGAGACGGTTTCTCTTCTAACGCTCGTTTAATTCATGAGGAACCCATCTATTCAACTTCTTTACCTTGCCGATTTGTTTCAAGTGATCCAATATTGTTGGAATAGTAACGTTAAACCTGCTGCTAATTCACGCGTAGTTTGAGATATATCCGCTTCCACTATAACTTTCAGCTCATTATCCACCTTGGTTTTGGGTCGCCCACATGACTCATTTTCAAGATTAAAATCGCCAGAACGAAACTTATCAAACCATCAACGTACTGTGCGTTCATTAGTCACATCTTCATCAAACACTTCGTTGATATTTCGAGTTGTCTGCGCTGCATTGGTTCCATGACGGAACTCATATTCGAAAATAATACGAATTTTTAACTTATCCATGGTTACACAAAGATTGCTATAACAAAGACATTTCGAAAGATAATCACAAACCAAAACATGCGTTTGAAAGAATGATGATGTACCTCCACAAGAAAAAAAAAACCAAGAACTATAAAGGTGAAATGTCAGAGATATTGACTGTCGAACTTAGTACTTAAGGAAATCGGACATTTCATATTTAACGACTTAATACAAAATTTGACCGAGCAACTTTCGCGGTATACAGGGTGCTAAATTTCAAACGTAATAGGTAAAAAAATCTTGAAAACTAAATGATATTGAGGTCCGCCTTTTTTATATTGTATTGTTTCAAAGGGGACATATTTTGATTAAAACAAAATTTAATTTTGGGTGGAGGCGCCAAGGTAAAAAGAAGGTCAAACTTTTTTTTAAATAGAACTCTAATTTTCTGAACACCTACGTTTGTAGCCCTTGTCATGATGAATTCAACAACCACATACTCAAGGTGATTAAAGGTCAAATAATGGAAAAAAGACTCAGGAAAAAAAAAATAATGCTTGAATAAAGCAAAAAAGAAATAAAAGTTTGACCATATTGATTATCAATTTGTCTTAACCATCTAGGATTTTGGTCGTTCCAATAATGAAAATTATGACGATTTACATATCCATTGCTACGAAACATAGCTTCATTGCTCGATAATACTCTAGAAAAGAACGTTTCATCCTCTTCATAGCGTTGTAAAGCCCATCGACAAAATCCCATTCTCCTACAATGATCCTCCTGCGTTAAGGGGACTAGGCAGTCAAATCTCGTTAAAATGCTATGTATTTTTGGGAATTAATTTTGAAAAAACGAATGCGATTTCCGACTTACAATTTTGAGTAATGTTTAACGGCACTATAAACTATTAAAAAAATATTTTAGTAAAAATATATATGTATATATATTGGTGCTGCAGTTGACTAATTAAAGGGCAATTTTTACGATTCATCAGTAATTTTGCAGTAATCTAGGCCATAAAAAATATGATAGCTAAATACGCCTTGCATTTCTCCATGCTAGAACCCCCCATTTCGGACTGAACCTATTTAAACAAAAACAAAATCGAAATTACCAAAATGGTAGCTGTAAAACTGCAAATTAGCAAAAAAACTTGGTTTTACGACAAAAGAATATTTTTTCCTGAAAAAACCAATGGTCGTACAAACTTCTGTTTAGGTTCAGTGCAAAAAGAAACCTTTCCTGTATACGGCAAGTTTTGGTTGAAGTCGATTCGAGTACCTGTTTTTTCGGAATCACTGCAAAACGAAGAGAAAAGAAGACTTTGAGAAAAACGCGTTTAAAGTTTGGAAATAATTCTAAGTACGATAGCTATTAAATACTTCGTTTAAAAACCTTCAGCAGCGTAATACGATGTCTCCAAAGCTTCATCAGCATCAGCTTGCTGTTGTTCAGCTATTTTCTTTATTCGGCTCTCTTTAGATCTTTTGTCTAAAGCGATATCAGCGTCGTGCAGGCGACGCTCGTCCTCCGTCGTCCTCCGTACGTCGGCGCGTTTTCCAACTTGTACATCTAATTTTTCCAAAACTGATAATAATGTTTTTGAGCCATCATTAAATATACAAATTGTACGTTGCAATTTCCACTGTTTCTGTCCCGCTGAATGTTCTCTTTGGAACTATTTTCCATACCATGTTATTGAAGCTCTCATTTGAGTTCTGCTTATATCCGCTAATACATCATGTGAATAGATTTTCGTTGCTTAGATCTTTGTAAATAGGTATAATATGGCTTGAAAAACATTATTAGGAAGAGCAGGTTTATACTTGTAATTGCGTAATGTTTTTTCGGCCTTTGCTTTCTGCCACGTACACCAGGTCTCTGCTCCTTCTGGATAAAACTGATGTTGCGGACGGTCGTCCGTGGAGCATTTATGATACAACGTAGCCATTATCGCTTTCTTTATTTTTTCAACACTTTCATGATTTTTTCTAATAGCATTACCATAATATTTCGACAATTCCCCGATGAGTTTGTCCGTCAATTTCCCTTACTGCTGAGCCCTTTAATCTCCTTTTTAACGATACGCAGTCGAGTGTCCATTCTTTTTTGTACGTGCCCCACGCACTCTTTTTTTATAACTTCATAATCTTCGCCGTATGGTTGTTTATTTAAAATTGACTTAAATGTTTTGGAATCACCGTCTCCAACGTAATATTTATATTTGACGCCGTAATTATCCACAGATCTTTTAAACATATCAAGGATTGCGTCGACTTCCATTTTACCCGCGCAACCTTAGTGGTTTGCTTGGCACTCTTCTTTATGATTTTCTACCCATTCTAAGTATTCCTCGGTACCACTGCGAGGTTCCCACAATTTGCAAGCAGCACAATAAGACGATTTAATAACAACATCAACTACCTTCCCGGTATAATGTCCAATAAGGGCTGCGACGCCATGTAAAGATTAGAAACCTCGTTTTCTTCAGCTACCGTCTCCAGAAACTATTAAGGTTTCTTCATTTTCAGATTTTAAAATTTTTTCTATTGCCGAACGCATTGATAATTTGCTGATATCCAATGCGATGTTACACATTTTCTTCACAAATAAGTCATATGTACGCCGAGCTAAAGGCATAGGCAGATCCATAAGTCCGCAAAAAAATCGTAAACCTCCATAACCGATACTTAAACATCTCATTACGGCCATTATTTTTGAATTAATTTCATACACAATATTACTGTATACGTATGATGCATTACAAGAGTGAATAAATCTGTCGCTGTAATTTTTGCACGACATTTTAATTTGAAAACCAAGTCCGCGATGTGAGATCTTTTCAAATTTGACACTCTCACCACATTTTTTACATATTACTAGTAAAGTAATTGCGTTAAAAACAGCGAAAAAGTTATTATTTCAAATTCTATGTTACAAGTAATTGTATATGAATAATTTTTAATCTTCTTTTCCGATGTCGAAGCTTCACCTTTGGTTTTTTCGCTTTTGGCAGTAAATTGATACCATAAAACTTGCATTTTTTGGCCTTTCTCCTCGGTTTTTTCTATCAACTTTGGGTGGATCACTCATTATTGATAAATAAAATGCAATGTTAAATAATATTTCTCTCAACGTATATGATATACTTTTCACTCCGAACACTCGCCTGACATTGGGTCTTGACGCTGCCTCGATCTGCCGTGACTTGTTCATGTCTCGACTTGCGCCGTTCATGTATCTGCATGGAGCCGCGTCCGGCGCGAGCGGTGCACTCGACGTTTTTAGCTGTCAAATCCACAATTTTTCGAATTTCTACATAATTCAAACAGCATTTTGTTTAGGAAGGATGACGCTTTCAAAAAATGAAATAAGAAAAATCGATTTTTTGACTGCCTAGTCCCCTTAAGGTTTGGTATAAGTTGATATGGAACGGATGTTGGTGCTCACGGTGCAAGATATTCCAAATATTTACGTGGGATATTCCAAGTTCCCGTGACAATTGTCGTGTACTGTAATGAGTATTTACAATAATTGCTGCTAAAACATTTATTATTGTGTCCTGATTACAAATTGGACGAGACCAATTCATATTGCGATGAACTGCAAAAGTTCCATGTTCTCCCAAACGATTATACAGGGTGTCTCAGAACTTTGGGATACGGACTCCGTAGGGATATAGAGCTAAGTGAGAAGAACAAAAAAGTCCTGTACCATAATGTGAAAATCGTAATAGTTTTTTGGTAATAACCGTGTAAAGTTTGGCGTTTTCCACGCCCATCGCGGCCTATAGACGCTCCGCGGCAAGCTATGTGCGTAGGGGCTGAACGATAACGCAGTTCGCACTGACCGTCGCGCGGCGTCAAAGCGCTAAGACGCCATCGCGCCAGCGCGAGACGCGTTATCGCTCAGCCGCTACGCACATAGCTTGCCGCGGAGCGTCTATAGGCCGCGATGGGCGTGGAAAACGCCAAACTTTACACGGTTATTACTAAAAAACTATTACGATTTTCACATTCATATATAGGATTTTTTTATTCTTCTCACTTAGCTCTATGTCCCTACGGAGCCCGTGTCCCAAAGTTCTGAGACATCTTGTATAAACGAATGAAGACCATAGGAGATGGATAATGGAGTCTATTAGGATATTTTTGACGGTAAATTCTAGCAGCTTTTCTAGCATTTTGTTAACATACACCATAAATTAAGACCATGTCACGATATTTCTCATTAGTATGATGCACCATAATGCAAATGACGAAAGAAAAGAAAGTAAAAACAATTTATTCTAATGATTACACTAGTCACACTCGTGTTCAATATCAATAACTGACTTGATTGAAATAGTACCCATCCCCACATGTACGTACTCTACTACCTACTCTATCGTACGTATACGTACCTACTCTATCTATTATGTGTTTATTTTCTGAAGAATGTTTACAGTTTTTGCGTCGTCAATGCCAACATCCATTCCATATTCACTTCTACTAAACTTTAACACAGGAAAATCATGAGAGAATTTTGCCAATATAAACAAGATAAACTTTGATTTTATTAAGATGTATTAATAAAGTTAATGAGTCTTTTTCTATTATTTGATCTCTAATCACCTTGAGTATGTAGTCATTGACTTCGTTATGGCAAGGGCTACAAACGTAGGTATTCAAAAAACTAGAATTCCATTTAAAAAAAAGTTTGACCTTTTTTTTACCTTGGCGCCTCCACCCAAACTTAAATTTTATTTTAACCAAAATGTGTCCCTTTCGAAACAATACAATATAAAAAAAAAGGTGGATCTCAATATCATTTAGTTTTCGAAATTTTTTACCTGTTACGTTTGAAATTTAACATCCTGTATATCGGATAACGCTAATACCGGCAGTTTTCAAACTTCAATACTTCATAATTTAGAAAATTCTAAAAGAAATTCAACTTATCTATAGTGTTTTGGAAAAGTTCAACGTCAACTATGAGAATCTACAATGAAAAATAGAGGTTTAAATTTAATTTAAAAAAATTTTAATATGATTTTCACGCGATCTTGAAATTGTAATGCAACGTCAAACTGACTTTATCACTTTGTGTCCCCCTTAAAGCCAATTTTTATTCAAAATATTTTTTTTTCTAAAACGCGATGTTTTTGATGGTGCACTAGGAAAAATATTTAGTATCTCTAACAAAACTGTTTAGTTGAGGCATTTTCTAATGGCAACCAAATATCTTGTTTTATATAACAAAATATTTTGTTGTCTTAACTAAATATATTTTTCTGCTTTGTTCTCTGGACCAAATGATTTTGTTCTTAGACTTCATATATACAAATTAAGCATTTTAGTTATTTTATTTTATTTTTTTTAGTTATTTTATCCATAAAAATTACGTAATAACGAAATATTATTTTACATAAACTAAAATAATGTCCAATGGATATTATTTTGTCTTTCTGTGCATTAAAATTTAGATTGTACATATTAAGAAAATATTATAGTATTTTTAACAAAATTCATATAGTTAAAGCTTTTTGGTTGCTATAACAAAAGTATTACGTTATATGAACAAACCATAATCAAACAAGATATTTGTTTACAGGAACAGTTTTGTTGGGTATATTTTAACCAAATTATTTGGTTGTTACAACAAAATTTTGGTTCACGCAACAATACATTTTTTCTAGTGTGTATTTGAGCTTTTCTTTTTTATGAGACACCCTATATTCTATTTTGCCAGGGGCTCTTGCTAATCTTTTTCTTATATTATTTTATTTGTAGCTTTGTTTTCAAGCATAAACAGATAAAATTGATTCTTTTAAGGGTCATATTTTTTTAACCTTAACAGATCCGGAAAGCCACATTGAAAAGAAATAGCTAAAAACGTGTGTATGCAAATGGCATACACATGGCATGTTTCAGATGTCCCCGATTGATTATCATTATTAGAGTCACAACAAAGATTTTTACCAAGAAAACCGCAAAAAAGATATCAATATTCGAAAAAAGCCTTATTCTGAATAATTACTCTTTTCTTATTATACATGGAAGAAATCTATGGTTCAATGAATTACATCCCATTGGTTTTTATCGCTTTCTCTTTTTCAATTTTCTCTTTATTACAAAATTTTTGATGGTTTCAATATAAACTATTTTTATCTTATAATATAATCTCATAATTGTAATCGCAAATATTTAGTGACGAATATTTATCGATGCGAGCTTTGGTAGGACGTAGGAGTGGCAATGTGAGTATAAGCTGTAGCACATTGGCCTTTCCTCCGTCGCGCATCGGCAACAATTGTTAGAATTAGATTACGCTACAAGCCGAGAGAGGCGCAACCACTTCTGTTCTATCATTTCGGCGCGCGTTTATTTATTCAATTTCTATGATTAATAATTCGATAATTGTAGCATATATCGCAAAACGGTATGGGATTTTTTGTTTGTTTTAAGGAGGGAAATATATTTACAACCTTAAAAAATTTCAATTTTTTTTTATAAAATGTTAGTACAACATCTCAAAAATGTGATGTCAAAGTTTTAAAATGAGATTCGAAGCCCTTCTAATGTTATAGCTCGGTGTTCGGCTATGTTATAACTAAATGTTCGGTGTTAAATATGAAAATTATTAGGTGCGCAACTGTTCCCGCTGTTTTTCAAGAAATGGCTCCAGTAGTAAGTGCTGGTCGATTGTGACATAACCAAAACGTCATGAACCAAGCTTAGACATATGGTAAACAAACCGCTTTGACACATTAGTGATTTTGTTTTTGCGTCATATACTTTTGGTTGTGTGAAAATGTCTGATTTTGTGCCAAATAATCGTCATTTGCGGGAAGTGTTGCTTTTCTTCTTTCATTCGAAGAAAACGGCGGCTGAAGCGCATCGAGAACTCCAAAAAGTTTACGGAGATGCTGCTCTAAGTGAAACAATGTGCCGTGATTGGTTCCGTCGCTTCAAAGACGGTGATTTCGATGTTGACGACCGTTCGCGTGAAGGAAGCCCAAAAACCTTCGAAGACGCTGAATTGGAGGCATTGCTCGATGAGGATCCGTGCCAAACGCAAAAAGAGCTTGCTTCAGCATTAGGAGTTACCCGCCAAGCCATTTCCAAGCGATTGCATGCGTTGGGAATGATTCAAAAACAAGGAACTTGAGTTCCTTATGATTTGAAGCCAAGAGACGTTGAGCGTCGTTTTTTCGCCTGTGAACAACTGCTCCAGCGGCAAAAAAGGAAGGGTTTTCTTCATCGCATCGTTACGGGTGATGAAAAATGGATTCATTACAGCAACCCAAAGAGAACAAAATCATGGGGACTGCCCGGTCATGCTTCTACGTCGTCGGCTCGGCCGAATATTCACGCTGCGAAGGTTTTGCTGTGTATTTGGTGGGACCAGGGCGGTGTTATTTATTATGAGCTGTTGAAACCGAACGAAACCATCACTGGGGAACGGTATCGAACTCAATTGATGCGATTGAGCCGAGCACTGCGCGAAAAGCGGCCACAATACAAGCAGAGGCATGAAAAAGTGATTCTACAGCATGACAACGCTCGACCTTACGTTGCCAAACCCGTTAAAACCTACTTAGAAACGCTCAAATGGGAAGTCCTACCCCACCCGCCATATTCTCCAGATATTGCGCCGTCCGATTATTACTTGTTCCGTTCGATGGCACATGGTCTGGCTAATCAGCAGTTCCGCTCATATGAAGACATCTCAAAATGGCTTGATTCGTGGATAGCCTCAAAAGACGAACACTTCTACCGTGACGGTATTCGAGCTCTGCCAGAAAGATGGGAAAAAGTTGTCGCTAGCGATGGGCAATATTTTGAATGATTCATTTGTAACCATTTTTTCACAATAAAGTTGCATTTTCATCAAAAAAACAGCGAGAACTTAGTTGTGCACCTAATATATCGCAGACGGAGATTCGAAGACATTTAAAGTAATTTTAGACACAAATCCATATAGTGATGAATTGCAAGTGATCAAGAGTGAGTGCATTGGCCACGTCGAGAAGAAGATAGGCGCTCGGCTCCGTAGCTAAAAGCTAAAACAGTTTATAAACTCGGCGGAAAGGGCAAATTGACCGAAACCTTGATAAAAAAAATTCCTACATACTATGAACTTGCTGTATGGAGAAATGTAAACAACGTGGAAGATATGAAAAAAGGTATAATGCTACTTATTATCATTTATCCTCCACGAATGAAAATCCGAGGTACGAATACTGTCCGTTGGGAGCCGATAACTGGTGCAAATGGAAAAAAGCTGAAGCTATTGGAGCAAATATGGAACTTCTGGAGCATTCTGTGCCACTTTACTCAGATGTGCAAAAGCAAAGTTGTACATCTAATATATATGTTGTAGAACAACTTTTAAATAAACGAGCTTCCTCGAGGGACTCACCAAGTTATAACACCAAACAAAAACCGAGTATCGAATCTCACAAATCACCTTCCTAAAACCGGCTAGTAGGACACCGACGCCCGGCGAGCTAACGCCGCAGGAGCAGCGAGCGGGGCGTGACGGTGTGCGACCGAACCATCGGGCGTTACCGTCACAAAGTATATTTGCATTAAAGTGTCCTTTGATCAATAAAATAAATAATAAAAAGCGATTCGAATTTACCAACTATGCAAAAATGCCTCTAAACTTTTGGAAAAAAGTATTGTCCGATGAGAGCAAGTTTAAGTTATTTGGATAAAAACGGAGGTCTAAAGTATGGCAAAAACTTGGAAAGGCTCTCAAGAAATAAATATTCAGGAGACCTAAAACGTGAAGACGATAATATTATATGAGGATGTTTTGCATAGTCTGGCATCGGTAATTTAACTCGAATTAAAGGTACTACGATAGCAGAGAGATATATCGATGTGTAACATGTATAAAAATTTGGAAGAATCTGTTATAAAATTAGGTTTAGAAAACAACTTTATCTTTCAGCAAGATAATGACCCTAAGCATAAGGCGAAGAAAACCACTGTCTTTTTCAAATCTAGTAAAATAAAACTGCTCGAACGGTCATCATAATCACAAAATGTAAACCCCATTGAAAATCTGTGAGCTTAGACGAGAATAAAACGTGGATAAAACGAATGTAACTAACAAGATATCGTATTTTAGATACACCAGAAGACTTGGGAGGAAATTGATCCTGAATACTTAAATAAATTATTTTAATTAGTCGAGAGTATGTTGCGCCGACTAGAAGCAGTATTAAAGGCGGCCATATTAGGTACATTAGAATTAAGCACCATTAGAATTAACTATGTTTGTTAACTGCTACTTCTAAAAGTGTATAATCTATTTTGTCCAAAGCAAAATATAATAGTATTGAATAATAAATTGTTTACAAAAGATTGAGCATAATTTTTATCATTCAATATTTTTTTTATTTAGAAGATATATGATTTATTTTGTTCAGCCATGTGTGTATAATGTGTGTATATGTATGTACAATATATACCGTTTCTACAATATTTAATAACTTCCTAACCTTTTCTATTGTGCATGCTGCGTATGTATATATAAAACATACACGAAGCTTGCGTTAGCCTAACCTCAGAAATTTGTTTAGAGTTAAACAATTTTGTAAAAAAAATTAATAAGCATTTAAATGTGAATGATCAACAATATTGAATGGTATATTTAGTTATCAATGTATTGAAATACATATTTCATATAAAAAATGAAAGTCTCTGAAATCATCATTTTCATAGCTTGTTATTTTTAAATATACACAGAAAAAGTTTTTAGATGTAAATCAAAGTAGGAATATATCTTACTCGTTGAAAATAAGAAATTGTGATATTAGAGACTTTTGACATTTGACGCCTCGTAGAAGTCAAATGATCAATTATTGGGGATTGTATCTATGGGAACTTTTCATCAGAGAAACAAGATCTACAACATATAAAATATTCAGCTAATTCCACAGAAATCCAATTTACATAAGGAATTGTGCGGAGCCCTTTCAAATTCATCAAATTAATAAAAGTCAGAGCGCTATTGTAACAATATATTCTTGAGACCAAGTAGAGCAAAAAAGTCTAGTATCACTTTTTTTTCCTACTATTTGACAAATAGTTAGCGAGATATCGTGAATTAAATACTGAAAAAGTTATCAAATTTTCCTCAAATATCTCAAAAAATATTAGGCAAATAAAAAATGTTTCAGACAAAAGTTGTTTAAATTAATTGGTAGAAAAAGACGGTATAATGAAAAATTGGAGTTTCCATTTAAAAAAAGTAATGATCAGTGAATATCTCAAAAGTGGTGCCATTTGTAAACAAAGCAGTATAGTTGTTTTATGTCCCCTTTCAAATCATACAACTTTTGTCCGAAACATTTTTGCTGAAAATGCTTCGTTGAAGAATTATCGAGGTCCGTTCTTTAAAATGGGACACCCTGTATACAGGGTGGGGGGTTATAAGTTTACAACCCGAAGTATGAAGGTAGATTAGGTTAAAACAAACATAAAAGTCCCATACCGTTTTGTGATATTCGCAATAATTATCGAGTTATTAATGACAGAAATCTGAGGAGTGAGAGCGCGCCGGCATAGATGATTGAAGAAGCGTTGCAGCTGCTTAGGCCACAGCGCGGCCCAGTCGATCCAGCAACTGTTGCCGGTGCGCGGCGAGGGAAAAGACAATGCGTCGCTATTCGTTGTTTTATCTCGGTGGACCTATATATCGCCGCATGCCGCCAACGGTTGCTAGGTTGAGAGCCGCGCTGTGGCCTGAGTAGCTGCAATGCTTCTCCAATCATCTATGTCGATGCGCTCTCATTCCTCAGATTTTTGTCATTAATAACTCGATAATTATTGCGAATCTCGCAAAACGGTATGGGACTTTTATGTTTGTCTTAACCCAATCTACCTTCATATTTCGGGTTGTAAACTTATAACCCCACCCTGTATATACTATTTTCTATGTATTGAATTATAAAAGATATGTCTTTGAGTGTGCATTCAGTTCTTTTTTAATTGAAGGTTATAATAATAAAAGAGATAAAAAAGCAGGTAGAGAAAAAGAAGCAGAGAAAGAAGAGAGGGTAGAGAGAGGAAGGGGGGAAAAAGAGAGAAAGAATGAGCAATAAAGGAAAAATGAATAATAGAGAAAGAACGAACAATTTGAAAAATGCAAGGTATAAAATAATTCATACCAATTATGAATTATTTTATGTTCTCATAATTTTTGTTACAAAATATTTAAATTACTTTGGTAGAAATAAAGATATTATATCTATTAGGTGTATAACTTTGCTTCCGCCGTTTTCCTATAGATGGCTTTAGCGGTAAGTAGTGGTCGAAATAAATAGATCATAAATGTCATGCAATAAACTTGGACATCTGTCAACATAGCCCCATAGAAACATTAGTCGATTTGTGTCTGCATCATAAAATTATTCTCGATTGAAAATGTCAGTTTACGAGCCAAATTCTCGTCATTTGCGGGAGGTTTTAATTTTCTGCTTCAATATGAAGAAATCTGCTGAGGTTCATCGAATGCTCTCAAATGGTGAGAACGTGTCGTGAGTGGTTTCAATGCTTCAAGAACGGTGATTTTCACGTCGAAGACCGGCATAGCGGTGGAAGAGAGAAGGTTTTCGAAGATGCAGAATTGGAGGCATTACTTAATGAAGACTCGTATCAAAGTCAAGAAGAATTGGCACGATCATTGGGAGCGACTCAACAAGCAATTTCAAAACGCCTAAAAGACATGGGAATGATTCAGAAGCAAGGAAATTGGGTGCCGTACGAGTTGAAACCGAGAGATGTTGAACGGCGTTTGTTTGCTTGTGAACAGTTGCTTGAACTTGAAAGGCAAAGACGGAAGGGATTTGTACATCGCATTGTGACTGGGGACGAAAAATGAGTTCATTATGATAACCCCAAGCGCAGAAAATCATGGGCATATCCCGGCCATGCTTCCACGTCGACGGCCAAACCGAATATTCACGGCTCCAAGGTCATGCTCTGTATTTGGTGGGACCAGCTCGGCGTAGTGTATTATGAGCTGTTAAAACCGACTGAAACAATCACAAGCGATCGTTATCGAACGCAATTAATGCGTTTGAGCCGAGCATTGAAAGACAAACGGTCACAATACAACGAGAGACACGATAAAGTAATTTTGCAGCATGACAATGCTCGACCCCATGTTGCGAAAGTGGTCAAGACATACTTGGAAACGTTGAAATGGGAAGTCTTACCCCACCCGCCGTATTCTCCAGACGTTGCTCCCTCTGACTATTACTTGTTTCGATCAATAGCACACGGCCTGGTTGACCAACACTTCCGGTCTTATGAAGAAGTAAGAAATTGGTTCGATTCGTGGATCGCTTCAAAAGATGACCAGTTTTTTCAACGCAGGATTCGTACGCTGCCCGAAAGATAGGAGAAAGTAGTGGCCAGCGATGGATAATACTTTGAATCATAAATGTATATAACCAATTTTTTACAATAAAGCCTCGAATTTCGGAAAAAAAACGGTGGAAGCAAAGTTGTACACCTAATATTATTGATAGTGTATGGGTTTTTCGGGTCGCTGATTACGAATCTGAAGTTAGATTTGCAAAATTCAAAATGGCGGATTCAATATGGCGATTATAATGTACGAAATTGATAAAAATTCCGATTATTATTGAAGATATATAGGTTTTTCGAATCGCTGATTACGAATCTGAAGTCAGATTTGCAAAATTTTAAATGACGGATTCAATATGGCGACTATACTGTACGAAATTGATAAAAATTCCGATTATTATTGATGATGTATGGGTTTTTCGAATCGCTGATTACGAATCTGAAGTCAGATTTATCGAATTCAAAATGGCGAAATCAATATGGCCATCAAAATGTTATACATTTTTTCCAATCTGTGATAGTAAGTATCAATTAAAAATTTTTCAAATATCCAAAATTTTTCAAGTATCCAAAATCCCTTTTGGATATTCATTAGCGTATCCAACAATAAATTTAAAAAATGAGATCAAAATTTATCTTCAAATAAACCATACAAACTCTCTCTCAGCATTATTCAGAGCTAACGACGTGCACGTGGGGATTTTCTAGCTCTATTTTTTTCTTTTTTTCGTTTTTATCCATTTTTTTATTTTTTGAATGATTTTTTATTTTTTTGCTTTTTATTTTTTCCTTTTTTCGTTTTTATCCATTTTTTATTTTTTTTGCTTTTTATTTTTTTTGCTTTTTATTTTTTTCACTTTTCCAATCGTTATCAATTTTTAAAATACCTTTAGTATAATATGATCATTAGCGTGTATTCTCTTTTTCTTCACGAATGAAATTTAGCGAAACAATTACTATCTTTCTGGATGCACAAATAAACTTTGCATTCTGTGCAATAAATGCGACTTCGTTTTTCTTTATTTTTTGAACTACAAAACCTACATCTACGAAAATGATCATCGACATCTGGCATATGTTTTGTATGTGCCCTCCTTTGATTGATTGGAACTTGTACTTTGCTAGCATTGACCTTTGTAGGCAGTGATTTTAGTCTACCTCTTGTACGCTCTGGAAAAGTAAGAAAGCCGTCAACAACTCGAAGTCTATAATTTTTCAAAGTCAACTTTTTATCTGAATGCAATTGTTTATAAATTATGAAAGCATTATTTACGGAGACATCAACAAAATACCAAAAAATTCTAGTCCACCATCTTCTACTCTTCCTATCGATTTCATAGAGTAGTTTTAACATGTCTGATTTATCGACGTAATCCATGTGTGCATTATAATCCTTGACAATCTGTGAACACTGTATCGTTACAATGGATCCATCTTTTTATCTTCTGTTTGCTGTGCTTATTATGGCAGGATCACGGAAGTTGTAAAGAAATTGAATAGGTTTTTTATCCATCCATTTCAGCCAGCAAATATCTTTGAAAGATGTCCGATATTCACTGTCACCATGATCCATTTCTTTTTCAGGCAATTGAAATTTTGGTAAGCCGTTTCTATCACTTCTCACAGTGCCACATGCTAAAATATTATCCTGTTTTGAAATCAGTGAAATCATCAAATCTACACTGGTAAAAAAGTTGTTGAAATAAATTATGTAGTAACTGCCAACTAAATCGCGTGTCAAATCTTTGACAACTCTTTCGCCTAGTAATTTCTCTTGGTTTCCATTAATTTTACCAATATAAGTTCGAAATTGGCAAATGAAACCATATTTATCAGCATTGATCCAAACTTTGTATCTTCTCTTTATAGGCTTCAGTGGCATGTACTGTTTCATTGAATTTCGGCCCTTGAATTTAATCATGCTTTCGTCAATAGATTGTTCTCTATTAGGATTGTAACATTTCTTATAGTTTTGAGAGAGGATGTCAAGATATGATTGAAGTTTATATAATTTGTTGTTGCCTTCTTCACTTTTTTAGGCTCAGAAGAACTACCATTAAAATGAAAAGTTTCTAAAAGCTGGAAAATCTCGATTTCGTCATTTGAGATTTGATATATTCATCCCCCAATTGTACATTGGAAAACCAATAATCTTCGAAAGTAGGTAACTTTTTGATGCCCATCATCATCATTAGATCTATAAATCTCTTCATTTCTTTTTTGTTAGTTTTGCCATAAGGTTTATTTTTATAGCTGATGTAATTATTCGTTTGCTCGACAATCAAATTTATGATAGAATCCGAAAATATGAGTAGAAAATAGTCTATAGGAGTAGAACAGGCATTTGGAACGTTTGGGCTGCATTCTTTTTAGGATACAAAGTCATTAAAACCCCTATTTAGATTTTTCCAAATGCCATCTAAATTAGCTAATCGTTGATGAAGAGGTGTATCGTCATTATAGTCATATTCAATAATATTAGGGATAGCATTATTTTCATTAGAATCAATCACAGGCCTATCATCATTCTGCGGTCTTGATTCCTTTTCTGATTCAACATCATCTTCAGGATCATATGATCCATTATCCGATTCGCTACTACTTGAATTTTTTCAAATTTCATGTTGATGTTTGCAAAATATATTTACAAGAAATAAATATAAGTCACTAAGTTGAGTCGAACTTACAAGGGGAGGACGCATCGACCGGGAAACGGTTTGAAACGTAACTTACAAAGTTAATAGTACTTGACTACTAATAACTCATAGTAATAGCATACAATGCACTACCTCTTCATTTTCGAGAAAAAACGGTCTAATGAAAAGAGACAAACAAAGTGTACGAGTTAGTAAGAAGGGTATTCAACGAAGCAGCGTAGCATAGCAGCGAAGGTAACGGATTACCGAGCTGACGGCTCAGGTTCGATCCCTGCTGTATGGTTTTTTTTTATTCTGTAAGCATAAAAATGAAATAGAAAACATTAATAAATAATAAAACTGCATTTCTTAATTATATATTACTGTGATCAAAAAATAAGGTGAATTTTTCATTTAAACTTCGCGGGTACTATAAAATCTTGAAATTATTTTTTGGTGGGTTGGTAGCACTGTCTTTGACATCTATGCAGAGTTTCATGTCAATATATTCAATTGCTGCAGAGCTATACGTATTTTTGTAAACATACAAAAGTGAGTTTTTCGATTTTTACTATGTCTGATTTTGTTGAGCAAAGAATTTGCATCAAATTTTGTTTGCGGAATGAATATTCTGCCGCGGAAACGTTGAGGATGTTGCAGAGGGCCTTTGGTGATAAGGCTATGTCGCAAAAAAATTTTTACAAGTGGTACAAAGACTTCAAAGAAGGCCGAGAACGAGTTCAAGACGAACAGCGCCCCGGACGACCATCAACATCTACCGATGAAAGCCACGTCAAGGAAATCAAAGATTTGCTGTTCGAAAATCGTCGATTAACAATTAGAGACTTTGCTGATGCTACGGGCATTTCATTTGGATCAACCCAAACCATTTTAAAAGATGTTTTATGCCTCAAACGCGTCAAATTTCGACACCGTCCCACACTGTATTGGTTCTTCGAGAACATTTCGCCAAAAATTCAACCTATATCGTTCCATAACCACCGTATTCGCCTGATTTAATACCGTGCGACTTCTAGCTGTTCAAGAAACTCAAAAGACCGCTCCGGGGACACGTTTCGACTCGATGGAGGAGATAAAAGCCGAATCGAAGAAAGTATTGAAGGCCATCCCGGAAAAAGACTTCTCTGACTGTTTCGAGGATTGGAAAAAACGTTGGCATAAGTGCATTGTGTCGGACGGGGAGTACTTTGAAGACGATGAAATTGATTTGGAAGAATAAATAAAGATTTTTCATTTTATAAACAAATTCACCTTATTTTTTATCACAGTAGTATATATATATATATATTAGTGTTTGTTAAATATATTATTAATGATTATTAATGATTTAAATTGCAAAGAAACCGTAAATCTTATCTGTAAAATATATAGTGTATAATATTCATTTTCAAAAGATCTTTCTTCTAGCGATTCTACATCAACTATTTTGCTTGTTGAAGGATTCTCTGACATTATTATGATATACGTAATTTAAATATGATCACTGAACTGCTCTGTATCACTAGTAAACGCACACTGCTGCTTGCTCTACTGACGACTGTTCCCACCCTCGAATCATTTTGTCATTCCTAACGGTCGTTTAGAATGACACAAAGGAAATTTTTGGAGGGGGATTGCCAGAAGAGATAAAGAGCTTCAACATAGAGAGTTGTAACAGAAACAAATATTTTATATATACGATATAAGATTACGAAAAATTATCTCATACTAGTTTAATAGCACTCCTATATATTTCATAACAATATTTTTATTCCTATTTCCATTGCAATTATTATATAAAAATTTTCTCACACTATATATTTTATAGATAAGATTTACGGTTCTTTTGCAATTTAAATCATTAATAATATATTTAACAAACACTAATATATTTAAGAAACATAGTTATATTATTTATTAATGTTTTCTGTTTTACTTTTATGCTTACAGAATAAAAAACGCCATACAGTAGGGATCGAACCTGAGCCATCAGCTCGATAGTCCGTTACCTTCGCTGCTCCGCTACGCCGCTTTGTTGAATACCCTTGTTACTGACTAGTACACTTTGTTGGCTCTTTTCTTTAGACCGTTTTTTCTCGAAAACGAAGAGGTAGTGCATCGTATGCTATTACCATGAGTTATTAGTAGTCAAGTACTATTAACTTTGTAAGTTTCGTTCCAAACCGTTTCCCGATCGATGCATCCTCCCCTTGTTAGATTACGTTGAATAACCGAGATAATAAAGAATGCCTCAAATTATTTGAAATATGCAGTCTACTGAATATTGTGAAGAGAGAAGAAATTTGTTACTATGATAGAATGTGGCCAAACTGGAAACGAACTTTATCATACATTTTTCCCAAATTTCATATTGATCCACTCGAAATACAATTGCGAAAAATAAATACAAGTAACTAAGTTGTATTAAACTTTTGGATTATAATGTTCCTCCGAGATAATGTAAAATTTTCCAAAATATTGGAAAAATGTCCAAAATATAATATTCAATTGTTTGGATATCTGTATCCGAAATAATGACCAGGTCGTAATAAAAACATATAATTAGACGATGGAACTCGATCGAGCTGGAAAAAATTTATGTGGGAAAATGTTCAATACTGCAGATTTATGCTTAGTAGAGATTACACATTCATTTTTGAGTAAAATAATACTGATAGAATGGATAAGATGGAGATACAGAATAAAGAAACTATGAAAATAGAGCTAAAAAGTGGAAAAAATCAAATTTCGGCCGTTTTTGTAGAAACATTTGTTTATAAAAAAAATATAACCTGCAAAAAAATACTGAAAAAAATATATGTTTTTGTACATCAGAAAAATATTTGGTGAAAATTTCAGACCTCTATCCTTCAATACTCTCCGAAGAATCGATTTTTCCCTAAAAAAGCATTTTTACCAACTTTGATTTATTATAAATAATCACAAATGAATAATTGGGTATAAAAACCTATTGGAGTATGTTGAACAACTATTCAGTTATCTGGAAAACTCAAATCCCCAATTAGTTTTTCAAAATTATGTGATTTACAACGCAAAATTGAATCAAGAAAAGGTGGAAAGTATACTTCCCACTAACAGTGAAAGGGTTAAAATGGTATAGGAAAGAAAGAGAAAAAAAGGAAATTTGATTATATTTATATAAAAGTGACACAGATTTATACATTCTGTATAATATATTATATTGAAAATTTCCTAAACATTATATAGGGTTTGTCAAAAGTGTGGAAACCCTTAAATAATTTTTGTAAAAATGAAAATATCAAAAAACGGTAAAATACGTATTTTGATTTTTCAAAGAAGCTACCCTATGACATGGATACCGATTATTCCCCACCGCCTGGTACGCGGGAGTAAAAGGGGGGTTGAAAATTTTAAATTGGACTAAGGGTCGAGTAGGGGCTCATTTGAAAGGTCCTTTCATAAGAAATATACCCTTAAAATTTTAAGTCGCTACGACCCCCCCATTAAAAATGGCGGCCGTTCAAATTTCGAAATTTCATGCAGTTAGTGTTATCCAGGATCAACCGGCTACTTAAAATCAGTTGTTCTCACAGCTACTTAAAATCAGTTGTTTTCACGGCTACTTAAACTCAGTTGTTCTCACGGATACTTAAAATCAGTTGTTCTCACGGCTACTTAAAATCAGTTGTTCTCACTGCTACTTAAAATCAGTTGTTCTCACTGCTACTTAAAATCAGTTGTTCTCACAGCTACTTAAAATCAGTTGTTCTCACGGCTACTTAAAATCAGTTGTTCTCACTGCTACTTAAAATCAGTTGTTCTCACGGCTACTTAAAATCGGTTCTCACAGATCTTAGGCAGATTAAAAATTAAACGTTTTAAAAATGGCTGGCGAATTGTCGGAACGTGAAAGAATCACTATCCTCATGATGCGTGGATGGGGTGATAACGAGCGGTCATACGTTGCTGTCGCTCAATTATTTAATGAGACGTATCCGAATCGTCGAATTAATAAGTCCACTGTCTTAAAAACAATGGAATGTTTCAGAGAAACTGGTAGCGTAAACAATCGCCCTAAATCAGGAAGACCTGCCATTAACGAAGAAAAACAACTTGATGTTCTGCAGACATTTATTAAAGGTCCCAATTCTACTATTAACAGAGTCGCTTAAACTCACGATATTGCTCCCAAGTCCGTTCGGAGAATTTTAAAGAAAAACAAGTTCCATCCATACAAATTATTTAAGGGTTTCCACACTTTTGACAAACCCTGTATATTAAATATTGGGTTGGCAACTAAATATTAGGTGTACAAATGAATAATCCAATTTTTTCTGCTACATTCAAGGTTTATTTTAAAAGAAAGTAAATTAAATTGTTCAAAGTATTCGCCGTTGCTTTCTATAACTTTAAGCCATCTTTCAGGCAGCTGATGAATTTCATCTCGGAAAAATGTTACGTTTGGACACGATAAAGTCGTCAAGCCATTTTCGGATCTTATCTACTGATTGGAAGTGCATATCAGACAAGGCGTGTTGCATCGACCGGAACAAATGATAATCGGATGGAGCAATGTCTGATGAATACGCCGGGTGCTGCAAGACGTCCCAGCCTAGACTCATTATGGTGTCTTTTGTATTGGAAGCAATGTGTGGCCTGGCGTTGTCATGCAACAATTTCACTGGACGTTCACCTTTGCCAGTATACGGGCGTTTTCCAATTCTCCAATTCTTGACTCAAGCAGATTAATTGACGTTGGTAGCAGTCTACAGTAACTGTTTCACCCGGTTCCAACAACTCATAATAAAGCACGCCCTTGATATCCCACCAAATGCAGAGAAGAACCTTCTTTCCGAAGCGATTGGGTTTTTGCGATCGATTTTGATGATTCGCCAGGATTTACCCATGACTTTCTGCGTTTCGGATTGTCATAGAGTATCCATTTCTCATCGCCCGTAACGATTTTCCACAAGAAAGACTTTCGACGCTGCTTATTGAGAAGAGAAAGACACGCTGCCACTCGTTGATTTTTGTTGGTTTCAGTGAGTTCATGCGGAACCCATTTTCCTTCTTTCTGGATCTTTCCCATTTCATGTAGGCGTTTGGAAATCGTTTGCTGCGTTACTCCCAACTGTTCTGCAAGCTCTTTTTGTGTTTGTGCCGAATTCTCAGCGAGCAATTGTTCCAAATCATTATTATCGCACTTCGAAGGACCTCCAGGGCGTTATTTGTCGATTAGACTGAAATTACTGCTTTTAAACCGCTTAAACCAAAATGCGCACACATCGTACGATACAACACCTTCTGCGAGAAAGGAACAAATCGATTCGCACGCTCTTGCAGCATTTTTTCCTTGGAATTCGTAAAGAATACAGTGTCGGATATGCACCTAATCTGTTGCCATTTTCGACTGTACTGAACTGAATACTTTTGAAGGTTATGTTGGGCCTTTCGCCAAACTATATGTTCTTTTTAATAGCTATATGTCGACATGGCATAATCACAAAAGAACGGGAAAATCTATTCAATTTAAAATTGATTTCATAACTGCTTAAAATAATTTGGATTATTCATTTGTACACTTAATAATAAATTATTTGTAAATTGTCATTAGACTTATAAATCATTCGTAAGAGCTCATTCTTATTCTTCGATAAGGAAAGTAGCACAGACGTGATTTCCACATGTAGTATCCCCAAAGAAACATATCGACGGGTTTTTGGTTATGAGACCCTTCTTTATCGAAAAAAAATTATTAGATGCTAGATACTAGATGCAGATCGTATTCGTCATACAAGTAACAAATTACTTATTCATATATCAAATCAAAGTAATTTCTTTTGCAAGAAATTACCTTCGTTAGTCGCCAAAATGATATTGACTGAAAGGGAAAGAATTACAATATTGATGATGCGAGGATATGGTGACCGCGTTAGATCCTTCGAACAAGTAACGAATTTTGTTTACCGATATT
This sequence comes from Harpegnathos saltator, assembly GCF_003227715.2. Classification (NCBI taxonomy): domain Eukaryota; kingdom Metazoa; phylum Arthropoda; class Insecta; order Hymenoptera; family Formicidae; genus Harpegnathos; species Harpegnathos saltator. The sequence goes on from NW_020230255.1 coordinate 82,079, forward strand.
TATGCAGATCGTGAACCAATTTCAAAGTCTACAGATCAAAAAACTGTCAAACGATTCGAAGAAACGGGATCTGTCAAGGACTGCCCGCGGAATAGTAAACCAAACCACAGTGAGACATTTCGATAAAAGTTTGGATGTGATGCAATCATTTGTAGAAAATCCTAATTTTTCGATAAGGAAGGTAGCACAGGCGACTGAAGTTATTACATTTTCCATTCATAAAATTATAATAAAAGAAAAATCCTTTCAAAATAAAATTTACTCTGGGAGCCAGCGGAATGTGATTTCGATAGAAGAAATGAGTTTTGCGATGAAATGATGCGCCAATGCGATAATGATAATACTTTTCTTGATAATATCACTTTTTCCGATGAAGCTTCTTTCGAATTAAATGGAACGGTAAATTGTCAGAATTGTCGCCATTGGAGTGACGAGAATCTTCACTAGATGCATGATCTCCACACACAGTATCCCCAGAAACTGAACGTGTGGGCGGGTTTTTACGATTGTGGTATTATCGGGCCTTTCTTTATCGAAGGAAATTTAAGTACGAACACTTATCTAGATTTATTGCGAAATCAAATAGTTCCTGCTATTGAGAATTTGTTTGACGGAAATATACAAAATATTTGGTTTCAACAAGATGGTGCACTGCCGCACTATGCAGTAGTAGTGCGTCAATTTTTAACTAATACTTTCCAAAACCGATGGATAGGAAGACGTGGAGAAATAGAGTGGTCCTCTAGATCAGAGCTGGAGACTAAGTGCCCTTTTCGGCTGGATTTCAAGCGGTGACATCCACCGTTCCCCTTCCACCGCTCCGCGCTCAGCCGAGGCGACGATCGCGGATCGCTCAGGCCCGTCGCTACGTAAGATGTCAGCTGGAGTGTACCCTCGTGCTTTATTATAATTATAATTTTTTCTCCCTTAATAATCGCTTTAAAATATATATGTTTATGTGTTTTATACACACATACATATATATATATATATAATTACAACATAATGAAAAGAATGACGTGAAAAAAGTATAATTAAAAGATTATTGCAATAGATTTCCACATCACCAGTGAGGTACTATTGCTGATGCGTTTTTTTAAAGTGCTTTCCCCAGTAGGCCTACTCCACTAAATAATAAAGAACAAATACGATAAAATGTATGGCTCGGCAGGAAAACTAGATGAAAAGAAATAAATGATCATTTGGGAACAAGTAAACTAGGATTTCCTGGGTCGTTTAGACTGTACTATGGATGATATATCCAAAGACATTTTAGAAAAACTAGCTCGCATCAAGGAAGAAAGGGAAGTATCATTTAAAGAAGAACGTTTATTAAAAAATGCGTTATTGCAGCGGTCGAATCATTTGGAGATTCGATGACTTTCGAAAAAGCTGCAAGCATTCCATTAAATCTGTAAAATCACGGATAGATGATACTTATACTATAAGTTATACTTATATACTTAGATACTTATACTACTATAAGTTATGTTTTATTGAGTATTTTCCGAGTTATGGGGCTTGACAGTTACAATACCGCCGACATTAGTCAAAGTGTATCGGCGCATGAAGGTTGCACGATCGTATTTACACCTCTTGTGTATGTGTGTGTGTGTGTGTGTGTGTGTGTGTGCGTGGGTGTGGGTGTGTGTGTGTGGTGTGTGTGTGTGTGTGGTGTGTGTGTGGTGTGTGTGTGGTGTGTGTGTGTGTGTGTGTGTGTGTGTGTGTGTGTGGTGTGTGTGTGTGTGTGTGTGTGTGTGTGTGTGTGTGTGTGTGTGTGTGTGTGTGTGTGTGTGTGTGTGTGTGTGTGTGTGTGTGTGTGTGTGTGTGTGTGTGTGTGTGTGTGTGTGTGTGTGTGTGTGTGTGTGTGTGTGTGTGTGTGTGTGTGTGTGTGTGTGTGTGTGTGTGTGTGTGTGTGTGTGTGTGTGTGTGTGTGTCACAGCAGAGATAAGCAGCTATTTGTTCAAAGGATCTAACGTGGCCACCATATCCTCGCATCATCCGCAGTAATTCTTTCTGAAAGGAATCGACAGAAGATTCAATGAATGCGGATCGTTGACTAGGGGAAGATTCAAATATCGAAATTATACTTTTCATAATTCTTTTCTAATAAAAGTCTTGCTACATTAATCGTTCTGATTTGACCTGTAGTCGAACGTTTTCTTATCCTGGATACATTCAGCTCTTCGTATTACGACATACTATCAAGTAACTGAGTGAAATTCCATTGGCATCCAGAATGGTAATGTCTGAAAGAGAAAGAATTACTTTACTGATGATGCGAGGATATGGTGACCGCGTTAGATCCTATAAACAAGTAGCTGCTTTATTTAACAATACTTATCCAGATCGTGAACCGATTTCGAAGTCCACAGTCCAGAAAACGGTCAGTCGATTTGATGAAATAGGATCCGTCAAGGACCGATAACGCACTTGCAAACCAAAATTAGCGACAAACTTGGATAAGAGTTTCGAAGTGATGCAAACATTCGTCGGAAATCCTCATTCTACTTTGAGGAAGGCAGCACAGGCGCATGAGATCAGTACAATGTCTATTCAGTGAAAGAGAAATGGCATCCTTTCAAAATTAAAATCACTCAGGAGTTATCGGAAGATGATTTTGATCGAAGAAATGAATTCTGCAACGAAATGATATGTCGATACGATGATAATAATAACTTTTTCGATTATATAATTTTATCCGACGAAGCTTCTTTTGAATTGAATGGAGCGGTAAATCGGCATAATTGCCGATATTGGAGTGATGAAAATCCTCACTGAATGCGTGATATCCGCACGCAGTATCTCCAAAAACTTAATGTTTGGACGGGTTTTTGCGAACGTAGTATTGTCGGACCATTCTTCATTAATGGGAATTTGAACGCAGCGATCTATCAGGAGCTATTGCAAAATGAAGTCATACCCGCTCTTGAAAATATGTTTGATGGGAATATAGAAAACATTTGACTCTAACAAAATGGTGCAGGCCCACACTATGCAGTAGCAGTACGGCAATTTTTGGATAATACTTTTCCAAATCGATGGGTAGGAAGACGTGGTCAAATAGAGTGGCCTGCTAGATCCCCAGATTTTTCTCCTGTCGATTATTTTTGTTGGATATATCTTAAAAACAATGTATACGAAACAAAACCTGCTAGTCTTGCGGACCTTAGGGAACGTATAATACATCAAGTCGGTCTTATCTTTGCAGAGATGAAACGAAATGTTTTAAATAATTTTTATCTACGGCTAGGCCATTGTCAAGCAGTAGACGGAAGTCAGTTTGAACATTTACTCAACTAAACCACACACCTCTACATACACACACATACACGCACGTACGCACATACGCGCGCTGTTACGTTTGCCACAGCTTATGATGCGGCGAAACGAATATTGGGAAAGAACGAGAAATCAGCTTTTATGCCTCCGACTGTTAACTGACTTTATTTTATAATTCTCAACAAGAGTGTAATACCGCTCGAAAGAGAGAGGGGCTAGATGTTCGCTTGAGGAGTGCTAGCAGGGAACTGATCTGGTGAGCATAGGAAAAATGACGGTAAGGAAGGGGAGGGAAAAGATAAAATTCCCGCGAGGGTAGTCATGGCCGATGATGAGAGATTCGGCAGGAATTCGGGGATATGATATCTATTAGTTTGTTATTTTAGGATGAGATCGGTCATCAGGATTAGATAAGGCAGGAATATATGGAGGAATATACGTCGTGGTCGCTGTTGCGATGATTCACATAAGATAATACAACTATATACATTGCGGCACGTAACACCTCCCCCCTTAAGTGTGGAGTCCAACGTTATAAAATAATATGACGTGTAAGGTAGCTAGATTATAATATAATGCTTAAAGTTAGAGTACAATAGTCTTACAACCTATATATAAAAAGTTGAGATACTATGTGGAATGACATGCTAAATATAACGAAATTGATACCTAAATCGCATAAAAATTAGATTAATTTTTATAAATTTGACAATCGCTGATTACGTGAACGTGAACGTTGGCTTCGGCTGCGACTAACGAGCTCGTCTAAACTTATGTTTTGTGCTGAAGTTTCGATGTAGGGACTGCGGAAAACGATGGATGGGCATTCTGGCTACGGATGTTAGTATTAAAACAATTTTGAAAATACTGTGTACAACCTTCTTTCGGTATGCAACACAATCTAAAGATGTTAAGACATTTGTCGATTAACGAGCATTTTACAATTAAATACAAGCAGACTAGAACGATAATAGTATATACTATGTAGTATAGCCAACTTATCGTTTTTTCCTGAAAGGTTGTAGTGCGATGGTGCTTTCCCAACTCTTCGGCCTCTTTATATAGGTCTTGCAGACTCGAGCTGGCAACTTTTAGCAAATTTAAGTCTAAATGCGGAGTTTTACTGATAGTTATTATCGGAAGGTCGGTTACATTTATATTATGTCTCTTAATGTTCTCGCATAGTTTTTGGGTACTGAGGTTGACGTTAGGAATAAAATCTTTATCCACAGTGTATACAACGCTAGAAGTCTTACTATTTAACAATGCATTATCTGCAATGCCATCGCATTCTGATGCCAGGGTAACCAGTCCAGTGCCTTTTAACTGAGTTTGCCGCGGTTTGCCGTCTAGGCGTAAGACATGCAAGGTTTCTTCGCTTGGTACGGTATATAACCAGGAATTTGATGTTTTTAATTGATGCCACACTGTGGTGCGGAACTTCGTTATCCTGACATCACATTCGTGGAGTATATTTTCTAACTTAGCCGTTTTTAACAATATAGATTCGCAAGTATGTGTGCTTGAAATTTGATATAACAGATCAATTTGTTTACAAATTATAATATTGTTAATATTCGTATAATTAGAAACATCGGTCTCAGAAAGTTGCGTATAAACCTGTTTATCCATTCTGATTCCAATGTATGGATGTGTGGGATTAATGAATGCAAATATCCTCTCCTCGCCTTGCTTGATTGGGAAAGGTATCGTGCGATATGAAATGAAATCATACTGTTCTATAAGGGGTGTGTTGATGATATATACTAAACGGTTATCTTTATAAAATATACCAATGTCGCTAACATCGATTAAGTTACCGAATTGATGCAATTCTAAGGCCACAGGTAATTTTCTATTTCCAAGTATGTACTGAGACTTTTAATATCTTAAATAATTCTTTTGGTGTGAGAAGTTTCGGATGGATTAGACCGCGATGTGTTAATAATATAGCATCTGTAAGAGTTCCTAACTCGAATTCGTATTCTAATAACATTTCAGTGCATTCGACTAAATAAGAATTTGTTTCCGTATTCATCTGTATAATAGATAATTTGCGACGGTTGTTTAATATGTGTTTATTTAACTGTTCCAGATTATAATTTATTTCCTCAAATTGTCTGGCGTGAACTTTAAAAAGATTACTGAAGGTGTTAATTATGAAGATGTTAATGTTGGACTGGATAACATTAATTTGTTTTTTATAAAGTTTAGTTAGTTTTTTTGAATTGTTGTAAACGCAATCTATTTGATTATTGTAGTAGTCAGCATCGGATGAGTCTAGAGTACCAAAAAGGATTTTTGCAATTTGCCCAACAAAATCAAAAACTTCTCGTTTAAAGCGATGTTCTGGTTGAGCAGGTCGTCCTAACATATCGTTAATATTTTGGCGGTCGACTTTCAAACTTTCTAATTTTCTCTATACGGTGCAATTCTTGTAATCCTGAACATGATGTACTATTTAGAAAATAAAAGCTGTAGCATAAGATTTCGATTTTACTTGCGTAAAATTTTATTATTTTTTCCTTTTCTTCTAATGGGGTGAGGTTAACGTAGTTGATTATTTTCCAATGGTCCCGGAAGATATTCAAATCTCCCATATTTTCAAAATAAACCCCTGCCAGTTTCTTTAACGGTTCGTTGGTAAATGCTTGAAATGTATCGGCTCTAGTCATCGCTGTCACTATTAACATCGTCCTGTGAAGGAAAATATGCGCGTTTTAACCGATTAACATGTAAAATTTGATTGTGTCTGCCTCTTTTTATTTCATAATTTACATCGTCAATCTTCCATAAAATCTCAAAAGGTCCTTCGTAATGGTCGGCGAACTTCCTACTACCTGTTCTAATTGTCTCACGAAGGACGAAAACAAATTCTCCCGGGTCCAGAATTAAGGATTTTAACCGTTTGTCATGATAAGTTTTAGAGCGTTCTTTTGCCAGACGTAAATTTTCTTTCGCATTTTTTTTTAAGTATGTTAATCTATTTACTAAATCGGTAAGAAATTCTCTATGACTAATTCCGTGTCGTGGTTCTACTAGAGAGGGTAGTTGCGGTTTTCGGCCAAATATCAATTCGAATGATATCTTAATTGCTTCATGATATGACGTATTATACGAGAACATTGCAGCATCTAGGAACAGATCCCAACCATTTTGATTGTTGTTAATATATGGTTTCAAATATTCTGCTAACACATGGTGTGAGCGTTCTAGTGCTCCGTTAGATTGAGGATGATAAACGCTCGTTTTTACTTGTTTAATTTTGAAAATTCTTGCAATCTCATAGCTTCACCAGATATATTGCTACCCTGATCGGATAGCAATTCTTTGGGGGACCCAAACATGTAGATATATTTATTTACGATTGTATCAGCTATTGTTATGCTATTAGTATTAGGCAAGGGGTATGCTGTGCAAAATTTTGTTAGCTGATCCTGCATGGTTAAAATATATTTGTTCACTTTTCCTGATTCTGGCAATGGCCCTACAATATCGATCGCCACCTTTTCGAATGCTTCATTTGGTGTATCTGTTATTAACATGGGAGCTTTTGTTTTCTCGCCTATTAATTTTCTTTTTTGACAGTCATGACAAGTTCTTACGAAATTCGCTACATCCCGTTTCATGCCATCCCAAGAATAATATTGTTGTATTCTTTTAAGTGTTTTTGTTATGCCCTTATGACCACCAACTGCTGAATTATGTAAATCTTTGACAATATTTTGTTGCATTATTGAGTCATTAATTTCTTGAGTTAAGGATTGTAACAGATATACCCGAATTGGTGTATCTTTAAATAGATATTTTATCATTTGGAAAATTTTAATTCTATTAGTAGCGTTTCCTATTGGTGCTATTGATAATACTTGTTTATTGTGTAAAATGACATATCTTTTTAATGCAACTAGACAATTAAATATAGTTTCCAAGTTTATCGGTGTTGTTTCGTGTTCCCGTGTAATTAGGTTTATAATAGGTGGATGTTTCCTATTTCCGGCTTAATGTGTCCTGGTGCGATGGAAATATCCTCGGTTTTATTTTCCGTTTCTGATAATGTGATTTTAATTCTAGAAGTCGAGTATGCTTCTTTTATTAATATTCCTTTTATTATACCCGAAGTTTGTGGAGTTATATTGTCCGTTTTCCATAATGAATCATTCAATGCGTGTTGTAAGAATAGGCTATAGCTAACGTTTTCGTCCTTGCTACTTGATGGTTCTGCCTGTACGTTTGCTACCTGCGGGATTCTTGAAAGTGCGTCTGCGTTAGTATTTCGTTTACCTTCTTTATATAACACTTCGTAGTCGTATTCTTCTAACTTCAGTCGCCAGCGCATTAAACGAGATGATGGGTCTATAACGTTAAAAAGCCAAGTTAGCGGTTTATAGTCCGTGATTATTTTAAATTTCTTACCATATAAATATGGTCGGAAGTGTTTAACTGCCCAAACAATAGCTAACAGTTCTTTCTCGGTAGTATCGTAATTACGTTCTGCTTTATTAAGTGTTCTCGATGCATAAGCGATTGGTAAGTCATTATTGATGTTACCTTGTGACAAAATAGCACCGATTCCTTCGTCACTGGCGTCTGTCGTTAATAAGAATTCTTTATTAAAGTCGGGATACTGTAAAATTGGTTCTTTAGATAGTAATTCTTTAAGTCTTTCAAAATTTATTTGTTGTCTAGCTTCCCATTTAAATGATGCATTTTTCCTAAAAAGTGAAGTAAATGGTTCCGTGAGCTTACTAAAATCTTTAATAAATTTTCGGTAGTAACCTACGAGTCCTAAAAATTGTCTAAGTTGTTTATAATTTTTGGGAATAGGATATTGCTCCACTATTTTTATTTTCTCGGGATTTGGTCTAACTCCTTCCTCAGCTATGATATGGCCTAGATAAATTAATTCCTTTTTAAAGAACTCGCACTTATCTGGTTGCAAGCTAAGACCGGCATTTTTTAATCGTTCAAATAATTGATTTAATTTTTGTTTATGTTCCTCTAGAGATTGAGCGTAAACAACAATATCGTCCAAGTATACAAAGCATACATTGCTTTGTAGTCCTGTTAAGATACTATTCATTAGATGCTGAAAAGTCGCGGAAGCGTTTTTTAAGCCGAATGGCATTTTCTTATATTCGTAATGACCATTAGGCGTACTGAATGCAGTTTTCATAGAATCCTGTGGGTCCATAGGTATCTGATGGAAACCCGAGGCTAGGTCGAAACATGAAAAATATCTAGCTTTACCTAACTGATCTAAGATATCCGAAATATTAGGCAAAGGGTACGCGTCTCCAACTGTTTTTTCGTTTAATTTGCGAAAATCTATTATTAGTCTTCATCTTTTGTTACCGTCGGCGTCCGGTTTTTTAGGAACTATCCACAACGGTGAATTATACGGCGATATGGATGATTGTATAATGCCCTGTTCTAACAACTTGTTAACTTGATCTTTAATTTCTTCTTTGTGTATAGGTAGATATCTGTATTGCTTTACGCATATGGGGACATTATCCGTCGTCAATATCGAATGTGCTATTTTGTTTGTCCCTTTTAATTTGTCCCCTGGTAAATGAAATATTTCATTCTAATTTTCTATTAAAAGCAAAATTGAGCGTTTTTCTTCTTCGTTTAAATGTTGTAATCGTAGATTTTCTTTTAATAATTTTAATCTTTCCGATAAGTTATTAGAGATCACAGAATCTATTTTATATGTAGAGCTGTCCCTCGGGCTCGTGGTAGTTTCCACTGACTCTACACTGATTACGGGAATCTCTAAATGTAATTCTTCTTCGTTAGTGTTTATCACATATGTGTAAGCTCTGCCGCGATTAATCTCTACTACACTCTCTATCAAGAAAACACCTCGATGTATTTCTTGACGAGATAGGAACGCATCTACGTTACTTGCGTTATATTGATTCGTTTGTATAGCGATAGGACAAATACTTCGACCAGACAATATAATCGGATTACTATATTTTAACTCATAGCTTACATTATTTTTAATCGTTACTGTCCGTTTTTCAAAATCTATCTTCGCATTTTCTTCTCTCAAAAAGGTCGAGCCTATTATTCCTTGTTCTTTCAAGGGGAATTTACTTGGGACTACATGGAATTCATGAGCATCTGTGCCTGAGTTTAGGTATACTGTTCCGAGCGTTACTTGTTTTTCCTCGGTTATTCCTTGGATTTCAACTTTATCATAATATAATAACGTTCCTGGTTTTAACGCGTTTGCCTTAATAATATTTACGTCCGCACCTGTATCCAATAAAAATCTATCTAAGGGGTTTCTAAGTTCGTTGAAAGGGATGCAGACGAGGTTTCTTGAAGTGGTTCGGATTGTATATGTGTGTGTTCTTGCTCTGATATTTCTATCGGGTTCGCGCGACTTAATTGTGGGCCTAGGCGCTGCGCGCTTCACGTTTGGCCCTGAGAGTTTAAAGCTGGCGACAAGGCGAATTGATTACTATATTTCCGCTAAACTAATTGCTTTGTTTGGTTGTATTAAAATTATTTCCGCGATATCCATTGAAATGATTATTTGGACCGGGACCGTTGTAATGATATTGCGAATTTTGTGCGCCTCCGTTTTGACGGTAATTGTTATTATTATTTTGTGAGTTCGGTTCATACCAATAGCAAGTATTGTTATTAAAGTTATTAAAATTAGGATTCCTATAGGGTAGATTTTGTGAATGGTAAGATTTTGTTCTATATTCATTTTCAATATGTCTCGGTTTCCTACAGTAATTGCAAATCATTCTCTGTGAGTTGTATGATCGATTAATCGAATTATACGATTGGTTCATTCGAATTCTTTCTGTATAATAATATGATTCGTTTATAAAGCTAACGGTTCTCTTAATTGCATCGTCGAGAGTGTTAAAATCATGCGCTAGTAAATGTTGCCCAATATTCCTATCTAATCCGCCGATAAAACGTTTTATTAATTTATTAGTAGCTCTTAAGTCCTGCTCTTGCTGTTTGATCAGGGTAGCTCGTAATTGGAAGTACTAAATCTTTATGAAGTTTCTTTGTTCTATTAACGTAATCCTCGATGGATTCATCCCTAAATTGCTGCAAATTGCTTACTTGTGATTCCCATTGTTCGAAACTTAGATATATGTTGAATTCTCTCTCTAATATAGCGCACAATGTATCTAAATTGTTAATAGTGTGTGTAGACCGCAACAGTGCAGCTTCACCGATTAATTTGGTTTGCAGAATTGCTCTAAAGAAAAATTCTCGATCGTCCGGCTCTACTAAAGTAAGAGTTCCTTTACAATCCGAGATAAATTGACTCACCGGAACGTTTGTTCCGTCGAATTTAGGTATAAGCGATAATCCTTCGCGGACAGCAAAGTAACTACTGTTTGTCGCGATGGAGGACCTACGACTATGTTCGTTAACGCCGAGGTTTACATTAGGTTCTGGTGCACCTGACTGATCCATTTTTAACAAGGTGCGATAAGAAAAATGATCTATACTATTATTAATAGAGCTATTCTCCGAACTATCCGTGCTATAATGCGACTTACTTTCTCTATAAGTAGCAAAGTTCATGAGCTTACGTTACTACTACGAGTCGCATGATGCTTCCGAAGTCCTTTGGATGACGATGTCCTTGAGTTGATGACCCTTTTACGTGTAGCCTTCCACGGAGTTCCGTTCTCCGATTACTTGGTGTCGGCTGCTATGTACCTTCCGGAAAGATCCTGGAGTCCTTATGCCTTTTTCCTCGAGAACTGTAGTCCGTTCGTCGAGGGTTGATCGGTCAATCGGATCTCAGGATGTTAGCAGGCTCTGACTGCGATATGCTCGACGTCCCTGGCTGAGTCCACTGATTTGAGATTGCGGCTGACCTTGAGTTTTCTGCTTCATTAATTTTGTGACTAATGAAGTTTTCTCGACTGAATTTCCTCAGGCTCAACTGCTTCTCCTCTCGATGATAACTTAGTCTTTTAACAGTCTTCTTAATGTCTGTCTCTTCTTATGCGTTCCTTCCACGTGTCGTTTTTATTTCGTCTTCTTGATCCCACCGCTGCCACCAGTTGTTACGTTTGTCACAGCTTATGATGCGACGAAACGAATATTGAGAAAGAACGAGAAATCAGCTTTTATGCCTCCGACTGTTAACTGACTTTATTTTATAATTCTCAACAAGAGTGTAATACCGCTCGAAAGAGAGAGGGGCTAGGTGTTCGCTTGAGGAGTGCTAGCAGGGAACTGATCTGGTGAGCATAGGAAAAATGACGGTAAGGAAGGGGAGGGAAAAGATAAAATTCCCGCGAGGGTAGTCATGGCCGATGATGAGAGATTCGGCAGGAATTCGGGGATATGATATCTATTAGTTTGTTATTTTAGGATGAGATCGGTCATCAGGATTAGATAAGGCAGGAATATATGGAGGAATATACGTCGTGGTCGCTGTTGCGATGATTCACATAAAATAATACAACTATATACATTGCGGCACGTAACAGCGCACACACACAGCAAAGAGGGTTTGGAGTCATTAAATACTACAGGAGTGACGAACTGTGGGGTCCTGATCTCTGCTATGACACATACATACATATATACAAGAGGTGTAAATCTGATCGTGCGCGGTACACCTTGGCTAATGCCGGCGATATTGTAAATTTCAAGCCCCATAATTCGGAAAATATTCAATAAAACATAACTTATTTATAGTGTTTTGGAAAGCTCTGGAGATGAGCTACAAGAATATGCAATAAAAAATAGAATGTTCCATTTAAAAAACAAATTTGAACTCCGTACGACCTTGGAACGTTCACTCAAAGTCAATTCAATGACACCATCTTATGTCCCCCCTCGAACCAAATAACTTTTGTCGGAAACATTTTTTTCTAAATTGCATAGTTCTAATCTTTCTAAAATGCATAGTTTATGAAATATTCGACCGTTTCCAGACTTTTAGTACCCTGTATATCTATTTGGCTTTGGTACCACTACTAGTAGTGACGTCCATTCTCTGTGGTCAGCATGTTCAATGACCACAGTTTTTTCTATTGAATTCAATTCCCGATTAATTATCTCTTGGATTGCATACAGAATGGAACGAGATTTCATGAATTTGAATGTGGCATTGTTAAAGATTATCTTCGCTTTAAGATTCTGCGTCTCTTTAGTTTATCAGGAAACACGGAAGTGTCTCGCGCCAAGTGCACGCGAGAGCGACGCAACGCGCACGGATCGCGAGACCGGCTGGGTCTCTTTACGCGAAGCACTTAGTTGATCGGATGCAAGATTATCGTACCACCCAAACGGTTAATCTGATCGAGTTCTAAGTGAGCTCAATGGATTCCTTGAGATTTACATAACAAAACTGTCTTTACTTTTATCCTACGTGTACTGTAAGTCGAAATATTTTAGTTCAAAGTACGAAATCGTGAAAAACTATTATGTTCGAAAATTCATCGTCAAAATATCCAGTTCCATCAGACCAGTATAGATGGCGACTGTGAAAAATTTGTCGCTTAAACTTAAACTCCATGTATGCGGTAGAACTCCGGCAAATGCTGCAGTGACCAATCAGAAGACAGGCGCATGCCGGAGCTTGCCGCAACCGGACCTGCGCCTGTTTCCTGATTCCTGGTTCCTGGTCACCGCAGCATTTAGCGGAGTTCTACCACATACATGGAATCTAAGTTTAAAGCCCCTTGCACAATGCCAGGCAACAGGCAATAAGAATAAAAATAGACCAATCACAATAGATTATTCTTGTAATAGTTGATTGTGATTGGTCTATTTTTATTCTTATTGCTTGTTGCCTGGCATTGTGCAAGGGGCCTTAGTGCGGGGTCCGCGCACGTGTCAATGCTTATAACTTAACCTAACTTATCATGACAGTTTGATGTCGCTTATGCAAATCTATTCACAAGTTAATCACGATAATATGAGTTATATTTATTCCGATTATCCAAGAAATATATAAATTACTATTATACTTGCATTTATAGTGATTAATATCTGTATTAAAATATAGACAAAAATTTACTTTTATTAACTTTCTAACGTAACAGCATTATGCACTGGTTACTAATTGTTTATTGAAAAACTTGCTATCACCATTATTAACTCTGCAAAAACTACTTGCCATAATTCTGGCAATTTAAGGAGTAATGAATTATTATAGAAAGAAGTGAGTTGGTATCGTTTTTATCAAGTTTTAAAGATCATTATCTTAACAGATCTATGTCAACTCAGTACTTTCTATACTAATTCATTATTCCTTAAATTATCAGAATGATAACGAGTAGTTTTTGTAGAATCAGTAATGGTGATCGCAAGTTTTTCAATGAACAATGAGTACATACTGCGTAGTATTGTTACGTTAGAAGGTTAAAAGTTTTTTTTTCTGTAATTATTTAGTACAGATATTAATCGATGTAAATACAACTGTAACAGTAACAGGACGGTAATACTAATAAATATAACTGAATCCTTTGTGTTAAACTTAAGAATATATATAGGAAACATGTGCATGAGATATGCATCGAACTGTCAAGAAAAAAATCTTTAAAACTTGATAAAAGGGTTTCCTACGCAATACTTTTTATAATAATTCATTATTCAAAAGCTATTTGTTACCACTCTGGTAATTTAAGCAATAATGAATTATAAGAAGTACTGAGTTGGTAACGTTTTCATCAAGTTCTGAAGATCCTTTTCTTGACAGTTCGATGATGTGTATCTCATGCATATGTATTCTTAAGTATAACACAAAAGGTTCAGTTATATTTATTACTATTATCCGAGAAATATAACTCTGTTACTGTTATCGTTGCATTTAAAGTGATTAATATCTGTATTAAAAAATTACAGACAAAAAATTACTTTTAATCATTTAATGTAACAGCGCTACAAAGTGGTCACTCATTGTTTATTGAAAAACTTGCTATCACCGTTACCAATTCTACAAAAACAACTCGTTATCATTCTGATAATTTAAAGAGTAATGAATTATAGAAAGTACTGAGTTGGTATTGTTTTTATCAAGTTTTGAAGATCATTATCTTGACAGATCCATGTCAACTCAGTGCTTTCTATAATAATTCATTACTCTTTAAATTATCAGAGTCAAAACGAATAGTTTTTGTAAAATTAGTAATGGTGATAGTAAATTTTTCAATAAACAATAAGTGACCACTGCGCAGTTAGTGCTGCTTACGTTAGAAGATAAGTAATTTTTGGTCTGTAATTTTTTAGAACAAATGTTAATTACTTTAATGTAATAATAACAGTAACAGAATTATATTTCTTGATTAAAAGTAATAAATATAACTAAACCTTTTATGTTGAACTTGAGAATATACTCTAATATATAGAATACATGTGCATGAAATAAGCGACATTGAACTATCAAGAAAAGGATCTTCAATATTTGATGAAAATGTTACCAACTCAATACTATTTATAATAATTCAAATATGTGTAAAAAAAGATGTGGAATACAAACAAAATTACTTTTGAAAAAAGCAAAATAAACGCCAAGTACACGCGTTCCAGCGTTTGTTCCGCAAAAAAAGATTTTAAAAAATGTTATAAAAAAATTAGGACCAAGAAAATTATTATGGGATGTTATATTTTAACTTCCCAAAAACTATTTCATTGCATGGAAAAAAATATTCAGGAAAAATTATTAATGCAAGTTTGTGTTTGTGCACAAAAAATGTTACTTTTTAATATCTTAAAAAAAAGATAATGAAATCAGAAAATTGCGCTAACTGATATGCGAAAATATGTTATACAAGACATGAAAAATGAAGCAACGAAAGCAAATAAAATTAAAAATAATAAAATAATGAAAAATAAAATTAAGATTTAGACAAAAACATTTGGCGTACCTAAATATTATAAACTATCAAATATATAAATAGTATTAGCACATTCAATATTAATTTTTAGTAATATAGATTGTCATTATATAATTATAAAATGTACCAACGCAATTATTAGATTAGATTGAAATGTTAATTTATTACAACTTTTGTTTTAATGCATTCTGTGGTGCGATTCTGTAACTCGTTGTTGGAGTTAACGACACTTTGATTATCGTTGCGCAGCTTTTCTACGATATATAAAAGCTGCGCAACGATAACGAAAATGTCGTTAACTCCAATAACGAGTTACAGAATCACCACTGGGTATACCAAGTGTTTTTGTCTAAATCTTAATTTTATTTTTCATTGTTTTATTATTTTAAATTTTATTTGCTTTTGTTGCTTCGTTTTTCATATCTTGTATAACATATTTTTGCATTATTAGTTGGCGCAACTTTTTGATTTTTTTTTTTTTTTAAAGATATTAAAAAGTAACATTTTTTACAACTTGCATTAATAATTTTTCCTGAATATTTTTTTCCATGCAATGAAATAGTTTTTAGGAAGTTAAAATATAACATCCCATAATATTATTTTCTTGGTCTTTGTTTTTTTATAACATTTTTTTACATCTGTTTTTGTGGAACAATTGATTACATCTGAAAACTATTTAGGAATATCTTTTAACGTTAGATTTTCATTAATTGGTTGCATTGAGCTATTATGTCTGATCAATTAATTTTAATTTTGCGAAACCGATCACGACAATGAAGAACCTTGTATTAGGAAACATATGTCCTACAGTTTTATTATTATAATTTAATTTGCATTTTACTTCAGAGAATAAAATTTTGGTTTATGTATGTTCTAAATTATAATGTTGACTTGAATAAAACAGGTTTATTAAATTTTTCCTAGAATTTCTTCGAAATTATGCTACATTCACAGCCAATGTTCATCTCTATCTAATGAGAAATTTCGTTTATTTTCATAGTTATCCAAATTTTTCGCGCGTGTGCGTATGTGCGTGTGCACTATAGAAATTAAATTTACTATACTATTAAATGTATGCAAAAGTTTTAGGCTTCTTTTTAGCCGTCGCTATATCAACTATTATTTTTAAAGTTATGTGCATCATTATATCATAATGAATGACATTTTTTAACCCTCTTGCGGTTCTATTTACTGGCAGAATTTAGTATTAAAATTGTTAAATTTTTTCTGTGAAAATATTTACTTTTATAATAGTTTTATAATAGTTTTCGAACGTCCTGATTTCAAATTTGAGGTTATTGCAAAATTCAAAATGGCGGATCAAAAATTACGGACCTGAAAGTAGTAAATCTTATCCTGAGTCAGACTGTAAGACAGTTAAAGGACAATGTTAAAAAACGCCGAATTTTTGTCCCTCGGGAAAATGCATAAATCCTATTCCATACATTTTTCATATACAGGGTGTTTGAAAGCTGATCATGCAGACGAAAGTTGGGGATAGATTGAGTATAGCCGAGAAGAAAAGTCATGTACCATAATGTCAAATTGCTAATAGTTATTAATTGAAACATGTGAGCCAACGAGCGCGTAGAGAGCGGAGGGCGACCGCAGTAAGCACATAGACTTTTGATACAGGCGGAGTCAGCGAGTGTCGTTAGGCGAAGGGCAACGTAAACGACAAGAGGCGAACGCGCGCAACGAGGAGCTTGTCTACCGCTATTCGCTGACTCCGCCTGTATCAAATATCTACGTGCTTACTGTGGCCGCCCTCCGCTCTCTACGCGCTCGTTGGCTCACATGTTTTAATTAATAACTCGGTAACTATTGCCAATTTGACATTATGGTACATGACTTTTCTTCTCGGCTACACCCAATTTATCTTCAACTTTCGTCTGCATGATCAGCTATCAAACACCCTGTATAAATATAAACTAAAAATACATCTAGGACGTCCGGAACCCCTGGGAAAACTTTTGTTTGCAAGTTGTTTGACTTGTTAAATAAGATATTGAAACAGGACCATTTTTCAAATGGAGAAGAAGTAATAGAGAAAAACGTATTTTTCTTCTACACACACACACACACACACGCACACGCGCACACACACACACACACACACACGGGGTATTTTAGACCACGTGGTCATCCGATTTTTTCATAAACACATTTTAAAGAAAAATGTTTCAGACAAAAGTTGTAGGGTTTTAAGTGACACATTAGATAGCAGTATTAGTGTGACCTTGAATAGCGTTTTTATGAAGATCACATGAAGATCACTTTCAATTTTTTAAATGAAACCTCCCATTTTTCATTACATACTTCATTACATTCTTGTAGCCTATCTCAAGAGCTTTGCAAAACACTATAATAAAGTATTCTTCCGTCAGGTACTTTTGAGTTATGAGGCCTGAAAGTTAAAGCACCGCTGGCATTAGCATTACCCAAGGTGTACCGCATGGATGTTGCACGGCCGGATTTACACTTCTTTGTGTATGTATGTGTTACGTCCTGCGAATTCCGGACAATTATTTAAAAAATCTTTTTTTTCTTTTTCTCTCTCCTTTCGAACTTCTATTCGCCTAATATAACTATATAATAGGAATATATATATATATATATAAATATAAAACAGGCAACAAACCCATCTGGCGAACAGCCGTCGCGCCAAATGAAAGGCGATTCAGGAAAATTTCATAACAGAAAACAGTGCCCTGTTGTAAAAATCTACACGTCTTCGTTGAAGGTTTATATCTGGGTAGTGTTCGCCAAGTGTGTTCGTCAGCCTAGCTATAAAATTTGAAACTCTGCGCTAACAAACCTTCAAAACAAAGCAAAGTAAAACCAGTAAAACGAAGCAACTCAGAGTATTCCTGCTCTAAACTTGAAACTTACATCTTCCCAATCCAAAACCATATGTGCCCTATCAGTCAACCAACAAAGCCTACTTCACTGATGGTTATAAACTCTTATCTCAACCCTTGATTTACGGCATCTTGATTTTTCCAGCCGGCCACTTGTATACATTTCTCTATCTCACAAGAATCCACCACCTCCACGCTTGTCGCGCCTAATCCATTCGGCCAATCATATCATATCTACCTAAAACTATGAAACACCCACACTCCACCCTTTAGCCCTTCCGTATTCATATCTCTAAAAACTAACCGTCTCCTTCCATGATGTCTTTTAACTTCGTTCTTAATTTCTAATGGCCAAAACTTTTTCCCACTAGGATCAATTCACCCCTTCCTCAAAGGCCATCTCTCTACCCACCCTGGTGGGCCCTGCTTCCGATCATCAATATAAAAACCGCGACATACGCCTCTGCGGATACTCAGATTTTAGATTCAAAAAGGTCACTTTCGCATTCACATTCGTGTTGCATTAGCATTCATATTCAAGATTCTAGATTCCGAATTCTGTATTCAGAGTTCCAGACTCAGATTCAGCATTCAATATTCAGATTTTTAGATCTCGAATATTCGAATATCCGAGCATACATTTTGATAAAGTGTGACTCCATCGTGGCAAGTGCAGTGAATATTATTCCTAGTGAGGTCTCGTCAATCTTCCAAAAAAGAAAGAGAAGCAGCTACCAGTTGGAAGTGGATAACCCGAAACCAGGACCCCACGCAGACCATTTCAACTACTCCTTTCCTTGCGTGAATCAGCAGTAAGTGGTTTTCTTTATTATTCCACCCTCCTTACCTCCATTTTTATTAATTCCACCCTTGTGGAAATATGATTTTAGTGGGCCATTGTTACCATTCATATGTAACCATCCATCGGGTCCTCCACCTCCTTGACGTGATAAGAGACCCATACAGTTTTGGACAACAACTACCATATCTCAGAAATATAATTAGCATCGGATTAGATATAGATTTCCATCCAGACCCAACAATCCTACCTTCTTTCCTATTCTATCAATATTTATCTCCTGATACTCTTACCTCTTCTCCCTCACGCGCATGCACTCCTTCCACTCCTTCAATATCCTACTCTCCTGTTTCTTTTTCTGAACTGTCCACTCCTTTAAATTCGCCAAACCACTCTCGTTCCCCTTCACCTGATTAACTTTCTATCCGTTCTCTTTCTCATCCCTTTCTTCTTCCATTTCATACACACACATACACACATATACACACATTCACCCAAATATAAATTGTCATATTTTAAACCGCTCAGTTACATAATTTTTGGTCGTTATTTATCTTAATAAATCTGTAAAAATTCAAACCACGCCGTTATATCCTATTATTAGTAAATTTGTTAATTCAAACCGTGCCGCTATATCACTTTGTCATCTTTATTTTAATAAACTTGTTAATAGTTATTTTCACCAATTAATTTCAAAATCGCCCCACCTTCCAACAGTCAACTCATGGTCCTATCCCCGGTAAAGGGATTCGCGTCCCTGACTGAAAAACGGACCGCTCGTCGTACGTCGGTGTCCGAGTAAAGGGACCCGTCAGGTCCCTGACCCGTTCACTGGCACGCGGTTACGAACGAGATCCGCCTTACTCGCGAACGGAAAGTTGCGCTCCTCGTCCAGGACGTAACATATGTGTATGTGTATATGTGTCACAGCAGATATAAGGAGCCCACGGTTCGTCACTCCCGTAGTATTTATGGACTCCAAACCCTCTCTGCTGTACGTGTATGTAGCTGATGTGATTAGGACTTGTGTTTGAAATGTTCACCGTTTGCTTCAATGCAAGCAAGTATTCTTTCCTCGAAATTATTTGTTGCACGAAGAATTTCATCAGCATGTAAAGAACGAATAGCGTCCCTCATTCTGCGAATCATATCCTCTCTTGTCGTAGGGCGTTCGCAGTATACCAGTACCGAAAAAATACACACACACGCACACGCATACACGCGCGCACACACACACACACACACGCACACGCACACGCACATACACACACACACACACACACACACATACGTGTAAATCCGGCCGTGCAACCACTATGCGGTACACCTTGGGTAATGCTAATGCCGGCGATGCTTTAACTTTCAGGCCTCATAACTTGAAAGTACCTGACAGAAAAATATTTTATTATAGTGTTTTACTAAGCTCTCGAGATAAACTACAAGAATATGTAATGAAAAGTAGGGTTCCATTTAAAAAATTGAAAGTGATCTTCACGTGACCTTGAAAACGCTATTTAAGATCACACTAATACCTTTATTTGATGCGTTACTTAAAATGCTATAACTTTTGTTTGAAGCATTTGTTGCGTTTACGTAAAAATTGAGTGATCCGAGCGGTCTGAAGCACTCCGTATATACATTCGCATTAAAAAATCTCGAGAACTATGAAAGATATTAACTCATTAATGCCCGCTGGGACAGAAATTTCGCGTTGATTTCAATGTTATGAATTTTTATAAAAATGCTCGAAAATTTTAATTCAAAGTACATTACTAACAAGGGAACGGTCGAAGACGTCCCTCACCGATTTGAATGGGCATTGGATATGTTGTAGAGGATCAAAAAATATTAGACACATATTGTTTTATATGTGGTTATCTCGAAGTTTAGGGGTTGAAATCACTTTTTGAAAAAAATGGATTTTTTCGTTTTTATCAAATATCTTCTAAAATATGAGAGATATGAAAACATAATAAATGTAAGAGTTTTACAGTATTTGATGCTCTTTGCATCTGTCAATTCAAATTTTTCAAAATATCAAATTTACCCTCCCCGCTCCCCCCTTCACTCATTATTTTCGCAAATTTCAAAAATTTTGTAAGAACAAAAATTAAAGAGCATTGAATTTCGAATCCAATCATATATAATAATGTTACTTTCCGAGATATGGACTTTTCGAAAAATAGATGGAAATGTCCGTGTATACCCGTAACACGCTATGCACAGCGCCTACCTCACTCGATAATATACGCAACACGTCCTCTTCGAATTTCTTTCGAATAATAGGCGATTAATACCGATACGAAGAATATGTAATCATAAAACATTTCAATATCTAATAACGTTATTAATAACAATCTTAGATTTATACACAACAATATTTCTATGCTTTGTCTTTATAAAAAGATATACGTGTATGTTCTATGAAAGTTAGATTTTATGTATGATAAGTTTGTGTGTCTATATTTGTGGTGGTTGATGTAAGTACTACGACGGAAGTGATACATGAATTGCAAAATCAATCATGTTTATTAACATGGCGTTTCCATCGAATCTATGACACGTGAAAAACGCCGTATTCATGAAATCATACGTGATTGCATAATTATATCTAATATGATATTGATAACGTAATTATTTTCACGCACACGCACTACATATACACATACACATCTACAATCGTGAAAGTGTTGTGCCGTCGTATTATTGTCATATCTTCTTTTCATCCTGTTTACTTTCGATTTTGTCATAATTCTAATAATAGATGAATATCAAGTGTCGTAGACGTTACAGTTATGTGAGCTATTTAAAGTGCTGGAAAGCAGCCACTTTGTGCGATGCAAATCATGAGTAAGCGTAATATGTAAAGATACATTTCATATAAGCAGTATTATATAATTTCGTATAAGCAGTAGTACAAGTTAGTGTCGCAGTAAGTATCCATCGTTTCACGACGTATCATTTGTGAGCGCAAGTTTATAAGTACATATTGCTTTCTCTCCATGTGTGTGTTTAAAACTTCTTAATACATTCTTTGTTAAATACATAAATATTTATTACTAACTGATATTATTATTTTATGTTTATTATTATTATTATTATTACTAACTGATATTATTATTTTATATTTATTATTACATATCTTGTCACTCTCTATTTTATATTATTGGAATTGCAATAGTTTGTCGAGTAATCAGTAATGTGATAATATACGGAAAAATGGAACAAAATTGAGCAAGAGTTAAATTATAAATTATATATAATAATGATTAATAATCAAAGAAAATTTTTACTAATTTGAAGAAAAAATATGTGTAGTTATTTCAATTTCAGAATATCTACATACAAATATAGAGCTGTCTTTCCGTTTTCACGACATTAATTCATTCTTCATTACATATATTTGACAGAGAGAAGAAGCGGCATCAGGATTAACATAAGAAAATCACTGCATTAATTATAAAGTGTGTTTTATTTTATATATTATTTTATATATCATGGTTCGAGAAAAATATTTCATTTTAATATTTTTCAGAATGATGCAATTTAATCCCTTGAATGTTATAATGTTACTCTATACAACTTTCATTGCTCTTAACTTTCCACAAAGTCCGATAACTCCAAAAGAAGTAGAAGTAAAGGAGAAGATTGAATATTTGTTAAAAGAAATAGAACATGAAGAGGAATTTAAAATAGAAGAAGAAGAAACTTTAGATTTTTACAATACATATGAAGTTCCAGAAGCGGAAAATATTGATTTATTAGAGGAAAATGAAAGAAAAGAATATCTCCCGGAAGAAGTTATTTGTAGCTCCGTTGAAGTAGGAATATCAAATGATTATAAAAGGCAAGTTGTGGAATATTGGAAGATCGGTAAAACAGGAGCAAGATCGCTTGAAGGAGTTAAAAGAAGATACAGAAAAGTAACATCGATGCGACAATTACGACAATGGGAGGACTAACTAAATCAGTGCAAGTGGCAACAGAGATGAAAAATTAAAGAGAATTTCTGAATATACAATAAACCGTTTTAATGAAGCGCTTGAAAATAGAATAATTATTCATAACATTGACATTGCTGAATGGGCTTCTCGAGCACAAGAAGAGGAAAATGTGATAGGATTCAAAGCTTCCGAAACGTGGGTAAAAAGATTCAGAACTTCATATGATATCGTCTCTCGAAAAATAACAAAATTTGTAACAAAAAAATGTTATCGAAAACAGATTTAGAAGATAAGTGTAATACATTTATTGAAAACGTAAAATATTATATTGAACGATACGGCGTAGACAATGTTTATAATTCGGATCAGAGTGGATTCCAACTTGAATTTCACTCTGGTCGTACTTTATCCCAAAAAGGTCTAAAAAATATAGAAGCTGTAACACAATCTACATCAGCAACCACACACAGTTATACTATACAGCCGACTATTTCTGCAGATGGTAGACTATTATCGCCTCTTTTTATTAATTTAAAGGAAATAACAGAAACATTCGGTCCTAGAGTAAAAGAAACTATGTTCAAAGCACCTAATATTTTTGTTACGGCTTCTAAATCAGGCAAATTAACATCGAGTCATATAAAAACTTGGTTGAAAGAAGTATTTTTTTCCGAATGTTGGTCCACAATCCGTATTATTATTAGATTCTTGGAGTGGACATTGTCCCAACATAATTGAGGAGACGAGAACAGATTTTGCAACAGATATTGTTTTCCTAACAATTCCAGCCGGTGCAACAGGAAAAATACAACCGTTAGATGTATACGGCTTCCGATTATGGAAAAATTTTATTAGACATTTTTCTGATACTGTTGTGTTATTAAATCTTGCAATTGATCTTCATGCTAGAAATAATATATTGAAATTGCAATCATTAACGCATCATCAATTTTCGTCGCCCAGATCTCAAAATTTATTTAAATATGCCTGGTTTAAAAGTGGATCAAAAAGACTAGATCAACAGAGTTTCAAACACCGGTTGAATTTTGCTTCCAAAGTGATTTAAACATAAAATGCGATATTTGTGGCCAAACTGCTATAATTACTTGTTCTTGGTGTAAAAAATCATTGTGTATGACACATTTTTTCCATAATCATCACCTTTGCAACGAATATGTACCATAAAAATAATACAAATTTATTATTCGCGCGCGTGTTCATATGCAAATTGTGTATTGTTTCTTTATCACATATATTGTTAAATATATATTATTGCCAGTATTATTCTTCCACAATTTATTATATTATTCCTCTCTATCCTGTTCTTCTATATTATTATTCCGTAATTAATATTAAGCTCTTCGTTATATATTGTTTAGCAATTGTTAATGCTGTGTTATATTTTCATATCGCACGCTTGCTCTTTCTTGCAGAGGTAATAGAATCTGTGTTTCCTTATTTCATGCATTACGACTTTATTTTAATTCGTCTTGATCGTGTGTCGACTTGCCATTACAATAAATATATTTATTTCAAGAAATATACAAATATACATTGGAAATTTCTGTACAAATAGCGGCGCTGTACACGCATTTGCTACTGTTGCCACATATGCACATTTATCTGTATTCACTGTTTTTTTTTTTTATAATACATGGCATATTATTGGGTGAGTGCAAAAGTTCGTGCGGAGTTTGTGAGTAAAAGTCACACAGTGATTAGGCAAACAAAAATCTTTATTCAATCAATGATATATTCTCCATCGTTTTCTATAATCTTTTCCCAACGTTCTGGCAGCATACGGATGTCTCGATCATAAAAACTGCGCGGTTTAGATTCGAAGAACGAAGAGACGCCGTTTTTTAAGGCCTCCAAAGAGTCAAAGTTTTTTCCATTTAAATAATTTTGCAATGACCGGAACAAGTGATAGTCAGATGGTGCGATATCAGGAGAATACGGTGGATGCGTTGAGACATCCCATTTCTTCTCTTCAGTTCGCGCAGCGTCTTTTTCGAAACGTGTGGTCTGGCGTTGTCGTGATGAAAGACGACTCCCTTGCGATTTGACAAAATCGGACGTTTCTCTTTTATTTCTCTATTCAGATTGGTTAATTGGCGACAGTACTTGTCCGAATCAATCGTTTCGCCAGCGGGGAGAAGCTCGAAATAGATTATGCCCTCCCACCAAACAGAGAGCATCACCTTCATCGGGTGCAAACTGGCCTTTGGCATTGCGTCACCATGCTCACCTGATTGTTTCCATGTCCGTTTGCGCTGAACATTGTTGTAGAGGACCCATTTCTCATCGCCCGTCACTAGTCGATCCAAAAACGACTCGTTATTGAGCCGCCCGAGTAAAGAAACGGCTGCAGAAATTCGCTTAATTTTGTTCTTCTCGGTCAGCAAATGGGGCACCCATATATCGAGCTTCAAATCGAATCCCATCTTTTTTAAACGCCGGAAAGCGGTTGATCGGTCAACGTTTAGTGCTGTAGCAACTTCTTCTGTTGAAATTCGCGGATTATTGAGCACTAAAGTACGCAAAACATCGTCATCAATGTCAGAAAGTCGACCAGAGCGTGGCTCGTCTTCAAGGTTAAATTCTCCGCGCCGAAATTTAGCAAACCATTTTTCCACAGTTCGTTTAGCTGGTGCTTCATCCTGATAAACATCCTGAATGTTTTTTACGGCTGCGGCAACGTTTATTCCCTTCCGAAACTCGTAAAGCATAACATGCCGTAAATGCACCTTATCGATACTCATTTTTAAAGTGATATTTCTCGAAGCAGTTTGTATGAAAACAAATGATTTTTTTTTTAATAACAGCTGAAGACGTCACCTTTCCAACGTTATATAATATGTAGATGGAAGTATTAATGACAACACTTTACGACGCTTATAACTCCATCTATTGAAACTCCGCACGAACTTTTGCACTCACCCAATACAATTAATTCGTTTTCATCTTGCAGTAGGATAAATTATGCACAGATAGTTATTAAGCATAGCGCAACTGAAGAGAAAGAACGCCACGTAACAGTACCAACCTACTCGCACAGTGCAGTGCCTACCACGATGTCATCGTACTGTTTTCTAAAAATTGAATCGAGGAATCATACTATTATTATATATGGATGGATTCGGAATTCAATGCTCTTTAATTTTTGTTCTTACAAAATTTTTGAAATTTGCGAAAATAATGAGTGGAGCGGGGAAGGTAAATTTGATATTTTGAAAAATTTGAATTGACAGATGCAAAGAGCATCAAATACTGTAAAACTCTTACATTTACTATGTTTTTATATCTCATATTTTAGAAGATATTTGATAAAAACGAAAAAATTCGTTTTTTTCAAGGGGTGATTTCAACCCCTAAACCTCGAGATAAGCACATATAAAAAAATACGTGTCTAATATTTTTTGATCCTCTACAACATATCCAATGCCCATTCAAATCGGTGAGGGACGCCCCCGACCGTTCCCTTGTAAGAGGTTGCGAGGTCGCTCTTTCCGAATCCGCTGCGAGAATCATTAAAAAATGAGTGTTTGTAATGATTTATAACGGTTCTTTTTTTTTTTTTCAAAAATGCGATTTTTTCTCGTCAATTTTTTTTTAGATCATGGATTTCATCTTGATAAAAATGTTGAATATTACTGAGAAGTACTCCAATCGTGTCCTCAAGACTTGTACTTAAAATATATGTGGTTCTGAAATGTTTTGCAATTTAGTAATTGCAATATGGCGACCATATGTATGTATTACCATAGATATCGCTGGATTCTTGGGAACTCGGTCGAATAACTCGTTATGAGTGCATTTTTATGAAAAATTACCTAAAATAAAAGTTATCCTGTTGATCGAGTTCTTTCACGTGGTAGGCTCCAAATTTGGGTCCGATGTACTTTTTGAGCCTAACGAGGCCTAACGGGGCCCAGCCCCGTTGATTTTTTGGTGCAAAATATATATTTTTTATTACAGATTTGCAAAGTACAGAAAATTTTACGTCCAGATATGTATTTTTGAAATTTTGAGTCCGAGCCTTATACAATAATAAGAAAAAGATACTCTAATCTTCGGAGGACACAAACACCTTTTATTTACCGATCTTTTATGGCTTATAGGTTGGAAAGGGTTACTTCTAGAGAGAAGTTGCAAAATAGATGAGCGAATAAACACACAATGGGCGTACATTGCAGACATTACGGGCAACTCGAATCACTTCTCCGTCTTCTCGTGTCATTTCTCTTGAGCGTCGCTGCTTTGAGACGGCCGTGCGCTATTGTTGCCTGCCGCTCCGGTCCGAGGCGTGCGGAATAGCAGCCCCGCGATGCTCGCAACGCACGCCCACTGCATGTTCATTCGCTCATCTATTTTGCAATTTTTCTTGAAATTTCATGTAGCCAATTCCAATTTTTTCCCGTCCATTGTATTTTTCTCGATGTTTTTTATGTTTTTTATGAAGGTTGAAAACTTATAGTCAGCCACCCTGTATATACAGGGTGTCTCATAACTAACCTGGCAGAGCTCGTGGAGACATAGAGCGGGTTAAGACAAATATAAAAGTCCCATACCGTTTTGTGAGATTCGCAATAATTATCGAGTTATTAATGACAGAAATTAGAGGAATGAGCGCGCACCGAAACATTATGGGAGGAGCATCTAGCCGCTCAGGCTAGAGAGCACTGCCCAGTCGACAAAGGAACTGTTGCCGGCGCGCGGCGAGGGGAAGGACAACGCGCCAATGTTTATGTCCTTACCTCGCCGCTCCTACATCCCGCCGCACCGCGTCTATGCTCGCGCCGAAATGGCCGCTGAATATTCGCGATTACAATTACGAGATTATTTTATGAGGTACCACAGACAGCTCATATTGAATTATAAAGTTCAAGGTTCAAAAGTTCTTTGATCAAGGAAAACATCGAAAAGGAGAAAGCGATAGAGAGCGATGAGATCTACAGAAATTCTCATTGTTTTCTATCGCAATCTATCGTTTTGCTGCATCGGATCCGAAAGAAATGATATCGCGTAAAGACAGAGTACGATGAACACTTTTCATCGTACTCTATTGTACTCTATCGTTAGAAGAATATTTAATTGTTAGAGTATGATATCGTTAGATATTGTTAGAGTATGAATTCGCGTAGAGACTCATCGTGTCCTATCGTTTTATTCAAGTCTACACGGAAAATATGTTTGGTTGAATGAACCAATTTTCTGACGAAATGAGAGAGAGAGAGAGAGAGAGAGAGAGAACGATTAAGAAATTTCGATTGAAAATAGCACAATTTTGTTTAAGTTAACCATAAACCTTGATGAATTAGACTCAGTGTTAATATTTTCAGTTAATATTTCTCTGTATCGTTCATATTTCATTTGCAAGCTGTATCATGGACCAAACATTTTTATCATATATCGTGCATAAATTGTTGTCTTATATCGTAATTCTTGTCAGTGGTATATTAACGACAGAAGAAACTGGAAATTCTGTATCGTACAATTGCGAAAAGAGGACCATCGTTGTCAATGGTGCACCAACGATACTCGGCATAAAATTGATTCCTAGGTATAATCGCGATACAACGCAAATCCGAGTGTGTTATTTTGACACGCATAAATGTATGATTGATTGACGCTTTCTTTACACGTTTCTTGTCGTTGAATCGTGCAAAAAAAACATTTTATAGTTAAATATTTCACGCATCTCCCTAATTTTTTAATAAGATACCAAAGGAGAACATAAAGAATCAATCGTTAATTCACAATTCCTAAAGTAAGAAATGACACGAAACGACAAGAAAATCCGATGCGATAAATAATAAACTTCCGAAAGGGCAATTATTTTATTTATTTTATTAAAAAATTAGGGAGATGCGTGAAATATTTAACTATAAAATGTTTTTTTTGCACGATTCAACGACAAGAAACGTGTAAAGAAAGCGTCAATCAATCATACATTTATGCGTGTCAAAATAACACACTCGGATTTGCGTTGTATCGCGATTATACCTAGGAATCAATTTTATGCCGAGTATCGTTGGTGCACCATTGACAACGATGGTCCTCTTTTCGCAATTGTACGATACAGAATTTCCAGTTTCTTCTGTCGTTAATATACCACTGACAAGAATTACGATATAAGACAACAATTTATGCACGATATATGATAAAAATGTTTGGTCCATGATACAGCTTGCAAATGAAATATGAACGATACAGAGAAATATTAACTGAAAATATTAACACTGAGTCTAATTCATCAAGGTTTATGGTTAACTTAAACAAAATTGTGCTATTTTCAATCGAAATTTCTTAATCGTTCTCTCTCTCTCTCTCTCTCTCTCTCTCTCATTTCGTCAGAAAATTGGTTCATTCAACCAAACATATTTTCCGTGTAGACTTGAATAAAACGATAGGACACGATGAGTCTCTACGCGAATTCATACTCTAACAATATCTAACGATATCATACTCTAACAATTAAATATTCTTCTAACGATAGAGTACAATAGAGTACGATGAAAAGTGTTCATCGTACTCTGTCTTTACGCGATATCATTTCTTTCGGATCCGATGCAGCAAAACGATAGATTGCGATAGAAAACAATGAGAATTTCTGTAGATCTCATCGCTCTCTATCGCTTTCTCCTTTTCGATGTTTTCCTTGATCAAAGAACTTTTGAACCTTGAACTTTATAATTCAATATGAGCTGTCTGTGGTACCTCATAAAATAATCTCGTAATTGTAATCGCGAATATTCAGCGGCCATTTCGGCGCGAGCATAGACGCGGTGCGGCGGGATGTAGGAGCGGCGAGGTAAGGACATAAACATTGGCGCGTTGTCCTTCCCCTCGCCGCGCGCCGGCAACAGTTCCTTTGTCGACTGGGCAGTGCTCTCTAGCCTGAGCGGCTAGATGCTCCTCCCATAATGTTTCGGTGCGCGCTCATTCCTCTAATTTCTGTCATTAATAACTCGATAATTATTGCGAATCTCACAAAACGGTATGGGACTTTTATATTTGTCTTAACCCGCTCTATGTCTCCACGAGCTCTGCCAGGTTAGTTATGAGACACCCTGTATATATATATATATATACATAACTTTATTATTTTCTCTCTAGAAGCCTTTCCAACCTATAAGCCATAAAAGATTGGTAAATAAGAGATGTTTGCGTATTGTATAAGGCTCGGACTCAAAATTTCAAAAATACATATCTGGACGTAAAATTTTCTGTACTTTTCAAATTTGTAATAAAAATATAAATTTTGCATCAAAAAATTAACGTTGGGCCCCGTCAGGCCCCGTTCGGCTCAAAAAGTACATCGGACCCAAAGGAGGAGTGTCCCTAAGACCTGTTTTTGGCACCCTTCAATATTGGACCAAAATGGCTGGAATCACTTCCTTATACCCTTGGAAGTAATATTTAGTCAATTCCAGCCTAAACGGAAGTATTTAGAGTGTATACTTCAAGTATACATGGTGCATCAGCGCGCCCGTATCAAGCATTTCTTTGGAAAACTAAGCGTTTCTGAGAAAAATGTTTCAGATAAAAGTTGTATGGTTTCAAGGGGGACATAAGATGGTGTCATTGGTTTGACCTTGGATAGTCATTTGAAGGTCACGTGAATGTCGATTTCAATATTTTATATAGAATCCCCTATTTTTACATATCTTGTAGCTTATCTCGAGAGCTTTCCAAAACACTATCGTAGATCACGTAGAAACACTTATTACAAATACTTCTGAAAGAAATGACTGACGTATTTTCTGCCGCAAGGCTAAATACGAAGTTTTGAAAAGAACTATTTTAAGAACTGCATGCACCTTTTTGAGCAACTACGATCCCTTAAGCTTTTAATTCAATAGACCAAGTTCTGCTTATGTCCATGGTCTTATATCGGACCCGATCTCACATCTTAATGTCAGAGATACACAAAATGCGTGTATGCGCGTACCCAGAGACCTGGTTACGATAAAAATAAAACTAGTTCTTGTCAGAGCTGCTTCTCGAGATTTTCTTATTACGCAAAAAGATATCTTGTTATTTTTGAGTTTTTCTTCTTTATTTTTTCTCCTTCTTTAGTTTTTAATAATTACATAATTATTCAGATTTGTTCTACAGTGAATTGCAATTTATAATTAGGCGTTTCCAATATGGCAGAAAATATTAATGTTCCTGCAAACGAAACAATAACTATTCCTTTTAGTAGACCATCTATGACACATAAATGCATTATCTGCAAAGCTAAGTCGCTTGTTGTTGTACCTTCCCTCGCTAAACTTCGGGTTTCTGTTAAGCGTGGATTGATTATTGATAAAAAGTGACAGGCAAGGGGACTCACGTAAATCTAACACCCCACTCTACGTAGCTTCTTAAAGGAAGATTACGTTTACGATTTTACTGTTCACGTGTGGAGAATCAATAAGAATAAATAATATGATTTCAATCTCGGATCTCCTTAAGGAACGTTTCTACAAATCTATATGTAAGAAGCCTCATAACTCGCAAAGTACTTAATGAAAAATGACTTAATTATAAGTGTTTTGGAAAACTCTCGAGATAAGCTACAAGATATGTAAAAATAGGGGCTTCTATATAAAATATTGAAATCGACATTCACGTGATTTCAAATGACTCCAAGGTCAAACCAATGACACCATCTTATGTTCCCCTTGAAACCATATAACTTTTATCTGAAACGTTTTTTCTCAGAAACGCTTAGTTTTCTAAAGAAATGCTTGATACGGGCGTGCTGATGCACCATGTATACTTGAAGTATATACTCTAAATACTTCCGTTTAGGCTGGAATTGATTAAATATTACTTCCAAGGGTATAAGGAAGTGATTCCAGCCATTTTGGTCCAATTTTGAAGGGTGCCAAAAACAGACTTTAGGGACCCTCCTCCTTTGGGGCCTACCACGTGAAAGAACTCGATCAACAGGACAACTTTTATTTTAGATAATTTTTCATAAAAATGCACTCATAACGAGTTATTCGACCGAGTTCCCAAGAATCCGGCAATATATCATATATAGTAATACATACATATGGTCGCCATATTGCAATTACTAAATTGCAAAACATTTCAGAACCACATATATTTTAAGTACAAGTCTTGAGGACACGATTGGAGTACTTCTCAGTAATATTCAACATTTTTATCAAGATGAAATCTATGATCTAAAAAAAAATTGACGAGAAAAAATCGCATTTTTTGGAAAAGAAACCGTTATAAATCAATACAAACACTCATTTTTTTATGATTCTCGCAATGGATTCGGAAAGAGCGACCTCGAAACCTGTTAGTAATGTACTTTGAATTAAAATTTTCGAGCATTTTTATAAAAATTCATAACATTGAAATCATCGCGAAATTTCTGTCCCATCGGGCATTAATGGGTTAAAGAAAATTAAAACACGTTTTCCATGGGGTTTCCACGATTTCGAAGGGGAAAGAGAATAGTATTATCAGTTTTTTATTTGGAGGGCATTTTCAAGGTCAGTTGAAGGTCAACTTAATTTTTTAAAATAGAAAGCTTAATTTTTTATTATATCTTTTTCTACTTCTTTTTCTACCAATTAATTTTAACAACTTTTTTCTCAAACATTTTTTTATTTGCCTAATATTTTTTGAAATGTTTGAGGAAAACTGGGTAACTTTTTCAACATTTAACTTACGATATCTCGCTAACTATTCGTCGGAAGAAGAAATAGTATTAGATTTTTTACTTTATTTACTATCAAGTTTATTTACAACACTTTATTTACTATTATTATAATAGTGCCCTAACTTTTGTCAACTTATCGACCTTTGGAAATTTCAAAATTATTAAATTAACAAAAGTCAGAGCACTATCATAGTAATATATTCTTGATAATAAATAAAGTAAAAACGTCTAATAGTATTTTTTCTTTCGACGAATAGTTAGCGAGATATCGTAAGTTAAATGTTGAAAAAGTAATAAATTTTTTGCTTAAATCTAAAAAAATATTAGGCAAATAAAAAATGTTTCAGACACAAAGTTGTTAAAATTAATTGGTAGAAAAAGAAGATATAATAAAAAATTGGGCTTTCTATTTAAAAAAATTAAGTTGACCTTCAACTGACCTTGAAAATGCTCTCCAAATAAAAAACTGACAATGCCATTCTCTTTTCCCTTCGAAATCATGGAACATGTGTTTTAGCTTTTTTTAATATCTTTCATAATTTTCGAAATTCTTTACCTGTTACGTTTGAAATTTAGCACTCTGTATATGTGTGCGTGCGAGCAGGTGCGCGTGCGAGCGGGTGTGCGTGCGCGCGCGTATGTGTGTGTGTGTGTGAAAAGAAGAAAAGAACTTTTTTTCTCCAATACTTCTCCACTTGAAAAGAGGTCACGTTTCAACACTTTATTTAGCAAGTTAAATAATTTGCCAAAAGTTCTCCTCAGGCTTCCGGGCGGTTCTAGGCGCATTTTCGGTTTGTATTTATGTGTGGAAAATGTATGGAGTAGGTTTTATCCATTTCCCCGAGAGGCAAAAATCGGCTTTTTTTAGCATTATCTTTTAATACCAATTTTACAAGAACTCAAAACGGCGGGAAAATATTTTAATTTAAAATAGTTACATTAGAGGCTGAAAAAACTAAAACTTTTGTATGCGTGTATATCTAATAACACAGGTCTACAAAAAATGGGATCATGATTGTTGTTGGGCAGCTGGAGGTCGTTTCCCAAGTAATTTTCTGCGTAGAATCCGAATCCGAGGTCAGAATTGGCCCATCACGTCAGGATTTTGAGGTTATATACTCGAAAAATGGCTTTTTTTGGGCTACTTTTGAGGTTATGTATAGGACGCACAAGATTTTTTAGCTCTTTTCTTCTAAATGCATCATTTAGTACTACTCTTTCCCTTCAAAATGAGCTGTCGAATGGTCATCTACGATTTTTCCTTGCAAAGTTACGGCCATTTTAAGATAACATGATGAATTCCAAACCCTGCGCCAACAACCTCATGAGCATTCACATTAGTAATCAGCGACCCAAAAAACCCATACATACAGTTTTCAGTCCAGGTTTTCGGGTTTATAGTTCAAAGTTTACAGGTTTAATGTGAATGCTTATGAGGTTGTTGGGCTATAACGGCGCAGGGTTTGGAATTCATCATGTTATCTTAAAATGGCCGTAACTTTGCAAGGAAAAATCGTAGATGACCTTTTGACAGCTCATTTTGAAGGGAAAGAGTAGTACTAAATAATGCAATTAGAAGAAAAGAGCTAAAAAATTTTGTGCGTCCTGTACATAACCTCAAACGTAGCCCAAAAAGCCATTTTTCGAGTATATAACCTCAAATATCTCAAAATCCTGACGTGATGGGCCAATTCTGACCTCGGATTCGGATTCTACGCAGAAAATTACTTGGGAAACGACCTCCAGCTGCCCAACAACAAAACCTTGTAGACCTGTGTAATTGGCTTATTTGAATAGTAATTTGAATATGTTTCATTAACGTGAAATGTAATATAATATTGATTAAAAAATAAATTTCTATATTATTCTGCGCGGAGTAAGTTAAACTGTTACAAATTTATACATCAGAAATGAAGCATTTTTAAGAAAAATATTTCTTACAAAAATTTTATTACTTTGAGGGAGATATAAGATAATGTCATTGATTTGACACTGGATGGCTGTTTGAAAATTATGCGAAACTCATCTTAAATTTTTTAAATGAAAATTCCCATTTTATATTCCTTATAGTTTACTTTGAGAGCTTTTCAAAACACTATAATAAAATATTTTTTCGTGAAATATTTTTTGTATTATAAAGCTTGAAAATTATAATACTACTGACATTAGTATTATCCAGGATGTGCACGTAAGGTATAAGTATTTGATAAGAATTTGATGATAATTTGATGAAAAAGAGGGTTTCCATTTGAAAAATTTATGATGATCTTCACATAATTTTCAAATGGCTATTAAAAAAGTCAAACTAATCGTACCATCTTATGTATTTCATAAAATCATAAAACTTTTGTAATAGAAATTTTTTTCTAGAATGCTCCGTTGCTAACATACAGGGTGATCCAGAACAATCTGTCCTTCTTAATATATCATATTCTTGAGCAAATTCTAAGATTATTTTTCCTGTTGCAAAATGTTCTCCAATGCTTAGTTACTGAGTTATTAAGATAAATAGTTCGTCTACTATGAGCCGGATACAGAAGGCAGGTAGGAACGGAACAATTGACCGTTCGCGCGCGCGCCGCGTAGGCGCTGACATTCAGCGCTTGGTGCGATATGCCGATCGACGCATGCAATAACATTCATACATATTATATTTAAAACTAAAAATTTTAATAATCGCAGACGTAACAGCAAATATAGTATTATAAATTAGCAGGATATTATAACGTAACGTTTGAAAGTAAAATATTTGATATTATGCAAACCTTTTCTAACTGTAAAATAAACTATAATAATACGAACGAAAAGAATGGAGTGTTAATTACGTTTAGAAAACATAAGATATTCTAATTTTGAGTGAATCTACGAATTTATATTTTTTAATAAAGATTGCTTATCTTGAAATTAATGAGTTTAGATTGAGTTTTTATTACTTATTAGCACACTTTCGTTCCCGTAAGATTAACGAATTTTATTTTTAACTTTACGCCTGATTTGATCGTGATTTATAGACAATCCTTTCTCCTCATAGCATGTAAAATTAAAAAGAAGAGAGGTTAAAAATGCGACATATTCGTGTCTTACAATAAATCGGGTGATTCTCAGCCTGTTTTACAATTTTCCAATTGGTCTTGTTCGTGCATTTCACCAATCGGTTTCGTTCGTTTGTCTTTAAGACACAGAGCTTTGCCGATATAAAGATTGATTTTTAAAAATAAATTAACAAATGATGAATATATGTGAGTTTTTTGTGCTCACAGAAATTATCTCGTGTTTGTCGCGAACGAAGAAGCGCGTGTCACTCATAGTTTACACAGGTACAATCCGACGCATTGAAATTCAAATTCTACATTAGGTCTGCAACGGTAGAAAACGGCAATAAGCAACAATTGTAGCATCCAAGTAAGATCAGTATTGCACGTTCTTCTCGTTCGTATTTTTATAATTTATTTTACAGTTAAAAAACCTTATATAATATCGAATATTTTACTCTCATACGTTACGTTCTAATATTGTATCCTACTAATTTATAATACTATATTTGCTATTACATCTGCGATTATTAAAATTTTTAAGTTTTAAAAATAATGTATGAATGTTATCACATGCGTTGATTAACACATCACATCAGCGTCTACGCGGCGGGCGCCCGAATTGTCCCATTTTTGCCTTCCTTTTGTATTCGGCCCAGCGACAAACTATTTATTTTAATAACTCAATAACTAAGTACTGGATAGCATTTTGTAAGAGGAAAAATAGTCTTAGAATTTGCTAAAGAATATAGTATATTAAGGACGAAAGATTGTCCCGAATCACTGTGTATAAATTTGTAACACTTTAACTGAAACATCTTGTATAATAAGAGAATTTAAGATAAATAAATAAGAGTACTTTTTCCCGTTATTCAGGAGGAACTCTACAAAATCATTTCCAGCAGTTTACGACAATGTGAAAGATCAATGTTCGTATTTGACGAAGTAGACAAGATGCCAGAGGGCCTATTGAACGTGTTGGTACCATTTCTAGATTACCACAGTTACCGCAAATCGTCAAAATACAGCGAGTCTATACATCAAAATAAAGCAAT
This sequence comes from Harpegnathos saltator, assembly GCF_003227715.2. NCBI lineage: Eukaryota > Metazoa > Arthropoda > Insecta > Hymenoptera > Formicidae > Harpegnathos > Harpegnathos saltator. The sequence goes on from NW_020230255.1 coordinate 118,571, forward strand.
CTTCATCTTCTTATCCAATACCGGTAGCGCGCAGATTGTGCGGCATCTTTTTAGTTTATGGGAGAGAGGCAAGAAACGAGAAGATACGCGGCTACAGGACTTCGAGAAACTGATCGCCGATGGTGCGTTTAGTGAGAAAGGTGGTTTTCATCACAGTGATACCATACAGACCAGTGTGATCGATCATTATGTGCCATTTCTGCCGCTAGAGGAGGTACATGTAAGGAAATGTCTGGAACGTGCTTTCACCGAGCGAGGTGTTGTTTCTCCGAAAAAAGAAATGATCCAGGAAGTTCTGTCGCATCTGACTTTTGGACCGGAGCCTTATAATTTGTACTCTATGGCTGGTTGTAAAAGAATTGAACAAAAAGTTGCCGCTGTTGTGTACGGCAAATCTACATTACAATCCAGAAATGTCGTTTGAAAATATATTATAACAATAATAACGATAACCCATGGTAATTAGTGGTTTATATTTAATATATAATATTAATATAATAATTAATATATAATATAATAATAATTAATATAATATATTTTGCATAGCATCCCGATGAGAGCATTTATTTAATAAAATTTTCTTACATTTAGGAAAATGTTTAATGAATGAAAAAATAGTAAAATTGATTTTGTATTTACACAATAGGTAAATAAATATTTATGTGTGTGTGTATGTGTATACGCGCACGCTTATATATAAGGGAAGCGCATGTGCGTGTAAATAAATGTCTATATATACAAAATGTCTTATTCATAATATTATACATTGAAAAAAGTTAATAATATTGTTTTTTCAATATTTTCGTATTTTGAATAAATATAATTTAAATTTAAATAGGAAAGCGTATTTTTCTTTAAGAAAAATATCGTGTTTTCGAATAAATATTTTCAAGACGGCAAGAAGTGTAATGCAAAGTGTGATAAAAAATATTTAAACATATAAATAAGATAAAAAAAGAATCAAGAATCACTTATATGTTTCAGTTAAAGTGTTACAAACTTATATAAGTATTACAAATTTATATGTTGGCAACGAAACATTTTAGAAAAAAATATTTCTTACAAAAAAGTCAGTATTCCCTTATGTAACAAAATTAAAATAATTTATTGTTTATCTAGACTCATATTTTTTACAAAAAAAATAATAAGGATATTTAAATGAACATAAAGATATTTAAATTTGTATTTCCTACAGAAAAAACCAAAAAAGTTAAGTAAGAATAATTCGTTGTAAAAATAGCGATATTAGATGTTATGTTAATTAAAAGTATATAAAAAATTATAGACATAAAAATATATGGACAAAGCACGAAATATATTTATGGACGAAGGAAGTGAAAACTGAAAGGCAAGAAAGGTCCATCGTAGTGTCCATTTTGTTGTGTCGCATGTAGTATCTAATTTTATGATGCGAGGCCGAAATTAGACTAATTTGATACACTAAGATTATTCGATAACTGAGACATTATCATTTGCATTAAAACTTGTTCTAATTCGATATAATATTCTAATCCTGATCTGATAAAAACTAAGACAGTTATTAATAGTCATGCCGGATTGTTATGTCAAAAATTGCACAAACAGAGCATACGATGTCCGGAAGCATAAAACGCAATTGTGATAGAACCAATCTACGAACAAAAAATTACATTTCGCATAGATTAATAAATAGATCAATCAATATTGCAAACAAGTTACTAGGTGCGCAACTAAGTTTCCGGGTTTCACACAAAGCGCTAACGACACATGTAGTCGACATATATGTCTGAAGTTATGTTAAGTTAATGAAATTAAGTTTTTTTATAGTTTGGACATCTGTTAACAATAACTAGTCGTAATACCAACACATATCGTAACGCAAAAATATTTTTTCTAACAACGAAGATGTCGAGTTTTGTGCCAAATAAACAGCATTTGTGGAAAGCTTTGCTTTTCTGCTTTAACTTGAAAAAAGTGCAGCTGAAGCACGTCGTTTGCTTGAGGAGGCCTACGGCGAACATGCACCATCGAAAATTACTTGTGAAAATTGGTTTAAACGCTTCAGAAGTGGCGATTTTGACACCGAGGACAAGGAGCACTCCGGAAGACCAAAAACAATTGAGGACGCCGATCTGCAAGCGTTATTGAATAAAGATGATACGCAAACACAAGATCAACTTGCGGAGGCATTAAACATGACTCGCCAAGGTATTTCCAAACGTTTACATGCCATGGGAAAAATTCAAAAGGAAGAAAAATGGGTACCGCATGAGTTGATTGAGAGACAGATGGAAAATCGAGGAGCCACTTCCGAAATTTTGCTTTTGCGGCATGAAAGAAAGAGTTTCCTGCATCGAATTGTTACTGGCGATGAGAAGTAGATATATTTCGAGAATCCCAAACGCAAAAAATCGTGGTTTTCACTTGGCGAAGCATCAACATCGACGGCACGGCCAAATCGCTTCGGAAAGAAGACAATGCTCTGCGTTTGGTGGGACCAGAAAGAAATCGTGTACTATGAGCTGCTGAAACCGGGTGAAACTGTCAATGGGCATCGCTACCGTCAACAACTGATCAATTTGAACTATGTATTGCTCGAAAAACGGCCAGAATGGGACACGAGACACGAACGAGTGATATTGCAGCACGACAACGCTCCGTGCCATCTCACTTCCATCGTCCAGGACACCATCAAAACGCTGAAATGAGATCTGCTATCGCACCCGCCGTATTTGCCAGATCTGGCCCCTTCCGATTATCACTTGTTCCGGTCGATGGCGCATGGCTTGGCTGGGCAACACTTGGCCAATTTCGAAGAAGTGCAAAATTGGTTGGATGAATGGTTTCGGTCCAAAGACGCGTCGTTTTATCGTCGCGGTATTCATGTATTGCCAGAGAGATGGCAAAAATGTGTAGCTAGCGAGGGACGATACTTTGAATAAACTATTTTTTGTGTTTCTCTTGAAATTTTCCATTTTTCATTGATCAAAAAACCCCGGAAATTTAGTTAACTGCGCACCTAGTATATGTATACGAGGTCTGTCCCAAAAGTATCCGACCTTTGCCTATATCATGAGAAAAAATTCTGGAATGATATGAATAACGTCACCTTTAAAGTAATTTCCTTCTGAAGCAATGACCCTCTGCCAACGGTGCATCCACTTGTGAAAGCAGTCCTAAAAGTCGTTTTTTCTGATAGTCAACAGCTTCCTCCTTGCATTTATTTCCTCAACATCGTCAAATCTTTTGCCCTTTAACGGATGTTTCAACCAAAAGTCACACGGGGCTATGTCTGGACTGTACGGAGGTTGACGAAGTTGGACAATGCCGTGTTTAGTTAAAAACTCCTGAATCAGGTGAGATGAATGAGTAGGTGCGTTTCATATAGTCATTGTGAAATGCGATACTCGGAGTTTTCGACGCTCACAGAACTGTGTACCGTTGCCAACTGAACAGTTGTTGGGTCATGTCGTTTGGTGGGGATACTCCTAAAGGTCAACCTTAACTGATATACTGAATACTGAATACCTGTTTTCCACCTGTTATAAGAATAGGATGCCCAAGGACAAAAATATACGCAGAGATCGGATACTTTTGGGATAGGCCTCATATATTACTGTTTTAACTTTTTAAAAGTTAACTTTTATTAACTTTTAATATTAATCAAATAATTACAGAATTCCTAAGAGCCCAGAAGAAGTAGAAGGTATGAAATGGCTAGAAGTAACAGAGTTAAATAATATAGATGTTCCAAAAAATGCAAAATTGTGTTCGTTACATTTTGCAGACAGAAACTGTTTTCGACAGAAACACCTCAATAGTATTAGAATTTGACCTGGTGTCATCCTATTTATAAAAACAAAAATACATATAGCAAAGAAACCTCAGAGTAACTAGACCAGCGGTTTACATTCCCCTTCATAAAAAGTGCGTGAAACCTCGAATCTCGAATGTATCGAAATGGGTGAAGCTTCTTTTCCGCGATACTGATTGACAGTCGATTGCGCGTCGTTTGCGCGGTTTGCTTCACGTGTCAAGTATGTCATTCGGTTATAAAATTCGTGACTTAAAAGAAAAAAAGGAAGAGGAAAATGTCTATAGGTAAGAGGAAAAGGAAACTTCCTGTTGGTATTAGGTGTACAAATGAATAATCCAATTTTTTTCAGCTACATTCAAGGTTCATTTTCAAAGAAAGTAAATTAAATTGTTCAATCAAAGTATTCGCCGTTTCTTTCTATAACTTTAAGCCATTTTTTAGGCAGCTGATGAATTCCATCTCGGAAAAATGTTACGTCTTTGTACACGATAAAGTCGTCAAGCCATTTTCGGATCTCATCCACTGGTTGGAAATGCATATCGCACAAGGCGTGTTGCATCGACCGGAACAAGTGATAATCGGATAGAGCAATGTCTGGTGAATACGCCGGGTGCTGCAAGACGTCCCAGCCAAGACTCATTATCTTTTATGTTGTCTTTTGTATTGGAAGCAATGTGTGGCCTGGCGTTGTCATGCAACAATCTCACTGGACGTTCTCCTTTGCCAGTATACGGGCGTTTTGCAATTCTCCAATTTTTGACTCAAGTAGATTAATTGACGTTGGTAGCAATCCGCAGTAACTGTTTCATCCGGTTCCAACAACTCATAATAAAGCACGCCCTTAATATCCCACCAAATGCAGAAAAGAACCTTCTTTCCGAAGTGATTGGGTTTTGCGACCGATTTTGATGATTCGCCGGGATTTACCCATGACTTTCTTCGTTTCGGATTGTCATAGAGTATCCATTTCTCATCGCTCGTGACGATTTTCCACAAGAAAGACTTTCGACGCTGCTTATTGAGAAGAGAAAGACACGCTGCCACTCGTTGATTTTTGTTGGTTTGTGCGGAACCCATTTTCTTTCTTTCTGCATCTTTCCCATCTCATGTAGGCGTTTGGAAATCGTTTGCTGCGTTACTCCCAACTGTTCTGCAAGTTCTTTTTGTGTTTGTGCCGAATTCTCAGCGAGCAGTTGTTCCAAATCATCATTATCACACTTATCACACACCTGGAGAGCCTCCAGGGCGTTGTTTGTCGATTAGATTGAAATTACCGCTTTTAAACCGCTTAAACCAAAATGCGCACACATCGTATGATACAACACCTTCGCCGAGAAAGGAACAAATCGATTCGCACGCTCTTGCAGCATTTTTTCCTTGTTGGAATTCGTAAAGAATGCAGTGTCGGATATGCACCTTATCTATTGCCATTTTCGACTGTACTGAACTGAATACTTTTGAAGGTTATGTTGGGCCTTTCGTCAAACTATATGTTCTTTTTAATAGCTATATGTCAACATTGCATAATCACAAAAGAGCGGGAAAATCTATTCAATTTAAAATTGATTTCATAACTGCTTAAAATAATTTGGATTATTCATTTGTACACCTAATACATACATTATACTTAAGTCTTTCTTTGATTGATATGAAGTGCAGTGCCTCAAGCATATCAAGAGGCACACCGTGCCTATTATACGCGAAACTCCGAGTTGAAACGAGGTGAGATTTTCATATCTCAGCAATGGCCGAACCGATCGACATTTTTTTATACCCAATCGATTCAGCCTTCAAAAATAGAAAGAAAAGTGTTCTTGTACTTTTTGTGTACGTTGTCTCTAAGTGGAGATATTTTAAGATAAAGTCTGAATCACGGAAAATTTCGATTCAGTAAGAAACGTCGGACGCAAAGGAGTGGGGCAAAACGTGCAAATTGTTTTCCCGACACCAGGGGCGCTACGAGAGCGCTGAAGAAGCAAAGAGCAGCGAGTGCGAGTGAGCAAGTGATAGAGAGTAAGAGAGAGAAGAATATTGCTAGAATACAGGAGGTGAAAATGTGTGACAGAGAAAGAGAGCGAGAGAGAGAGAGAGAGAGAGAGAGAACGGGAGAGAGAACGGGAGAGAGAACGGGAGAGAGAACGGGAGAGAGAACGGGAGAGAGAACGGGAGAGAGAACGGGAGAGAGAACGGGAGAGAGAACGGGAGAGAGAACGGGAGAGAGAACGGGAGAGAGAACGGGAGAGAGAACGGGAGAGAGAACGGGAGAGAGAACGGGAGAGAGAACGGGAGAGAGAACGGGAGAGAGAACGGGAGAGAGAACGGGAGAGAGAACGGGAGAGAGAACGGGAGAGAGAACGGGAGAGAACGGAGAGAACGGGAGAGAGAACGGGAGAGAGAACGGGAGAGAGAACGGGAGAGAGAACGGGAGAGAGAACGGGAGAGAGAACGGGAGAGAGAACGGGAGAGAGAACGGGAGAGAGAACGGGGAGAGGAGAGAACGGGAGAGAGAACGGGAGAGAGAACGGGAGAGAGAACGGGAGAGAGAACGGGAGAGAGAACGGGAGAGAGAACGGGAGAGAGAACGGGAGAGAGAACGGGAGAGAGAACGGGAGAGAGAACGGGAGAGAGAACGGGGGAGGGGAGAGAGAACGGGAGAGAGAACGGGGAGAGAGGGAGGAGCGGGAGAGAGCGGGAGGAGCGGAGAGAGAGGAGAGAGAGGGAGGGGTGGGAACAGGCGAGAAAGAGGAGAACGGGCGAGAGAGGGATGGAAAGAGAGAGGGCAATAAAAAGAGTGGTGAGAATGTTGGTATGCGTTGGTACGTTATGACGCACGTCATTTGATTGCCGATCAGCTGATGCTGAGCAGACGATGTGATGAGCTATGCCATCGAAAAATCAATACCGGTGTTTATTGACTCGTCGCCCAGGGTGATCGCTTTTCAATTACTGTGAATTACGGTGAAGATAATAAAAAAAGGCGCCAAGTACAAGCGCAACACGTATTGTGTTATTTTAAAAAATTTCAAATTCAAATTATTTTTTTAAGGTATATATGTGTACATAACACAAGTTTCTACAAGTAAAACTTATACTATGTACATACGTATCTACATAGATATATACGTATATAGATACGTACGTACATATTATATACATATCATGGTACCATAAAAAATATGTATTTATGTACCATAAAAAATATTTAATACAAATAATCTTGGCGCGGCTGCACCAAAAACTATATCGAAGATGTATGTACATAAAAGTCAAATTAGATATCATTGACATTTCGTCGATTATAATAAGAATAACATCTTTGAATAAAAAAATATCAAAATATGTAGAATATATTCACATTCGATATCTATATTCTATAGTGAAGGTTTATAATTTAATATAATACTATATAAACTTAAATAGAACATTACACCGTATATGTATAGAGAGAATTTATAAGTATATTTTATTATAATAAAAATGCTGTCATGTATGTATTAAACAAGTTTTAGTTCGATATAGTTTTTGGTGCAGCCGCGCCAAGATTATTTGTATTAAATATTTTTTATTGCATTGTTATAATAATTAATTTGTTACAATAACAAGTAAAATAACCATATAACTCAGTGTTCTAATAAATAATGATAAATTTTACTTGTAAAAATTTATGCCATAGACATTTTTTGTAGCTAGGTTTTTCTTGAATAACAATAACCTTTAAAAAGATATTCTTTTTTAAATATTGGACACTATTAATAAACGTGTTAAATTTTTATAACACTATATAATTTTTACTTTTAAATGCTTATGTACATATATATCTTGAAAGAAAAATAATTTGATAATTTTTATTTGTAAAAACTTATGTTATGTACATAATATATATCTTAAAAAAGGAAATAATTAGAATTTGAGATTTCTAAAAATATTAAGTATACAATAATCATATATATATGTTAGGTTTCTCAATTGGTGCTACTGTTCTAATATATCATATCACTTCTTTTGTACAGTAGAATAGCGTTGTAGAGTTTTATTATAGTTATAAGTTTTACTTGTAAAAACTTATGTTATGTACACATATATGTCTTAAAAAAATAATTTGAGTTTAAAATTTCTAAAAATAACACAATACGTGTTGCGCTTTTACTTGGCGCCTTTTTTTTACCTTTTTGTTCAAAAAGGTAAGTTTTATATAAATTTTACTTTTAATAATTGTATATACGTCCCATATATACACCATTAATATGTAAATGTCATTAATTTATACTTGTAAATTATCTTCACCTAATTCGCGTATTATCTGCACTACTTGCGTTATAATTTTTATAACGATATAAGTTTTATTTTTAAAACTTTATGTACATATATTATAATCTATTATACGTACTCTTCTATTGCATCTAACAAGGGGAGGACGCATCGACCGGGAAACGGTTTGGAACGAAACTTACGGAGTTAATAGTACTTGACTACTAATAACTCATGGTAATAGCATACGACACAATACCTCTTCGTTTTTTTTATTATGAAAAGAAAACAAGAGAAAAGATACCTATTGAATTTATTCTGTATAACTTAAAGTTTTGATTTATGTTAAGATTTATTAGTGTTTCTGTGCCATAACAGTTCACAATATGGTAATTTATTAATAAATAATGGAATTACCTCGACTATTGTACGTACCGATGAGTTTTCAGGTGTTTTACTGCAGTAGTGCACAACCTTGTATTGCATAATTTGCAAATTGCAAAATATTTTCCATTTTCTCTGACCCTGATAAATTCACCTTCAATATAATAATCATGAGAACGTCTTCCTCCTGTATTTGACATTTTCACTAAAAAATAATAACAAACATACTGTTTTTTTACAGAATTTTAACAGAGTTGTACTTCATGCATTTTTTCTTATAGACTAGTTAGAAGTGGATATACCATTTTCACGTAAAATCCAACCTTTGAATCTTTTGAATCCAATTTAAAATTGATCTTAGAACTTGCAGTAAATTCATGAACTTATCGCTAAAGGAAATAAAGCTATACTAACCTTAAAGGAGGTTTTCTGCATAAGAGGAGTTTTATGCAGCAGAAAACCTCGCTCAGTTTTCTGCGCAGAATACTCGAGTTTTCTGCGCATACAACTCTGCGCATAAAACATGAGGTATTATGCGTACCCAACCCTGGTTACGAGTGTTAACACTCGTAAAGTCAGCCGAATTTTAAACATCTCGTAGAAACAAGTGCTTCAACTCATCAATATAAATGTAGAGGAAAGTAACCGAAACAGCCAAAAACTTCCTACAGAAAGGAAGAGATTTGAGCAGAAATTCATATTCAGTAGCTTCGAGACATTAAGTCAATTAGACATTCCATGTTAATGTAAGTTGCATATTAAATAATAATCATTCATTGTTAATCTCTTCTCTGCTTCGCATTTATTTTCGAGCTTTTTGCATTATGTTTCAAATCATCATGTTAATCTTTGACTTGTGAAAGGAATTGTTCAATTAACAATTGAAACTTAGAAAATGTAATGAAAGGCCATATATCATTGATAATTGATATGAGCAATTTCAATCGGTTCAATCGAAGAGCGTTCCATTATATAGGTTACAATTGGTTATATAGATAATATTTATAATCGTAACATCGTGAAAGATACCGATGATTGAAAAACGCTACGATTTAGTTTCATAATTTATTTTAACCGGAGTTTAAGACTTATTGAGACAAACTTGCATAGTCATATTGTTCATATGCATAACTGAAGTAGAACAAATAATTATATAAAAGTGAAGATGATGTCAAAATTAAGTTAAAATAATTTTGACGTTATCTTGACTTTTGATGATTATTTGTTCTAGAGAAGGAAACAGATTAATTAAATGTAAAATATGTCTAATATAAAAGGCACGCTTGTACGGATTATGATTGGTTGATTTCCTTGTGCATATCAATGATGCGATTATGTAATTTTGTTGAGATAGGCTTTTAAAGAGTTGTCTTATTGAACCCGACAAAAAATACGTATATTTCGTTAATTTTTTTTGCGGAAGCGAAAAAGATCACATGATTAAAAGATTACGGGTTTTGAGAGATTGCTTAATGATGTTTGAAGAATATATATACATTTTTCTACAAGTATGTAAGGTTAAAAATATATAAAATATTGCAGTAAAAGCAAAGAGGTTGCAAATAGACGATTCCAAGGAATTTCTAAATGTGTGTGATTTAATTTTACACAATTATTTAAAGTAGCTTTTTATTTTATATAAGTATAGCTATCGTCTGAACTACAATCGGAACACAAATAATAAAATGGTAGCATTTAGAACAAAAATCGTTTATTTCTGGCCTCTCGGTAAAGTTTAATAAAAAATATTAATTATTAATGAATTTGGTTAATTGTAGTTAAAACGGTAAAGAGAAGTCTATTTTATAATGCTGCCAAGTTGCAAGTCGATTGGTCAAATAGTTATTGAGATATCGTGCGCACCGTGGAACCTCCTTGCTTTCACTGCAATATTTTTCATATTTTTAATCTTATATGTAGAAATTTATATACATTCTTTACAAACATCACATTAAACAAACCCTCAAAACAAAAATCCTGTAATCTTAAAGAAACAGGATATTAATCTAAAAAATAGAAACGATCAGAAATAACCGCTCGGTACTTCTAATATTAACGAATTATATTCCGGTTAAAATAATATAAATCGTATAATATATTCCGGTTAATATAATATAAGTTGTATAATATATTCCGGTTAATATAATATAAGTCATGAAACTGGACCTAAGTAAGACTTACGTTTAAGCGAATGTTCTCTTGAAACTGAAAACATTAATAATAATAATAATGATAATTATATTTCTATTTATCTTTTTTTCTATACTATCTAACTATCTATCTATCTATCTATTTCTCTATACCTATCTATCCATCTATCTATTTATCTATCTATCTATCTATCTGTCTATCTATTTATCCATCTATATCTATCTCTATATCTATCTATTTATCCATCTATCTTTTTTCTTCCTATGTATCATTGCAACCTATCCTGTTCTATCCATATTTCTTGCAAATGCAAACAATTAATATTACATTAATTTTTATATTAAAATATATTTTTTATACTATAACATGCTGAATTAATAATTAATAAAATTCAACAGGTTATACTATAAAAACAAACACTTACGTAAAAAAATTATTATATTATTAAAAAGTTTGCATTTCTTTTTTGACGGAGATCACTATTTTCTCGCGGTTTCCGTTGAGCAACAATATGCACGTTATCTATTCGTAAAATTAAATAATAAAGTCGTAATTGAAATATGATAATAAAACTAATTTCTTTTTTACTAGACTAAATTAATTTTTGCTACGAAAAGAAAAATGTAACAATGGAATATCTTTTACAAAACAAATAACATTTCATTTAATTTTTAATTTAAATTTATTAGCATAAATAAATTATTCTGTCATATACTTTAATAACAAATCATTTTTAAAAGATGTATATATTGGCTAAGAGTGGATTTCTATTAACTTTTCGTCTCTCATTATAATTCTCTCTTCTTTATTTGTGCATTAATACTAAATATTCTTTATATACATATACACTATATATGTGTCATTTATTTATATATATATTGTCATGTAATTAATATATTTAATCAAGCCGTAAGAACACGAGAAGAGAGGAAAAGCGAGCAAGTGCGCGAGAGAGAGAGAAAGAACGAGCGAGAGAGAAAAAGAGCGAGGTATAGGAGTAGCGAGAAAAATCTCGCGGCTCACGCAGTCAATAAGCTAGACGAGCGGGAAAGAAACAGATAATATGTCGACGCTCGTCTAGTCTCCCATGTGCTACCTCGCGTGCGTGAAAAATAATTCTTCGCACGTTCCTTTGACACGAGACGCTACCGCGTCTTTTGATGTCTCTGGAGCGTGAAAGATGAAAGAAAAGCGGAGAGATGTTCGCTTAGCGATAAGATCGCCGCTACCTCGCCTCGTGTTTATTGCCGCGCGCCGCTCAGTAGTGAGACAAAGACGGAACGATTGTCTGTCGTTTGTCTTTTTTTAATCTACTATCCAATGCATAGAAGTAGTACGGACACGAACCTAGGCACATTTTACTTTTATCACCGCGAAAGTGCGCCTAGCGGACGTAGTTTAGGCGCATTTTGGTCAGATGGCGTATTTAAAATGCGCCTAGCCGTATCCCCCGAAATACGGCCGGTGGCCGCTTTCATTCTTCTCTCTGGTTAAAGTTAAACCCAAAACTTTGGGCGTTTAATGAATTTAAACGAAATTTAACACTGCAGTACCATCAATTTGAGAAAAAAATTTATGACTATCCCGGTTTTGGAGTTCAGTTGACAAATATTTTGAACGTTTGAACACCAAAGAGATATGGCTTTGGAATATATATTATCTTCATCTAAAGTTGAAGATTTTGAAAACCTAATTTATCGACGGACAAGAAATATAAGAATAAGACGACCATCATATTTGGAAGAATTTGATAATGTCGATTTTCATGCACGATGTAGATTATCAAAAGAATTTGTTATTGCAGTTCTAGCAGAAATCGAGCATGAAATTTCTCATAAAACAGAACAGTAAGTATATAAATTTAATTTAAAATATTGGGTTTTTTGCTTCGATGAATTATATTCTAAAACAGAGTATAAAACTATATATAAAAGTCAATTATTATGTGATAAATGCAATCAAATCAATAATATAAACTAATTGATTATTATTAACACTGGACTTCCACCTTTTAATAAATTAATACTTATATACAAATATAACAGCAAATGTTAATGTTGGTTAATGTTTACTTCATACGAAACAAATATATTGTTCTCTACTAGATGTCATAGCATCCAACTTATTTCAATTTTCCGTCTTTTCACTATTAGCAACAACCAATCATACTCTATGTTTGAAAAGAAAGAGAAGTCTTTGACAGTTTCTTCATACAGACTATAGGTTTAAGTAAACTACAGTTAAAAACATGATGTGGAACGCGATATAAGTTTAACCATGCCGTTAAATGTAACGTCAGTTCAGATAATCACGGTTTGATTTTGTGGAACTGGGCCTAAACCGTGATTGTCTGAACTGACGTTACATTTAACGGCATGATTAAACTTATATCGCGTTCCATATCGTGTTTTTAACTGTAGTTTACTTAAACCTATAGTCTGTATCAGTCTGTATGAAAAAACTATCAAAGACTTCTCTTTCTTTTCAAACGTAGAATGTGATTGGTTGTTGCTAAAAGTAAAAAGAGGGAAAATTAAAATAAGCTGGATATGACATTTAGTAGAGAACTATATATTGGAAGATGAGGACAGCGTGGGACAGCGTTTTGTTAATTTAGTACGTACAGCAAGATTCTATTAACTTTTAATGTGTCTTTATAATTAGTAACAGTGTGTTTCTGGTAGATGTATAACAAATTATTTCGCTCAGAGTGTGCATGTAAAATATGTTGAACTAGTATCTAGTAGATATAGGTTATGTGTTTTATTTTGCAGGATTTTATATTGTAAATCTATAAAAATCGTAAAAAGAAAAAAATGGCGAAAGATCAAGGACAAAAAAAGAGGCTACCAAATTTCTCAAGTTTAGAAAAAATTAAATTAATAGAATTAGTAGAACGCGAAAAGAACATAATAGAAAACAAGAAAACGGACAACATCATTTTAAAAGAAAAAACTACCTGTTGGAAAAATATCACAAGAGAATTTAATAGCAGTTCCATCTCCGGACATCATGATGTTGCATATCTAAAAAATTGTTGAGATAATTTAAAAAAAGAACCCGGAAACATTATGTTGAAATACGTAGTGAAATTTTCAAAACAGGTATATATTTAAGGCTTTGTGAAATAATTAAATTTAATTAGTGTTTAAAATATATTAATATTACACATAAGTCATATTAATTCGGTAATTTATATATAGGAGGTAGTGGAAAGATAAAAATAATTGATGACCCAATTGCTGAAAGAATAAAAAATATTATTCAGCCATCAGTCGAGGGTCTACAAAATATATTTGACAGTGATTATATGCCAAGTATGCTACAAACAAATTTTACATGATAAATTACCTTAAGACATATAAAACATAAAAGTTTATATTAATTTCTTTATTAGCATTAATAAATATATATAATTTTGATACAAAGTATAATATGTATTTCAGATACAGATAACAATTCAGGATCTAGCAAACAATTAAAAAATGATGAAGACTTTTATCAAATAGAGGTATATATACATGTAAAAATATATATAAATATATAAAAATATATAGTAAAAATATATGTAAATATATATATAAATATATGTAAAAATATATATATATATTTGAAATATTGGAGAAATTATTATCTGAAAATGTTTATATTTGTTACAGTTTCTTGAAGAAGAAAATGCGAATGATATAACTTGGGCTGAATGGACACCAGCCAAACTAAGGTCTAAGAAGAGCAAAAAATTGCAATTATTAAATAACAGTGACAATGAAGAATGTTTGACATTTGAAGACATAGAAACAGTCATATCATCGTCCTCCAAGGAAAATTGCAATCCAGCAGCAACAAGTAACTTATCAAAGCCATGTGTTAAGTGCAAGAAATCCAAACAACTTCAAGTAAATTCTGCTAAACGAAATGAACGACATTATGATTTTGTACAATCCAAAATAGAATTGGTACAAATATTGAAAGCAAATACTTACAAAAAAGCAGAATTAGAAATATCAATTCTTGAAATGCAATTAAAAAAAGAAAAACTTCACGTTGAACTACTTAAAAAACAGTTGAATTCTGATTAAAATAAAATTGTCCCGCTCTCTAATTATATCGATTGTTTCCTATTTTAGGTCATACATTGAACATGCTTTTTGTTAAAAATATTATGTGTATTCTTTTAATGTCAGTAGTATTTTAGTCAGTAGTATTTTATAAATTTATATAGTTTATAGTTTACATTTATAATTTTAAATATATTAGTGTTACTACATGTCACAGAAACAGTATCATAAAAATAATACACACACGCACATGAAGAGAAAATCTAGTAATAAGCAAGCTTTGTTGACTATATAATTTATTTTATTTATCACGAGTTTCTCTATTAGTTTTTATTTCGATCTCATATATATTAGATATTATATCCAAAAAGTGCAAAATTTATATGTACACATTAAAAAACTTGTTATTTTATTGTATTTTATTATTAATCTGCTTGCAGATTGTATTAATCTGCTAAACTTTATGCTGTACGTTGTCTTATGTTAAATATAGAAGAAATTTTAAGTTTTGTGATGTACCAAAGAGAGAGTGAAAATTAAAATGTAAAATATGTAAAAATATTAATTTATTTTATCATGGTACATATAAAATGTGTTTTAAACTAGTAATATTGAAATGTTGATTCTACGTACATTTTAAAATAAATGGTTCATAATATTAATGTTTGTATATTTATGTATAACGTTCAATAAAGCAATTCTGTTATTTTTAATGTTATTTTTAATACAGTAATTCCGTATTTTTTCTCATTCTTTCTTTGGTAAGAGGCACCGAAACAGATTATTCTATAATAATCTGAAAAGTAAAATAAAATGTTACAATAATCATATTAAGAAATAATAAATGTAATAATTCTTTGCTTGCACAGCATTATAAAAATAAAATATCGAGAAGTTAATAACATTATTTTCTATCATATTTAACTATAAAATATCAAGTACTTTTTCGTAAAAGTATACTATTTATAGACACATCATTTACTACAAAGTTATTTTCTCACCTTTGAAAATAATCGTTGATTAATACAATCTGCATGCTATTATTATTACCGCGTCCATCATTTCTACAACGTATATTTCCATTTTCTATAATATCTTCCCATTGTGATTCTAAATCATTTGGAGGTAATGGATCTCCAGTACGTCGAGCAATGTTATATAATACAGCAGTTGCAACAATCATAGATAATACTTTATCTA
The DNA here is from genome assembly GCF_003227715.2 of Harpegnathos saltator. Classification (NCBI taxonomy): domain Eukaryota; kingdom Metazoa; phylum Arthropoda; class Insecta; order Hymenoptera; family Formicidae; genus Harpegnathos; species Harpegnathos saltator. Next base: position 134,408 of record NW_020230255.1, read on the forward strand.
CTGTTTGAAATCGGGACCCAAATGCTAAAATGGGAAATCTTTTCCATATTCCGATTACACGCTCGGTAGTATTGCGTGTTCGTATATGCGATTCATTATATAACTGCTCTGCACGAGTTTGTGGATTTTGTAAAGGTGTCATAAAATATGAACAAACAACATAACCACCGTCACCTAATAACAAAGAATTTTCAAATGTTCCAGCTTCGAATAAGGCACGTATCCTGGAATTGTTAAATATTGTAGCGTCATGCACTGATCTTTACCAGCGAGCTACAATATCAGTTATTTCCAAATTTACATTGCATATTGCTTGTACATTTATAGAAAAATATCCTTTCTATTTCTGAAATACCCTTTCTATTTTTTAAATATTCAGCGTCATTTCCACCTGAAATAAATAATCTTCAGTTACTCTTTGCAGTTAACAATATAAAAATTAATGTATGTGTATGGCTTATACATGAAAATATGCACTATTAATTTTATTGTTAACACAATTTTCCTTTGCAACATTGGATATTACTCACCAAATGATTGTATTTTAATGTGAGTGCAATCTATACAACCTATTACTCTTGGAAATCGTGTAATATCAAAAAACTTTATTTGTTTCTTTTTTATTTCTTCAGCAGTTGTAGGAAACTTTATATATCTTGGTCGAAGACGAGCAATAGCAGCAGTTACACGATGAATAAAAATCCAGAAAAATCTCCTGCTGACAACAAATGACATCCAGTTACGTAAAACCTTAATGTCAAGAGAAGCTGGTCCATTGGAGATATAGCATTGTTTCTAGCAAAAAATTTTATTATTTGTATTAATGATTTGATCTTTTATCTGTTTCGTATCAAGTAAACATCAACCAACAGTAACATTTGTTGTATTTGTATATAAGTATTAATTTATTAAAAGGTGGAAGTCCAGTGTTAATAATAATCAATTAGTTTATATTATTGATTTGATTTATGATATTGATATGAATTTATCATATAATAATTGACTTTTTAAATAGTTACTACTTAGCTGTTTAGAATATAATCTGTCGAAGCAAAAAACCCAATATTTTAAATTAAATTTATATACTTACTGTTCTGTTTTATGAGAAATTTCATGCTCGATTTCTGCTAGAACTGCAATAACAGATTCTTTTGATAATCTAAATCATGCATGAAAATCGACATTATCAAATTCTTCCAAATATGATGGTCGTCTTCTTATATTTCTTGGCCATCGATAAATTAAGTTTTCAAAATCTTCATCTTCAGATGAAGATAATATATATTCTAAAGCCATATCTCTTTGGCGTTCAAACGTTCAAAATATTTGTCAACTGAACTCCAAAACCGGGATAGTCATAAATTTGTTTCTCAAATTGACGGTGCTGCAGTGTTAAGGCTCGTCTACATTAGCTGTAAGAGTAAGGCTGTAAGGTTGCAAGGCACGAAATAAAATATTTTCATTCGCTGATAGCTTACGTTACAGCCTTACAGCCTTAAGCTAAAGCTAAAGCTAAGACTCCATGCATGCGGTGAGCTGCGGCAAACGGCTGCGGTGACCAATCAGGAGGGAGGCGCAAATCCGGTTGCGGCAAGCTCCGGCATGCGTCTGTTTCCTGATTGGTCACCGCAGCCGTTTGCCGGAGCTCACCGCATGCATGGAGTCTTAAGCTAAGACTCCATGCATGCGGTGAGCTGCGGCAAATGCTGCGATGACCAATCAGGAGGGAGGCGCAAGTCCGGTTGCGGCAAGCTCCGGCATGCGTGTGTTTCCTGATTGGTCACCACAGCCGTTTGCCGGAGCTCACCGCATGCATGGAGTCTTAGCTTTAGCTTTAGACTCCATGCATGCAGTGAGCTGCGGCAAATGCTGCGGTGACCAATCAGGAGGGAGGCGCAAGTCCGGTTGCGGCAAGCTCCGGCATGCGTCTGTCTTCTGATTGGTCACCGCAACCGTTTGCCGCAGCTCACCGCATGCATGGAGTCTTAGCTTTACTCTTACAGCTATTGTAGACGAGCCTTAAACTTCGTTCAAATTCATTAAACGCCCAAAGTTTTGGGTTTAACTTTAACTGTGAGAAATCAACGTTAACCATGGTTTAAGGCAGTTGTGGAACGCAATTTTTCGTCTAAATTAAGGTTAACGAGTTAAACTCATAGATATAGGAGATGGAGCATGAACTCAGTACTTAGACAAGGGGGGTGAAGCCACTGAGGGAGGAGCGACGAGGTAAAGTGTGAGCATTTTTCATTGGATAAAATGATGCACAGGCGCAGTGGCGCTGAATACAACACATTCTAATGTATATTCTTACAAGGCCCGATTAACATACATTACATTATTTACATACCTTTAAATAATACAATTTTATTAAATATATGACTTTATAAATACATACATACACACATTCAGGGTTAAAAAAATTGCTTTTTAAAAATAATTCATTGCACCCAGATACCACAAATTATCCCTATATTGTCTTAGACACACTTAAAGGCTCGTCTACAATAGCTGTAAGAGTAAGGCTGTAAGGCTGTAACGTAAGCTGTCAGCGAATGAAAATATTTCATTTCGTGTCTTGCAACCTTACAGCCTTACTCTTACAGCTAATGTAGACGAGCCTTAAGATATCTTAGGATACTCCTAGGATATTTTAAGATATTCTTTACTCTTTACTTATGTTCGTCATTGGATATATTATGGTAGACGATTTTTTAATATCTTGTATTATCTAGGCTATTACCTATTAGGAAAGCTTACAATTATTTCTTGTAATAACAAATCTAATTTTATTTCTTATCTACACTGCTGTGTTTCACTTCCTATAATCTCTTCATAATGGCCGCGTTCAGTAAAACAAAGTGATCAGAGAGCGCTTAGTGATTATTGTCTGTGATTGGAGCATTCTTTTAGATTCTTCATAGACACAGAAGTATTTACCAATCAGGAGCGAGATTCGGTGGAAAATCTAGTAATGTTGTCCAACTGTTGAGTCTACTGAACGCGGCCAATGTTTCTCTGTTTATATATGCTACACGCATGCGTACAATAACAACCAATGAAAAGTGCTCACACTTTACCTCGTTACCCTCCCCGCAATGGCTTCACCCCCCCCCGAGTTTATGCTCCATCTCTATATTCCTATATCTATGGTTAAACTTCGTTTACAGTAAATTGTGAAACCGGGCCTAAAAAGAACAGACCATCAGTCTCTGTATTACCGGCATGACAGATTTCCTAACTTCGTATGTCATTTTTTATTACTTTATAACTTTCGATCCGTTTAAAAGCGACACTTTTTTCCTTCAAATTCGCGTTCTATGCACCAAAATACATAATTGTGCAAAGTTTCAGCGAAATTGGTTAGGAGGCCCGTATGCTTCACAATTACCGAAGTGACTAATTAAAAGCACATTAAGAGCAACAAAAATGAATCCATACAAGTTCTTTTACATTTCTTTCCTCGCTGGGATCTAACGATACCTTATATTTGGCCGAAGTATATACGTGAGGATTTTTTGCATTCGCTTTGTGCGCATACGCGACAAAATTCCCATGAGTGCGCCTCATTGTGTTCAGAAGACTTAAGCCAGCGGCACATGGTGCTTGTTTTCGTGCTGGATTGCTTGCTGGATGAAAATATTGCGTTCTGATTGGTGCATTTCCATCCATCTTCGAAAATATACCAATCAGAACGCAGTATTTTCATCCAGCAAGCAATCCAGCACGAAAACAAGCACCGTGTGCCGCTGGCTTTATTTCTGCTGCATGAGGTATTCATTGGGTGCATTCAGTACTACCACCGCTTACTGAGCACTAAGTGAGCTCTTGCAACTGATTGGTGTATATTTTTAAATCTAAAGGAATATACCAATCAAATGTAAAGGCTTATTGAGCGCTCAGTGAGCGGTTATAGTACTGAATGGGTGCATTCAGTACTACAACCGCTCACTGAGTGCTAAGTGAGCTCTTGCATCTGATTGGTATATATTTTTAAATCTAAAGGAATATACCAATCAAATGTAAAAGCTCATTGAGCGTTCAGTGAGCGGTTGTAGTACTGAATGCACCCAATGCATCCATTGATAGTTCAGTTGTGTTTTGTCGAGTAAACGTGTAACGGTAGGCATCACATGCACGCGTGGATTATCTTATTTAAATATAGAATAGAGGTTATCGGGAAAAGTAGAACAATCACTCACGCACACATATACACACTCATGTCTAGTAAAAAACTGTGTCAGCCGCGATCAAGAACAAATGCTAGTAAAATTGATTATGGAAATATGTGATAATGAGATAGTAGATAATGTGTCATATATATGTATATAGATATATATAGATAGACAGAAATGTTTTTTTTATTTTCATACGTTCAATCTTTTGATTTTGAAATTTTTGTTGTGATTTATTTTAGAATACTGGTTTTGTTTATAAATCATTTAATATATAGACTAATAATTTTATACTAAATTATGATTACTTTGTTGAGAGATGTAAATACTGATGTATAAAACTTACACAACTTAAAACTTATGTTACAATATCTTAATACTTTAACTTTCCATGAAAAAGAATTACTTATAATTTATATAAAATTATAAAATATTTATAGAAAATGATATATGATTATATATAATCATATATAACTCACATTTAATTTTTGTTTTTATATCTGAATATTTATAATTCAGACAAAGAAAAGTTATTAAATGGGAAGAGAAAATAATTTAATTCAAATAATTTAATTCAATTAAATTTAATTCAATTAAACATTGATATTATAGTCTGCTATAAGCATTTAGTTCAGTTGCGTTTGTACAATATTCTTTTGCATGTAGATGTTATATATGGTCAAAATTCAAATAGATAATTTTTTCCTCAATTTTAGGGAAATTGTTATTTTTCGATAGGTTTTGAAAGCTCATTTAAACAATAAGTATAAAGAAACAAATATCCTCCTGGAAAAAAATAGATAATTATATAGAAAATGTTACACACATCCAAACATACATTTCTTAAATTTTTTCTTATTTTGACATATGTTATAAAGGATGAATATCTGAGAAACTTTTTTATTTTACTATGTGAGGGTTGTAATTTCTGAGATATATGTTATTTTAAAGTGCCGAAATTTTAAGTCTAATGTACAGTGTATAATTCAATATATATATGTGATATTGTGTACATGCGTGCGCATGTGCACATATAATTATATATGTAATTAGGCATATATTTTTTTTTTAATAAACCTAATCTTATATCTCAGATGCCATATATATTTTTAATTTATGTAATAGGCAATTATACAGAAGACTCTCTCACCACCAATATCGACGAAAAACTATTTAATCGACTTTTTGTTGCAAGACAAAGAACTTTTCTATTTGAAAAAATCGTCGCTCTGCCTTGTGGAGCGAGATATTAATTGTTAAAGTTGACAGCAATTAAGGTTAGGAAATCTGTCACGGAGGTGACAGATAATGAAAAATAAATCTTTGTCTTAATAAAAAGATGAGTTTACAATATACTAAAAATGGATACAGAAAAAAATTAGCAAGGCCCCTACGCAAAGAAGGATGTATCATGAATTAGAAACAGAAGAATGATAGCATGTGCTATCTTATTATGTAGAACTGACCTTGAGCCCCTTGTTATGTAATAAAATAGCATATGATTCTTCCGTTTTTTATTCATGATCCTCCCTTGCATAGGAATTTTGTTAATCTTTTCTGTATATTGTTGTGTATTCTGTATCATTTTTAGTATATTGTAGACATCGTTTTAATAAGGTGAAAGAGAATAAGAGAAAATTTAAAAGAAAATAAGAGAAGTGGCAGATATAGCTGAAATAGTAAATATAAATGAGATAATGTATAAAAATGACAGAAATAAAAATAAATATATAAAATATATTTCAAATATGAATAAAAATATAGTATGTAAAAATATAAATATAAAATATATAAATATAAAACATTTTAATTGATTTTTTAATTCAGCATTATATTGGCAGCTATAACTAAGTTTAGTAAATATGCTAATAATATTAATATAAAGAAATATTAACATATATAGAAAACGGTATTAAAATATGTATATAAGAAACATGTTTTTATGTAATGTTGATACATGGTTCATCGGATGACTCTGGCTGATTCTCAGGGATAGATATTGAAAGATTCCACGATGACATCGAAGAAGTTTTCAATTCTAAGTGATTAGGCATGTTTGAAGAGAAATTCGCATAAATATCCAAAGGCATAATAGTACTCTGTAATATCATATCTTGGAATACTTCCACGAACTTCTCTCCAAATATGCTTTATCTGTTGTGTCTGCGCACCTGCAAATTTAAAAATGTTTTTAATACAAACGTTTACTTAAAATATATGTTAATCATTTAAAACATTTCTCACTCTCAGGATCGACGAAGTTATAAGAGTGATTTACAATTAGATGTTGGAAGCCTTCATTGCTGAAGCAATTATAAGACTTCCAACAATCTGATATTATTGCTATTCCTGGTAAAATCCACTCATTGACACATGCCAGGAGTGTCTCTCCCATCCAATCCTGTACAGAGATGATGAAAATCTTCGTGCCTTGTTTATATCCTCCAAAAATTCAAAGATTTCGTAAGAGCCGATAATGATTGTACTTCCTTTTGTCTTTTTACTTCATTGATTTTGATTGCGCGTCTTGGACCACCAACCTTCTCGCTGTTTCTCAGCCCAAAACACAAATCTATAAAAATTAATATTATTAATATTTTGTTATACACATCTCAAAATATTTGAACTTATATATAAAAATATATTGATATATGTTTATCTCTCGGCAAAAATTGAACTAGTCAACAATCGTGGTCGGTGACTCAACGCCAGTTTCATCCTGGGTGTCATTTTGACGTGGATGTCTTAACATTAAAAAATATGCAACAATTTTGCATATTATTACCATATCAAGATAACTGTCCCCGAATCAAATACCTGCTTTCGCATTTTTATCAAAATCATACTGTTTTGATACACGTTTCTTATGTACATTTTTCACATAATACGTTTTCTATATCAATATATTTTATTATCAATTAATCAATATATTAATATATTATTTCAATAGATTAATCAATATATTAATGTTTTTTATTTATATTAATATCATTACCATATTTGTTGCACTTAATTGTAGCTGCCAACACATGCTGCAAATTAAAAAATGTATTAATTTTTCGTTACAATGAGTTAAATGTTCGAATTCTAGCAGGCTTACAAAGAGATGGCAAGACATGTAAAGTCGATAATTGAATGAGTCATATTTTATTCGAATAGAGGGGGAGGGGGTTGAGTATATAAAAACCCTAAAAGGGTTTGCGTACATGGATCTTCGTTTGCGAGAAATTTGCAATTAAAAAAATAGCTACATATTAGTGTAATAACTTGGAATCAATAAGCATGAAACGCGGTAGCTGCGGAAGCTAAGACGCACGCTAGTATTTTGTCGTCTACGTCCGAGGAGTGTTCGAGCCCTCACAGTGCCAACTTTTTTTTTAATAATATTATGTATTACTCTATTTTATTATATATTTCTATAATATTTTTATTATTTTTTATAGGACAAAAATATAATGCACACATATACAATATCTGTTTTATTATATAAAAAATAGCAAGAATAAAAAATAAATAATAAAAAATTAAAATAAATAAATAAATAATAAATAATTAAAACGTTTATTCTTTATATAATAATATAATTATATAATTAAAACGTTATTTTTTATATAACAAGACAGATATTATATATGTGTGCATTATATTTTTGTCCTATAGAATATATAAAATAATAAAAATATTAAAAATATAGAAATATAAAATATAGTAATACATAATATTATAAAAAAAAAGTTGGCACTGCGAGAACTCGAATATTTTTCGGACGACGACGATAAAATACTAGCGCTTTAGCTTCCGCAGCTACCGCGCTTTATGCTTATTGATTCCAAGTTACTACACTTAACATGCAGCTGTTTTTTAACTGCAAATTTCTCGCAAACGAAGGTCCATGCACACAAACCCTTTTAGGGTTTTTATGTATTCAACCCTCCCCCCATTCAAATAAAATATGATTCATTCAATTATCGATTTTACATGTTTTGCAATCTCCTTGTTAGTATTGTACCGAATTAAATAATGCCGATATTGTTACTACAATTTTGTAGCACTTCATTTGTTTTATATCATTTCAAATTTCGTGCATTCAAGCATGCGTACGTAGCCACTGAACATGCACGTAATCATGGGGCATGCGCATAAGACCGCGAGGCATATATCTGTCGATGTTGATACATTTCGTCGGTGTGACAGATTTTCTAACCTAAATTACCGTCAATTTTAATAATTAATATCTCGTTCCACAAGGCAGAGCGACGAATTTTTCAAGTTGGAAAGTTGTTTGTCTTGCAGAAATGCGTCGATTAAGTATTTTTTCGTCGATATTGGAGGTGAGGGGGGTCTTCTGTATAATTACCATGTAATGTATATGTAGATGTTCATTATTAAAAAATGTATATTAATGTATATGTAGATGTTCATTGTTAAAAAAAAATAGATATTTACTATGTATGTTTTATATGTGTTCTGATATATTTCTGCCATAATCTTTAAAAATACTTCAATGAGTTTCACATAATCAAAATGTCAAAAGATTAAAAGAATTTTTCAAAAATAATAAAAAAATTCTGCTTTAAAAAAATTCTGCTAAATAACCAACATGATGATATTTGTCATAGCATAATGCGGTATAGCATCATGCATATTTCATCAAATATTATTTCATATTAATATATGCATTATGTTTATATGATAACATATTTGTTTTAATCTAACCTAATTCACGCTTAGTTACTCTATCTCTTAAAACATTTATGCAAAAATTTTATGAAAACCGCGCATTTATTGTGAACATACTTATTGCGAAAATATAAAATAATACATCTTGGAAATTACATACAATCTCTACATAACTGTTAAGTAAAAGTTAGAAATTTATATTTTACAATACATACTACGATAAGATGAAAATATTCAAAAGATATAACCTTTTTTATATAATTATTAAAATCTATATTATATAGCTTCCATAATATCAATTGTAACATGTTATAGAATATTTTTTTATAATGTAAAAGTTTTGGGCAAGATGAAAAATGTATTTATGATAACAGTCCTTAAAGTTGTAATGGATACTACACCAGCATAATTTATCATTGCCTAGGTCTCTAATAGAAAAACAATATAAATAAAGAGGTAAGCAATAACCAAATTGTCCAACAATATTTGATTATTTTTTTTACAGTCTGAGAATAATCGACTATAGTTGATTAATTTATTTACTGCTTACATTTTAATGCATACCATGGGCTTTGCATGTATTATTCAAATTAAAATAATTTAGAATAAGGATAGTATATAATATTAAATTAGTATATAATATATAATAGTATATAATATTAAATAGTATATATAATTAAATTTATTCCACATATACAGGGTGAGGAAAAAGATGGAAAGCTTTAAAAATCTCGAAAAATATAAGTTTTACAGAAAAGTGTTTTAGACAAAAGTTATAAGGCTCAAAATGATATATTTACTGATTTCATCAGTTTGACCTTGAATGGCGTTGCCAAGGTTAGGTCAAGGTCAACATTTTTTTTTACAGAAACCCTCATTGTTTATTCTATCATCTTTTCTATCAATTAATTTGAACAACTTTTGTCTAAAACATGTTTTTATTTATCTAATATGTTTTGAGATATTTAAGGAAAATTGGATGACTTTTTCAATACTTACGATATCTCGCTAACTATTTGTCAGAAGCAAAAATGGTATTAGACTTCTTTACTCTATTTGGTCTTAAGAACATATTATTACAATAGTTCCCTAACTTTTGTTAACTTTTAACTAACTTTTGTTAACTTGACTTTTAGAAATTTCAAAATCATCAAATTAACAAAAGTCAGGATGCTATTGTAACAATGTATTCTTGAGACCAAGTAGAATAAAAAAGTCTAATAGCATTTTTTCTTCCGACAAATAGTTGGCGAGATATAAGTTAAATATTGAAAAAGTTACCAAGTTTTCCTGAAATATCTCAACAAATATTAGACAAATAAAAAAATATTTCACACAAAAGTTGTTCAAATTAATTGGTAGAAAAAGATGATATAATAAGCAATGGGGGTTTCTGTTTAAAAAAAATAAGTTGACTTTAACCTGACCTTGGCAACGCCACTCAAAGTCAAACTGATAAGATCAGTAAATATATCGTTTTGAGCCTTATAACTTTTGTCTGAAACACTTCTGCAAAATTTATATCTTTCGAGATTTTTAAGGGTTTTCATCTTTTTTCCTCACGTTGTATAATAATACAATATGGTCATGATTAATTTTTAAAAAAGCGAGATGATATCATCGTGTTATAGGCGCCGCACAGTAAGTGTTGTATTATTTCTTTTCAGTTATGCTCAATAATTGTCTCTTATGTATATTTATTCATACTATAATATGGAAGAGATTTAATTTTAATGACACAATATGCAACTTATTATACGAAATAAAGATGTTTGATAGATGAACGTGCATATACAGGGTGGAGCATTTAAGTTTTTCCATTTAAGTTGATAATGCGAAATATCTAAAAAACGAAGCGTTGGAGAAATGTTTTAAATAAAAGGTGTATGGTTTGAAGGGGGATGTACAATGGTGTTTTTGGTTTGACTTTGAAACGTATATTTAAGATCAGATGGTCAACTTAATTTTTTAAAACAGAAAGTCCAATTTCTTATTATATCTCCTTTTTCTATCAATTAATTTTAACAACTTTTGTCTGAAATTCATTTACCTAATATTTTTTAAGATATTTAAGGAAAATTTGGTAACGTTTTCAATATTTAATTTATCTCGCTATTTGTCGAAAGAAAAAGTGGTTTTCCTTCCTGACTTTTGTTAATCTGATGATTTTGAAATTTCCAAAGATGGATAAGTTAAAGTACTATTATAACAATATATTCTTGAGATTAAATAAAATAAAAGAGTCTAGTACCATTTTTTTTCCGACAAATAGTTAGCGAGATATAAGTTAAATATTGAAAGAGTTATCAAGTTTTCCTTAAACATGTCAAAAAATATTAGTTAAATAAAAAAATGTTCCAAACAAAAGTTGTTAAAATTAATTGATAGAAAAAGAAGATATAATAAAAAATTGAACTTTTTTAAAAAAATAAGTTGATTTTCATCTGTCCTTAAATACACGTTTCAAAGTCAAATCAAGGGCACCATTGTACGTTCCCCTTTAAATCATACAACTTTTATTTAAAACATTTCTCCAACGCTTCGTTTTTTAGGTATTTCGCATTATCAACTTAAATGGTCCATCTTGTACATGCACGTTCATCTATCTAATTTTGTGCAATAAGTTGCATATTGTGTCATTAAAATTAATTCTTTTCCATATTATAGTATGAGAAAATATATATAAGAGACAATACAGGGCAACTGAAAAGAAATACAACACCTATTTATAGCGCAGCGCCTTTTTTTTGTTAACGGGGGAGGAATCCTTATGGATACCTCGCCTCCCTTGGAGGGGTGGCGTAGTTATGCCGGACTCTTAACGGCTAAAACCTCCCCGGGATGCCTACCAGGCGAGCCGGAGTGGGAGAGTCGGGGGAACTGCGACGACATTCCCTCCCCGACACTCCAGCCCTGGGGCTCTGATGAAGCCCCTCGCCGAAGTGCCGTGCCCTTCTTTTGGGAGGGGCGCGGCGACCCGACCGGACAGATTTGACGTCTATTAAGCTGGCACAGCCCTTTCAGCACAATCGCATACTAGCACAGAAATTTAGTGCGCTTTTGTTGCTAATTTGTTGCTCTATTCCCGATTTTGTTGCTCCAGCCATTTCCAAGAAAACAGGGTTTGTGCTAACTTAACATTAAAGTTAGCACAGCCCGTCAAAAAAAAAAAAATGAAAAACGAACACATATTTTTAAACTACGATTTTGTTGCCAATTTGTTGCTCTATTCCCGATTTTGTTGCTCCAGTCATTTGGAAAAAGACAGTGCCGGGGACCTAGAGACGTGTGCCGGCTACAAGAGTAAACTACTCAAAAAAAATTTGTTGCTCGCCCAATTTCGGTCTCAGTATGTTGCCTGACTTTGTTGCTCTTAAGATATCCCAATTTCAAATTTGTTGCTCGCGGTATATGTTTAAACAACAGCTGAGGACTTATAGGGCTGTGCCGGCTACAAGAGTAAACTACTTGAAAAAAATTTGTTGCTCGCCTAATTTCGGTCTCAGTATCTTGCCTGACTTTGTTGCTCATAAGATATCTCAGTTTCAAATTTGTTGCTCGCGGTATATGTTTAAACAACAGGCGAGGACTTACAGGGCTGTGCTGGCTACAAGAGTAAACTACTTGAAAAAAATTTGTTTCTCGCCCAATTCCGGTCTTAATATGTTGTCTGACTTTGTTGCTCTTAAGGTATCCCAGTTTCAAATTTGTTGCTCGCAGTATATGTTTAAACAAAAGCCGAGAACCTATAGGTGCATGCTGGCTACAAGAATAAACTACGCGAAAAAAATTTGTTGCTCGCCCAATTCCGGTCTCAGTATGTTGCCTGACTTTGTTGCTCTTAAGATATCCCAATTTCAAATTTGTTGCTCGCGGTATATGTTTAAACAACAGCTGAGGACTTATAGGGCTGTGCCGGCTACAAGAGTAAACTATTTGAAAAAAATTTGTTGCTCGCCTAATTTCGGTCTCAGTATCTTGCCTGACTTTGTTGCTCATAAGATATCTCAGTTTCAAATTTGTTGCTCACGGTATATGTTTAAACAATAGCCGAGAACCTATAGGTGCATGCTGGCTACAAGAGCAAACTACTCGAAAAAAATTTGTTGCTCGCCCAATTTTGGTCTCAGTATGTTGCCTGACTTTATTGCTCATAAGATATCTCAGTTTCAAATTTGTTGCTCGCGGTATATGTTTAAACAACAGGCGAGGACTTATAGGGCTGTGCTGGCTACAAGAGAAAACTACTTGAAACAAATTTGTTGCTTGCCCAATTTCGGTCTTAATATGTTGTCCGAATTTGTTGCTCTTAAGATGTCCCGCATTCCAATTTCTTGCTCGCAGCATATGTTTAAGCAACAGCTGAGGACTTATAGGGCTGTGCCGGCTACAAGAGTAAACTACTTGAAAAAAATTTGTTTCTCGCCCAATTCCGGTCTTAATATGTTGTCTGACTTTGTTGCTCTTAAGATATCCCAGTTTCAAATTTGTTGCTAGCAGTATGTGTTTAAACAAAAGCCGAGAACCTATAGGTGCATGCTGGCTACAAGAATAAACTACTCGAAAAAAATTTGTTGCTCGCCCAATTCCGGTCTTAATATGTTGTCCGACATTGTTGCTCTTAAGATATTCCGGGTTCAAATTTGTTGCTCACGGTATATGTTTAAACAACAGTCGAGGACTTACAGGGCTGTGTTGGCTGCAAGAGTAAATTACTTGAAAAAAATTTATTGCTCGCCCAATTCTGCTCTTAATATGTTGTCTGATTTTGTAGCTCTTAAGATATCCGAGTTTCAAATTTGTTGTTCACGGTATATGTTCAAACAATAGCCGAGAACCTATAGATGTGTACTGGCTACAAGAGTAAACTACTCGAAAAAAATTTGTTACTTGCCCAATTCCCAGCACACACCTATAGGTTCTCGGCTATTGTTTAAACATATACCGAGAATAACAAATTTGAATCTAGAATATCTTAAGAGCAACAAAATCGAACAACATATTAAGGCCGGAATTGGGCGAGCAACAAATTTTTCGAGTAGTTTACTCTTGTAGCCGGCACAGCCCTATAAGTCCTCGGCTGTTGTTTAAACATATACCGCGAGCAACAAATTTTAAAGTGGGATATCTTAAGAGCAACAAAGTCAGGCAACATACTGAGACCGAAATTGGGCGAGCAACAAATTTTTTTTGAGTAGTTTACTCTTGCAGCCAACACAGCCCTGTAAGTCCTCGGCTGTTGTTTAAACAAATACCGCGAGCAACAAATTTGAATCCGGGATATCTTAAGAGCATCAAAGTCGGACAACATATTAAGACCAGAATTGGGCGAGCAACAAATTTTTTTCGAGTAGTTTATTCTTGTAGCCAGCATGCATCTATAGGTTCTCGGCTTTTGTTTAAACATATACTGCGAGCAACAAATTTGAAACTGGGATATCTTAAGAGCAACAAAGTCAGACAACATATTAAGACCGGAATTGGGCGAGAAACAAATTTTTTTCAAGTAGTTTACTCTTGTAGCCGGCACAGCCCTATAAGTCCTCAGCTGTTGTTTAAACATATACCGCGAGCAACAAATTTGAAACTGAGATATCTTATGAGCAACAAAGTCAGGCAAGATACTGAGACCGAAATTAGGCGAGCAACAAATTTTTTTCGAGTAGTTTACTCTTGTAGCCAGCACAGGCCTATAAGTTGTCGGCTGTTGTTTAAACATATACCGCGAGCAACAAATTTTTAAATGGGATATCTTAAGAGTAACAAAATCAGGTAACATACTGAGACCGGAATTGGGTGAGCAACAAATTTTTTTCAAGTTGTTTGCTCTTGTAGCCAGCATGCACCTATAGGTTCTCGGCTATTGTTTAAACATATACCGCGAGCAACAAATTTGAAACTGGGATATGTTAAGAGCAACAAAATCAGGCAACATACTGAGACCGGAATTGGGTGAGCAACAAATTTTTTTCGAATAGTTTACTCTTGTAGCCAGCACAGCCCTATAAGTCCTTGGCTGTTGTTTAAACATATACCGCGAGCAACAAATTTGAATCCGGGATATCTTAAGAGCATCAAAGTCGGACAACATATTAAGAGCGGAATTGGGCGAGCAACAAATTTTTTTCGCGTAGTTTATTCTTGTAGCCAGCATGCACCTATAGGTTCTCGGCTTTTGTTTAAACATATACTGCGAGCAACAAATTTGAAACTGGGATACCTTAAGAGCAACAATGTCAGACAACATATTAAGACCAGAATTGGGCGAGAAACAAATTTTTTTCAAGTAGTTTACTCTTGTAGCCGGCACAGCCCTATAAGTCCTCAGCTGTTGTTTAAACATATACCGCGAGCAACAAATTTGAAATTGAGATATCTTATGAGCAACAAAGTCAGGCAAGATACTGAGACCGAAATTAGACGAGCAACAAATTTTTTTCGAGTAGTTTACTCTTGTAGCCTGCAAAGCTCTATAAGTTCTCGGCTGTTGTTTAAACATATACCGCGAGCAACATATTTTTAAACGGGATATCTTAAGAGCAACAAAATCAGGCAACATACTGTGACCGAAATTGGGCGAGCAACAAATTTTTTTCGAGTAGTTTGCTCTTGTAGCCAGCATGCACCTATAGGTTCTCGGCTATTGTTTAAACATATACCGCGAGCAACAAATTTGAAACTGGGATATCTTAAGAGCAACAAAATCAGGCAACATACTGAGACCGGAATTGGGTGAGCAACAAATTTTTTTCAAGTAGTTCTCTCTTGTAGCCAGCACAGCCCTATAAGTCCTCGCCTGTTGTTTAAACATATATCGCGAGCAACAAATTTAAAACTGAGATATCTTATGAGCAACAAAGTCAGGCAAGATACTGAGACCGAAATTATGCGAGCAACAAATTTTTTTCGAGTAGTTTACTCTTGTAGCCAGCACAGGCCTATAAGTTGTCGGCTATTGTTTAAACATATACCGCGAGCAACAAATTTTTAAATAGGATATCTTAAGAGCAACAAAATCAGGCAACATACTGAGACCGGAATTGGGTGAGCAACAAATTTTTTTCAAGTTGTTTGCTCTTGTAGCCAGCATGCACCTATAGGTTCTCGGCTATTGTTTAAACATATACCGCGAGCAACAAATTTGAAACTGGGATATGTTAAGAGCAACAAAATCAGGCAACATACTGAGACCGGAATTGGGTGAGCAACAAATTTTTTTCGAGTAGTTTACTCGAAAAGTTTACTCGAGTAGTTTACTCTTGTAGCCAGCACAGCCCTATAAGTCCTTGGCTGTTGTTTAAACATATACCGCGAGCAACAAATTTGAAATTGGGATGTCTTAAGAGCAACAAAGTCGGATGTCTTAAGAGCAACAAAGTCGGGCAACATACTGAGACCGAAATTGGGCGAGCAACAAATTTTTTTTTAGTAGTTTACTCTTGTAGCCGGCTCACGTCTCTAGGTTTCCGGCATTGTCTTTTTCCAAATGGCTGGAGCAACAAAATCGGGAATAGAGCAACAAATTAGCAACAAAATCGTAGTTTAAAAATATGTGTTCGTTTTTCATTTTTTATTTTTTTTGAGGGCCTGTGCTAACTTTAATGTTAAGCTAGCACAGCCCCTGTTTTTTTGGAGATGGCTGGAGCAACAAAATCGGGAATACAGCAACAAATTAGCAACAAAAGAGCACTAAATTTCTGTGCTAGTCCCATGCGATTGTGCTGAAAGGGCTGTGCCAGCTTAATAGACGTAGATTTGTCTCGATGTCGAGGGGAGCGGGGAGTGGGACCCGTCCCCAATTGGGACACCTACTCCTCTTTTCCTCCCTTACCGTCGCGCAGGGGAGACAGGCCTGTAGCACTCCCTCCGTGGACGGTGACGAGCCCGAGGCGGTCGGGATGGCCCTCGAAGAATAGGGGCGATTCCTCGACCGGCGCCACCTCGGGTTCGCAATTAAGGGAGCGTCGCCCGTCCCGTCGCCTCCTGTGACCAAAGCAACGTTTTCATGACCAAAGCTGGATACCAAAGCAACGTTTTCATTCGGCGGTCTCCTTGTGGGACATTACGTTCTCTGCAAAGGAAACCACCGCCGACCACACACCTGCTCGCTCCCACACATGGCCTCCAAGCATGCGCGAGAGCGAGAGGTCCTCCTCGGCGCACCCCACTGCCCGGGCGAGGACACGGCGCTGCTGGTCTCATGTATTGCACGAGACCAGCATGTGGTACACCGTGTCCTCCAGCGCTGGACAGTGGTGGCATCGGGCACAGCACAGCGCCTATAGCACGATATCTAGTTTTCCTAAAAAAGTTAATCATGATCATATTCGGTATTAAATGCTCTTTAACACGTTCGCAACAATCAATAAATCCATTGGTTCACTCTAAAGGAGGCACAATTCATTTTTTAATATATTGCTTCTTTGCGTTTGTTTTATAACAAAAGGTTTTGCTTTCATCTTATTCAATGAATTTTTCATGAAAGAGATGCACGAGTGTTATAGAAGAATTCAGAAAGAAAGAGATAGCAAAGAAGTCAAGGCCAAGGCATTAAAAGTTGTTACATTTTGTGCAGACTGAAGGAGAGCCTACAATGTGCATTGCTTGTTTTAAAAAATTTCATGAATAGTTTTGCTATGCTTGGTTACAAAATTTTGTATTAATCTTGTATTTTGATAATAATTAGTGTCATTTGTACTTTTTTATATATCTATCTTTGTTTGAACAAGTTTACAGTGTTCGTGTTCAGCTTTCCTTGAATAAACATGTTATTTTGCTATAATTGTCTGATCGACAAACCATGTTGCTAGTATATAGATACATTTCTCATATAGCCGTAGTTATGATATATATATGATATGTATATAATATGATAGAGCCCCTGATACACATAGAGACTTTCAGAAGCAGTGTAATGCTTCATAGTGTGTGACCCACCGGTGGACACGCACGTCTATTAATATAAACCAGTGTGACCCACTAGTGGGTCACGATGTCGCGAACGTGTTAATTTTTGTCCTCATGAAATTTTTTAATTTTGTAAATTAAAGGGATAGAGAGGGGAGAGGTTAAAAATTTTGACACTTTTGAAAAATCTGAATATACCGTTGCAAACAGTATAAAGTACTGTAAAACTTTTGTAGGAAACATTTTTTTATTTACCTCGTACTTTAGAAGTTATTCGCATAAAATGAAAATGTTAGTTTTTTGCGAAAGGTTGTTTTATCCCATATACTTCGAGATATGTCGATAAAAAAATACATATCTAATATTTTATGTTGCTCTACAACATATCCAAGGCCCATCAAAATCGGTGAGGGACAATTCCGACAGTTTCCTTGTTAGAGATTGAATTTTCCAGTACAACTAGTCTGTCACCTGGGATAGTATTTTTCATATTTGTTTTGTCCAATGCCCGCTTATGACAGCTATTGGTCCGCGAGAAGTATTTAATTTCCCTCCTACCCTGCAACCCGAGGGCTACCAAACATCCCTCTATCCGCCACACAGAGAACGCGCTCTCTAGCGGTTACAGCTTGCGCAGAGAGTATTTTATAATAAAATAAATTGAATATTACTTTTTTATTTTTTTACATTAAATTATATATTTTATAAATTATTATGTATCTTTTATATTAATTACTTTATATTAAATACTAAAAAATAGCATATGTGTAAACTTCGATTAAATATGTACATATATATTTTTTTAATAAATATATTTTAAGTTAAAATTACAATTTATATGTATGTTTTTTCGACATTTACATTATTATTTTTCAGATATAAAAATTAAAGAGGATATAAAAATATATAAAAGAAACTTGTATGTGCTGGTTACAATCAGTGTTGGGTAGTATCTAGATACAGCATCTAAATAAATTTGGTGTATCTGAGCCTATCTAAGATACATTCGAATTGGAGTATCTATTGGATTGGCAAATAAGTTCGTTCGGTTTTTTAGAGTAAATAAAACACAATTTTTTGATACACAAGAAAAATTGTAATCAATTATATATTGGTCATCTTTATCGATGACTTCTAGCCATCTTTCCATCAACTTCATTATGCCGCGTTCGTAAAACGTCTGGGGCTTATCAGCGAAAAACCAATCCAGGTAGTTTTTAACGGCCTCTTCATCCTTGAAGGTTTTCCCGTTCATAGAGTTCTGCAGCGGCCGGAATAAATGATAATTAGAAGGAGCAAGATCCGGTGAATACGGAGAATGAGGCAAAACATCTCAGCCAAGCTGAAGCAATTTGTTCCGAGTGGTCAATGATGTATGAGGTCTGGCGTTGTCGCGGTGGAAGACGACACCCTTGCGATTTGCCAATTCTGAACGTTTTGTGCGGATTGCTTGGTTCAATTTCGTCAATTGCGAACAGTATACAGTTGAATCAATCGTTTTGCCTGACGGTAACAGTTCGTAATAGATGACACTCTTGAAATCCCACCATACGGGAAGCATTATTTTCTTCGGATGCAGTCCCGCCTTCGAGGTTGTTTGCGGTGCTCGCTGCTGTGCCCTCATGATCTTTTACGCGTTACATTATCGTAGACGACCCATTTTTCGCCACCCGTCATTCGTTTAAAAAACGGGTCGTTTTCTTGGCGTTTTCGTAGCGAATCGCAGATGGATATGCGTGTGGTTAAGTTAGCCTCGGTTAATTGATGCGGCAACATTAAGCCGAGAAATCCCAGCTGGCGCAAATGCTTTTCTACGTTTGTGTGGGATATATTCAATGTCGTAGCAATCTCTCATACCGATTGGGATGGATTTACTTCGATTATAGCCTTAATGTCACTTGAATTAATCTCGGTCGGGCGACCGGAGCGCATCATTGACGTCGAAATCTCCAGAACGGAAATTGACATACCACTTTTGGCACACGCATTCTGTTAAGGCATTATCTCCATACACACGGCATATCTTTTTATGAGTATCCGCAGCTCATTTGCCTTTTTTAAAATAATAGAGCAAAATGTCACGATAATGCACGTTATTTATTTCCATGTTCACAGCTACGCAGCACACACAATACTGATGTTAGCCAAACCAAACACAGCACAACATAAACAGTGAAACATAACCTTTCAAATGTGTATTCGATTTGCACGATAGCGCTGAGAAAAGAAAAGCGAATCCGCATGAAACTTACACTGAAACAAAAACCGAACGAACTTATTTGCCAACCCAATATATCTGTATTTAGATACGAAACACAGTATCTGCATAGCTTTTCAGATACATTTTTTGTCGATAATGGAAGAAAAGTATGTTTCTTTTTTATTTGCCTATGCAGAGATCCTCAAGTAAAAGATGCAATTCGTGTGTTCTGACATATCGCCGTATGAAATTTGCTCATACGCACATTGAAATAGCGAAAATGCTAAATAATGTTCGTCAACAATTTGAATTATCTGTAATCAGTAAAATCTGTAATCAATAAAATTGTAAGAACGGTCACAGATAATGCCTCAAATTTATAAAAGCATTTCGTATATTTTCACTTGATAATGACGAAATTGAAAAAGAGCCAGAATATTTACAAAACGATGACATTGTTATATCTGAATTTGAACTTCCAAATAATATTGACGACGATTTAGGAGAATTTTCTTTGCCAACAATACAAATGTATGTCACACATATTGAATTTAATTGCAACTACAGATTCATGTGTAGCTCTATCTAATATCAAATACAAAAAATTATATAATTCATTTTCTAAAGCAAGTCTAAAATATAATACATAAATCAAGGCAACAGATATTGAAGAAATCGCGCATACTAAATTACAAGTTCCTTGCCCCAGCCGTTAGAATTCAAGTTATGATGCAGTTTGTAAATTCATATGAGGATAATATGCTATCAATACGATATCTTTTTGCTTGTCTGACAAATAAGAAAGAACTTCTATGTGAATGACACTGTCAATTGTTTCCACGTTATCTTAGTCTTTTAAAAATTTAAAGAATTGTTCATCTTCTACGAAAGATACTGAAGAGCCATTAGAAGATATTCTGGTTTCATTTTTTATATATTCATATTTTTTTGTTTCTGTAATAAGCAAGTTATAAGCAACTATCGATTAAAAATTACTCAAACGAAATTTGCGATCGTTTAGATAAGCCAAGGTTCAAAATGATCGAGATTGAGTTTTTTTAAGAATATACTGTGGTAATGAGAAGTAATGAAAAGTTTAGCATGCACTCTTGATTTGCTACAGAGAGAAAATTATTGTTATTTAGAATGCGTTTTACCAGCTTTGTTGCAACTTAAAATTAATTTGCAGACACTTTACGAATTACCTAATTGCGAACCCTTGAGAAATACTCTAATAGATGACACTAAAAAAAAGATTCGGGAATACTGTATTGAATTTTGACAGTATACGCAGTTAAACTTTATATTATTTCATCTGTGACTGTTCCTAAACTTAAGTTGAAATGGCTAAACTTGATTCCGAAAGCAGGAATTTTTTCAAAAACGACCCTGAACCACGAATATTGTAAAAACTTGCTTATTACAGAAGCAAGAAAATATACGTATATAAAAATTGAAATTTCTAATATCTTCTAATGGCTCTTCAGCATCTTCCGTAGAAGATGAACAATTCTTTAAATTTTTAAAAGACTAAGATAACGTGGAAACAATTGACAGTGTCATCCACATGGAAGTTCTTTCTTATTTGTCAGACAAACAAAAAGATATCGTATCGATAGCATATTATCCTCTCCTAAGATTTAAATGTATTACATTTAAATCCAAGATTTAAATGTATGCTTCAATATGCATGGTATGCAAATTGGTATCCAAATTAGCTGACGAAAGAGAAATGTTTTTAAATGTTAACCAACTATGCTTTCCTCCAAATATTTATAATAAAAAATGTGTATGTGAACAACATAATTCATTTATAAAATGTTCGTGGTGCGACAAAGTTTTGTTTCCAATGTTTTTACTTGAATTTTCATCCACTGCGAAGCGATGGAAACATTTTATAATATGTAGACATTTATAAAGTTTGTATTTGATTTTGACATGTATAAAATTTATACGTTGCTTGAAAAATATATAATCAGTTCATACGATTTATATATTTTTTATTTCATATTGCGTTCAAATATCCCGAAGTGTCCTTATTTTTTTACATAAAAACGAAATAAATTAAAAAATAAATAATTATTAATAACGTATTACTATATGTCGAAAATTAAAGAAAAAAAGAAGAAAAAACCATGAAGTGAAGCAGTCGTCGGTGGGATCCGAACGCTCGCCGCCGGTGCAAAAATCTATGTGTGGGAGCCTTAGTCTCCTCAGCTACGCCGCTTACTTGAAAGAGGTCGTAAAGTTAGTGCTTATGTGTGACGTAGTTGCGTGACCCTAACTTTGTCTCTTAAATTCTCTTAAACAAAGGCGCATTGGCACGAACGGCTCTAGGGTTTTCATACATACCTACAT
The DNA here is from genome assembly GCF_003227715.2 of Harpegnathos saltator. Lineage (NCBI taxonomy): Eukaryota > Metazoa > Arthropoda > Insecta > Hymenoptera > Formicidae > Harpegnathos > Harpegnathos saltator. The sequence continues at coordinate 156,728 of NW_020230255.1, forward strand.
ACAAGCTATCGAACGCACTATGACTCGTTCGAAAAACGATTTTCTAATTGGCGTCATCTCCTTGTTAGTATATAATTATTTCTTTGGTTATATTACTAATTATAGGATATTTTGTGTATGTTTATATACAGAGTATATAAAAAGTTCCGGGACCCCTGAATATGTCAGAGAGGTTACGTTTTAGAAAAAAATGTTAAATATGAATATGTAGGGTTTCAAGAAGTCTATCTATTAGTCTTATCAGTTTGATTTTGAGTAACGTTGCCATGGTCAGGTAAAGGACAACTTAATCTTTTAAAATAGAAAACCCATTTTTTATTACATCATTTTTTTCTACCAATTAATTTTAACAACTTCTGTCTGAAACATTTTTTTATTTGCCTAATATTTTTTTAGATATTTAAAGAAAACTTGGTAACTTTTTCAGTATTTAATTTGCTATATTTGGCTAAACTACTCGTCAGAAGAAAAAATAGTACCAGATGTTTTTACTCTATTTGATCTCAAGAATATATTATTATAATAGCGCCTTGACTTTTGTTAATTTGATGATTTTGAAATTTCCAAAGGTTGATAAGTTAACAAAAGATAACGCATTATTGTAATTCAAGCAGCCGAGAAGTCAACCACCTGAACTTGCCTATAATGACATGATATGTACAATATCTATACGCGACTCAATTAATTATAATGTCGTCGATAATGCTAAATCGTGTAGTAAAAAGTATATCACATATAAAAGGTATATCACATACTCGTGTACACCTTGTATATACCATATTTTCCAAAAATAACGGACTTCCCCCCTATCTCAGAATCTATGTATTATAGGGAAAAATGACTCAAACAAAAGTTTTAGGGTTCATAAAGTTCTGTTCTTTTGTGATCTCAAATTTGACCTTGACCTCGACCTCGAAGGTCATTTGAAGATCAACTTGTGTTTTTTAAATGGGTACCCCTATTTTTTATTACACTGTTTGTTTCTACCAATTAATTTGAACAACTGTTGTCTAAAACATTTTTTTATTTGCCTAATATTTTTTTAGATATTTGAGGAAAATTTGATAACTTTTTCAATATTTAACTTACGATATCTCGTTAACTATTTGTCGGAAAAAAAAGTGGTACTAGACTTTCTTGCTTTATTTAGTCTCAAGAATATATTGTTATAATAGAACCATGAAAGAAGGAGGGCGTACTAAGTGGCGACGGGACGCCGTGCGTTCGAGACCTGCATCTTATTTTCGTTCCGAAGAGAGAAAAATATCGAGAGTGCGGTAAGTCGCTAGACCGGGAATCGGACCCGAGTCTTTCGCTTGCCGGGCGACTGCTCTAAACCACTGAGCTACTTGACGCTCACGACATTCTCTTCTCCCTAAATAACGTTGAGAGATGTCGTTCGGAAGCGACATCTCTAGTGCTATCCCGAGCGCACGGCGACTACAGAGAGAGGCATTGTTATTTGTACCTGGTGGTACAAGCTGACAGTCTCTCAAAGTCAAAGGTTGCTATCCTTTAAGACCTGCTGTCCATGTATGCCGCCCTGACTTTTGTTAACTTACTTCAAAATCATCAAATTAACAAAAATCGGGGCACTATTGTAACAATATATTCTTGAGACTATATAAAGCAAGAAAGTTTAGTACCACTTTTTCTTTCGAGAAATAGTTAGCGAGATATCGTAAATTAAATATTGAAAAGTTATCAAGTTTTTCTCAAATATCTCAAAAAGTATTAGGCAAAAAAAGAAATGCTTTAGACAACAGTTGTTCAAATTAATTAGTAGAAAAAACAGTGTAATAAGAAATAAGGGTTTCCATTTAAAAAACGTAAGTTGACCTTCAAATAACCCTCAAGGTCGAGGTCAAGGTCAAATTTGAGATCACAAGAAAACAGAACTTTATGAACCCTAAAACTTTTGTTAGGGTCATTTTTCCCTATAATGCATAGATTCTGAGATGGGGAGGGGGGGGTCCGTTACTTTTAGAAAACTTGGTATATATTTATTTATTCATTTATTTATTTATTTATTATATGTATTATTTATTTATTATATGTATATGTTTGACTAATCTAGGAGCAGTTCCATGCATATGAATACAGTTAAATTAAAGATGTCCAGATGGCGTGTACAGGGTGTCCCAGAACAACCAGATTTCCCCTTAGGGGATGAAAGGAGGTGCAATTTGGAACCAAATGTTCATCTACCACTTTTGGGTCAGAAAATTAGTTTATGAGTTATTAACTAATGCATCTGACCAATCAGATTATTCGATGGGCGGGCATACAGGGGAGTAGGATTTAAGTATTAATTGTAATCTATCAAATTGAAAATTTTCAAATTCATAGAGTAAGAAAGAAAAAAATGGCCGCGGAGACATTTTTTAAATAACTCCATAAATAGAAGTCGGGTGATGTCAAGTCGACAGATTGCGCTGGCTGTTATTAGCTCACCTCGTCTGATCCACATGCCATTGTAGCGTCTATTCAAATAATTTCTTACAACTTTCGCATAATGTGGTGGAGCTCCATTTAATTCAATCCACATTCTGAGTCTTGTATACAAATCAACATCTTCAAGTAATCCTGGTAGATCATTCTTTAGAAAAACTAAAAAATTCAGACCGTTTACGTTACCACCAAAGATGTATGGACCAATTAGCTGTTAATAATATCGCACCATACGTTAATACTTCAGCGATGTTGATTTGTCTACTACTAACGAAGTACTAACAAGGGTTAACATCTGCCCAATAATGATAATTGTGTCTGTTTAGTTATCCACTATTATGAAATGTTGCTTCATCACTAAACATTGCATAATAAAAAACCTGGATTATTCCTAATCATTTGTTAGGCCCAACGGCAAAACTGTAAACGTATCCTCATATCATTTGGTGTAATAGATCGCGTTATGTGATATGGATGATATCTGTGGCTTTTTTAAATTCTTAGAATGGTAGTTCTAGATATACCTATCTGTCTCGCCATTTGACGGCTACTAATATGAGGATTGAGGTAAATTGACGCTAAAACGATCAATATACGTACGTTGTTCTCTTCATAATCATGAGTTTGTCTCCTATGTACCAAGTTACTAAGTTACCTTGTTGAACTATTAAATAAATGTTTCGAATAATAGCAACATGCGGATAACACCGGTTTAGACACCGAACTTGATAAAGAGCAACAGCTTGACGTTAATTATTACGACATTCACTAAGAATAAGCAACATGTCAACTCTTTCTTGCTCCACCATATGCGAGAATTGTAAGAAATTATCTGAATAGACGCTACAATGACATGTAGATCGGACGAGGTGGACCAATAGCATGGCCAGCGCGATCTTCCGACTTGACGTCACCCGACTTTTATTTAAGGGGTTATTTAAAAAATGTCGTGTACGAACGCGAACCCACAACTCGAGAAGACATGATTCAGAGAATTGAAATTACTTGTAGAAACATACCACGGGCTGTATTACTAGAAACTGTTAGCCATTTTGAGCGAAGGATCGCGTTATGTATTTAAAAGAATAGAAACATCTTTGAACATCTTTTATAGTATGTTTATAAAAAATCGTGAGAGGCAAGGGGACTCACATAAATCAAGCACCCTGAATCGTGAAAGGCGCGCGCGCGCACGCACGCACGCACGCACGCACGCACGCACGCACGCAACAGAGGTGTAAATCCGACCGTGCAACCTCCACGCGGTACACCATGCAGATAATGCTGATGCCGGCGGTATTGTAACTTTCAAACCTCATAACTCGGAAAGTATTCAATGAAACATAACTTATTTATAATGTTTTGAAAAACTCTCGAGATAAGCTACAAGAATATGTAATGAGAAATAGAGATTTCCATTTAAGAAATTGAAGCTGACCTTGACGTGACCTTGACACGTTCACTCAAGATCAAACCAATGACGTAATCTTATGTCCCCTTTCGAATTAAACAACTTTTTTCTGAAACATTTTTTGATAAAACCTCCTTTTCGAGATATTCGCATGTATTGATTAAAATGGTCCACCCTGTATATACATATACAGGGTGTCTTAAAAATACTGGAACCCCCGGATAACTTTGCAGGATCAAGTTTTCATAAAAAACTTTAATTACAGAAGTTGCAGAAAATCGAGTAACGGACTTGATGGTGACCTTGAATTTAACCTTGGCTATGACCTTCAAGGTCATTTGGAGGTCAACTTGCGTTTTTTTAAATGGAAACCCTTATTTCTTATTACACTTCTTTTCTACTAATTAATTTGAACAACTTTTGTCTAAAACATTTTTTTATTTGTTTAATATTTCTTGAGATATTTGAGGAAAACTTGATAACTTTTCCAATATTTAACTTACGATATCTTGCTAACTATTTGTCGGAGGAAAAAATGGTACTAGACTTTCTTGCTTTATTTAGTCTCAAGAATATATTGCTACAATAGCGCCCTGATTTTTGTTAACTTACTGACTTTTGGAAATTTCAAAATCATCAGATTAACAAAAATCAGGGTACTATTGTTATAATATATTCTTGAGAATAAATAAAGCAAGAAAGTCTGGTACCACTTTTTCTTGCGACAAATAGTTAGCGAAACATTGTAAGTTAAATATTGAAAAAGTTATCAAGTTTTCCTCAAATATCTCAAAGATATTAGGCAAATAAGAAAATGCTTTAGACAAAAGTTGTTCAAATTAATTGGTAGAAAAAATAGTATATTAAAAAATAAGGATTCCCATTTAAAAAACGCAAATTGACCTCCAAATGACCTTGAAGATTATGGCCAAGGTCAAATTTAAGGTCACCATCAAGTCCGTTACTCAATTTTCTATAACTTTTGTATTTAAAGTTTTTCATGAAAACGATCCTGCAAAGTTATCCGACGGTTCCGGTATTTTTAAGACACTCTGTATATAAGGTATATACGAGTATATGATATGATATGATACAACTTCTTACCACACTTTTAGCATTATCGACGGCATTATAGTTAATTGAGTCGCGTATAGATATTGCACATATCATGTCATTATAGGCAAGTTCAGGTGGTTCACTTCTCGGCTGCTTGAGTTAAGGAGGAACATCACTATGGGTCCAAAAAAAGCCTTTTTCTCAAATCTTTTTTTACTATTTATTGAATTATTTAAGGATTGGGAGAAGAATATATTATTAAGGATACTTTGAAGTAGTTTTATACAAATTTTCATTATAAGATAATAAAAATTAATAAAGATATATACAATAGAGTGCTGGTCCGAAAAAAATTCTTCCAACAGTGAGATCGATATCTCTAGCATGGTTCATCTGAAACAGAAAACTCAAATATTTTTTTAATCTACATAAATGTAGTTTTCGTTAAGCGTGACCGTTTTTCTAAATTAATTTTTCTCAAAATAGCTCAAATTTCTCAAATAGATGTTAAAAAAAAATCCTCGATTTTTCCAACATTTTTTTTCCATCTCAGGAGGTTTTAAGAAATAGTAATTTTCAAAATAAAAAAACGGCTACGCTTAACGAAAATTACATTTATGCAGATTAAGAAAATATTTGAGTTTTTTTCAGATGAACCATGCCAGAGATATTGATTCCACTGTTAGAAAAATTTTTTACGGACCGGCACTCTATTCTATATATCTTTATTAATTTTTATTATTTTTTAATAAAAATTTATTAATAATAATTTGTATAAAACTACTTCAAAGTGTCCTTAATAACATATTCTTCCCCCAACCCTTAAATAATTCATTAAGTAGTAAAAAAAATTTGTAAAAAAGGGCCTTTTTTGGTCACAGTGGTGTTCCCCCTTAAGATCCATACGAGAAGATGTAGATACTTAAATGGAAATGCATATAAAAATATGGAAATGAAAACAAAAATTACGCTTGTAGCGAGAAAGATTTTGAATCTTGTGTGCACTACCGGGTATCTAGGTGCCCATCTGTGCACATTTTTTGAAAAATTTTTATATTCCGGTGAAAATTTTTTCAAATCCGTCCAGATTTTCACGATTGAACCCTTTTCTTATCAAAATCTGCTTTTAGAATTTTACTTTCAAATTATTAACAAAGAAAATTATAGCTTTTATCTAATGTATGCGCCAAGCACAACCGGGGCACCCGGGTACCTACGCATGGAAATATACGAATTACGTTTGATGTCTCAATTTAAAATACGTTTCATTTATTTTAATGATTAAGATTATTAAATAAATAAACACGAAGGTTTTTACAATAAAAACATATTTTTGCTAAATTATGTGTACATTTATTAGGTTTTTTCCAATGAAAAAACTTTATTCTGCTACATTATTCGGCGCACTCTTTACATTAAATTAACGATAACCGCATGCTCATCACAGACAGGTTTATTACAAGCAAGACTTTCTAGTCTTCCTACTTTTTTTATAGCTTGCTTATAGCAAAGGTGGCAAGATCCAGTCACAATTTTCCTGCTGATGCGATCCAACTGCTGTGACGCTTTAGGAGCGTATTCGACTTGTATCAAGGATACTCTCTATAGCTAACTTTGTTGAACGATATCTCATGATTTGTACATTTTGAGATCTGTCTTTAACTATCGGCATCGTAAGTTCTTCACTTCTACTCGCGCTGATCCTTATTCTAGTTCTTGTTGCTCCTCATTTTCTTTGTCGCCACTTTCTTCGCTATCTGAGGCCTCAGCCGCTGGTGCTGGCGTCTGCGCAGAAAACCAGTCCTCATCCCCGCTGTCAGAAGGGCCTAAACTTTCTTCGTCGAAATCACCGAGTAATTGTTTTAAATATTGGTCTTGTTCCTCACGAGACAATCTAAAATAAGTGCACAAATAAATAAAATCATGTGCTTACAAATATCCTTGTTGAGACCTTGTCTCGCACAAAAATATTTATTTCAATTTATTTTGCGTACTCAGCTCTCGATAATAGCTCCATTTTTCTGTTACTTCTATACATAAAAATTACGATTTTTCACACTTTACAATTTATAGAACACTAATAAATCTCGAAAAAGTAGCAAAAGAAAACAGTAAGTTCGTTTATTTTTATTTTCTTCATCATCGTTTGTCTTCACCTAATAATATGTTTCATTATTACGTGTTAATTGTATTTGTTAATCACATTGCATGCTTATATCTGAGTGCCCACGATATTCAAAAAAATGTCAATTACATAAGAATTTATCCCATTGCAGATGTTTATAAAATATACAACTGTATTTTTGATATATACTTGTTCTCTCTCTTAGAACAACAATTGAATATATAATATATAGAATGTATTTTTTAAATATTCCAATATTTTTCAATATTTTAAAAGTTGATTTTTTGGATCATTTAGGCAAAATCATGAAGAAAATTTCATACGAAAATATACGTTCAAGCCGCATGATCGTTCGATATAATAATAGCTGCGTTGAGTATATATTGTACGTTGAAGAACACGTATTTATTCTCCTACAAATCAATATGTACTAACCTCTGGCTGCACACAGTTAGACAGCCTTCCTAAAGTAAGATAGTGTGAGTACTCCCCACTACTCCCCTTTGAAGTTTTGGAGCAGCTGCCGCTCGTAAGACTTTGAAACTAGCTGAGCGGTTACCTGGCTAATCACCTCTTGTAAGCGGTGCACTTGTCTGTATATCCGGAAAATATCTTTTGCACCTTTCTTTATGTTATAATTATTTAATAGAAGCCCGTAAAAGCGATTGCTCTTTCTTAGAAAATAAATATATAAGAAAATCTATTAGTGAACACCCGGGTACTCCGGTTGTGCTACAGCGTTGGTAATTTTAGTTGTGTATACAAGGGTTAAGACTCATATAACGTTATTTTTTATTACATGTTTATAATGCATTACCACATTAAGTATCTACATCTTTTCGTAAGGATCTTAGCTCAAGCAAAGAAGTCAACCTGAATTTGCCTATAATGACATGCCTATAATGCCATGATGCGTGCAATATCTGTACGTGACTCAATTAACTACAATGCCGTCGGTAATGCTAAATCGTGTGGTAAAAAGTTGTATCACATACTCGTATACACCCTATATATATATATTTATTTATTTATTTATTTATTATATGTATTTATTTATTATATGTATATGTTTGACAAATTTAGGAGCAGTCCCATGAATACGAATATAGTTAAATCAAAGATGTCCGGATGGCGTGTTAGATCGCAGTAAATCGCGATGCAGGCATATAGTTGTTCGACGTAATACGGAGGGGATAAAATCGACCAAAATATCGTTCTTACGTGTTCTGAGAAAATGATGACATCGCTGCACCATTCTCGCCGTATTGAGTGTTGTGTCCAGTTGGTCTACAAATAATCTCCATTATCATTACATTAAAAAAGAAGAAAACAGTAAGTTCGTTTATTTTTATTTTCTTCATCATCGTTTGTCTTCACCTAATAATATGTTTCATTATTACGTGTTAATTGTATTTGTTAATCACATTGCATGCTTATATCTGAGTGCCCATGATATTCAAAAAAATGTCAATTACATAAGAATTTATCCCATTGCAGATGTTTATAAAATATACAACTGTATTTTTGATATATACTTGTTCTCTCTCTTAGAACAACAATTGAATATATAATATATAGAATGTATTTTTTAAATATTCCAATATTTTTTCAATATTTTAAAAGTTGATTTTTTGGATCATTTAGGCAAAATCATGAAGAAAATTTCATACGAACATATTACAAAAGGGCTTCATTTCTGATATATCTGATAGATTATTACACATTCTATAAAGTTATTGTTTTTCTTAATAATTGTCTAAATAGCAAGAGGTTTCTTTTTCAAATTTGAACCAATATATAATATAAGCAAAGTATTCGTTCTTTACTTATCATTTATCAAAATTTTGTAGAAAGTGAATAACACAAAAATGGAATTTAAATAACATTAGTGTTTCGAACTCGTACGCCAGTAAACGGGAAATCAAATCCTTTTATTTTGATTTTTATTACTTTATTAGTTACCTAAAAAATACTTATACATTTCGATAAAACTATTAGCCTGGGAAATATTTGTGCTTCAGTATTTTAAAAATTCCATCTCTACGCTACTGCTTTTTAATTTAAGAGAAAAGAAAGTTTATGTTAAAACTCAGGAATTTCGTGTAGCAAGATTACATTAAAATATATATGAGCTTTTGAATATATTTTCTCTCGCTACAAAATTTTAGTCTTTTTTTAGGTCTTTAATTTATTTAATTTTTAAGTTTTTAATTTCTTAATAAATATTTTTTTAACTTAGTTTTAGTAATACTGCAAGAGAATAGATAATAATTCTTTACGAAGAAATATATCGTTGAAATAACATAGATAGCATAGAAATGAGTAAATGTTTAGATAATTCATTTTAAAAAAGACCTATACACAGAATTAGAAAAACGTATAACTGAAGAATTCTTGAAAACTTACTCATAATTAAATCTGTTTGGAATATTCTTTAAAAGTTCATTATAACAAATACTTAATAATTCAATATTTTGAACACTAAGAATTCATGAAATATTATAAATATATTGTTTGTTACGGATATTATCTGTGTGATACTGTATTTAGCAGACATTTGTTACTTTCAGCATATTTAGCAGACATATATTATTTTCAGTATTTTTTCCTTTCATGAAAACTAAATATATCTGATATAATTATTATATTATATATATAATATATAATTGTGTATATTATATATATATTATATATTTTATATAATATAATTATATTATATTATTTTATATAATTATTTTCACTCTATATATAGAAGAGAATTGTTACCTAGTAAGTACCAATTAATAGTAACATTAAAACAATATTATAATTTTTCACTCTAAACGATATAATTGTTACATATTCATACCACGTTACGTTATGCTGTATTTATATTAATGTATGTTGCACGTGCGCGCGCGTGTGTATATGCGAACGTGCGCGATATGTGTGGCGTGTATATAGTAATATGATACGAGCGGCATGCGAATAATTGTTATTGTTCCGCCTTTAACTGCCAGCCAATAGTTATCACCACTAAAAGGCAGCTATTTTCGGTGAGCTTGCGTCTATAGAGTTCGTTCCACAACGTCGTTCGCGTTGATTCGCCAATTTTCTTTTATTAATACCTCGAAATTCCACATGATTTTTTTTATAAAATGACAAGAGTCTTCATATTAAATAGCGGGATTCTGTAATTCGTTAACGATAACGACACTGTCATTGTGCATCTTTTTTGCCATATATTATACTTTTACAATGATAATGTCGTTATCGTTAATGAGTTACAGAATTCGGTTACTGCGCTAGGTTAACATGTTCTATTTTCATGCGTGGGTCAATGCTGGGAGATCATAGATATTTTCCACAACAAAAGCTTTCTACGCATGCGTGATGTGACGTACAGCTTGAAGTAAGCAATAACCAATGACAGTTGTAGACGCAACATAATGGTTTGTAGGGAGATCTATATAAAACATTCAATCGTCTGTCCGTTGCTATTTGCCTGCTCGACTATAGACATTATAAAATAAAATATATTGTATTTATTGATACTTATGAATAACATTCTGCTTCTTTCATAGAAACTTTCCTTTCTCTCTACAATTCCTTCATATTTTTCTTTTTAGGCGAGGAACCTTACGATATCCTAAAATAGATCATTGAGGTTACCATAGCGTTTGCTTAATGTACGTGTGCAAAAATATATTTCGATCCCCCCAGCACTGGCGTGAGTTTGAATATCTTACGTCAAATACCTTATATAAAAGTGTTAAGGCTCCAGTACCGCGATTCTGTAACTCGTTATTGGAGTTAACGACAGTTCCGTTATTGTTACGCAGCTTTTCTACGGTATACAAAAGCTGCGCAACGATAACGAAACTGTCGTTAACTCCAATAACGAGTTACAGAATCGCGGTACTGGACCGCGACTCTGTAACTCGTTATTCTCGAACTCGCGCGAACCCAGTACGCGCGAGACGGTCGTGTGTAACATTTTGGGGGCTCGTCCGGGATCGTAACGCGAAACGATCGAGATCGCAACGCGAATCATTGCCACGCGAGCCGCAAGTGAAAGTGAAAGAGAGAGAAAATATGAAAAGTGAGGATACGTAATGACAACTGAGGCAAGAAGTTATGCAGTCCTCAGCCGACAGAAGCGCATTAGGTCAAATAAGTCGGTAGCGACGGAAACGGAGGCGGCAAGCTCCGAAATAACAGAGGATGCAGTTAGAGGTGTTACAGGATATGTTAAGGAGGTCCGAGCGATGAGGGAGGAACGGTTACGTTTGCTGGAGCAGCTGCAAGAAAGAACAGCACAACAACAGCAAGATACAACAGACTTCGTTTCCAATTTCTTTGTCATCTAAGCAAATTAAGGTAATTATTTAGAAGACGGGCCTCACCTTGGATTTCGCTCAAACTCACCTATCTTGTGTATTTTGACGTGTAGAAGCCGAATCTGCAAGTAAAAATGGTCGCTCGGCTCTAGTTTGCGAGAAATAAATAGTTAAAAAGTGACACATGCGAGGTTAGGAAATCTGTCATGTCGGTAATACAAACTTATGGTCTGTTCTTTTTAGTCGAAAAGTGTAAAATGGTACATGTTGAGGAGGGGCGAAGCCCTCTCCCCAAAAGACATTTTCATATATTAAACATATGAATGTTTGCTATTTTTTTAGCTCATGTATCAGTGATTATTACACAATAAAAATAACCACTGATACATGAGCTAAAAATTCATATGTTTAATATATGAAAATGTCACAAACATATGTATACATACAGTACCAAACATATGTGTATACACACACACACACACACGGGGAGGGTGCGGGAGGGGGGGCGAAGCCCCCTTGCATCCCCCGTGTGCGTGTGCGCGCGCGCGCGCGTGTGTGTGTGTGTGTGTGTGTATGTGTGTTGGTACTGCATGTATATACGTGTTTGAGACTTCTTCATTTGTTACATATCCCTCTCTCGCACCCTCCTCGTTCTCGTTGCGCCTTGAAAGTTATATCCATAAATCTCTGTATTACCGATATGACAGATTTCCTAACCTCGCATGTGTCACTTTTTAACTATTTATTTCTTGCAAACTAGAGCCGAGCGACCATTTTTACTTGCAGATTCGGCTTCTACACGTCAAAATACACAAGATAGATGAGTTTGAGCGAAATCCAAGGTGAGGCCCGTCTTTTAAATAATTACCCAAATTAAAACCGATATTTTTTATGGAACTGTGCCTCTATGCGAATATCTCTGTCAATTTGAATTGATAACACGGACTAACGAGGGAGAGATTTAGTTTTACATTATTTTTAAATAAAGAACGCTTACTCGTTCAAGTATATGTTATTTTGTTTCAGGGTAAAGATGTTCCATTTTTTTCTGATTCTGTCGTTTCCATCGTCAATTTTCTATCGATTATTCAAGGAGGCTGCCTCTCCCACGGTTTTTGACCGTGATTTTTCCGTGGGGCATTGGGCGAATGCCGAGGCAGAGACTTGGGGTGTTCTTCAAAAGAACGTGGGTCCATAGGAGTTTCTCCCCTCGCTGTCCGAGGAGGAGTTAAGGAGGAAACGGACGAAAAAGTAGAACAACAAGCGTTTTAGAAAGGTCCTGGAAACTGATCACCTCCTAGAGGACGGGGATAGAGATGGTGCTCTGAAGGCGAAGAGTCAAGATCCTCAGAACCTTTGATTGAGATTAGGAATTCACGAAGTCCGGTAACCTGTAGTAGCAGCTCAGAGTAAGACAGGAGCCATGATCTCTGGAGTCAAGGAAGAGGATGACGTTGTCTAGGAAAATTGTAGGGATGACAATTTTTCGAAGAGGAGAAGTAGTGTTATGTCCGAGCCACAAAGTTTGTGGCAGTGTCCGTTGTCCGCCAGCCTTAGGCATCTGATACCGATTTTGACAGCTGAAGGATGATTGTCTGAACGAATGATTGTCCGACGGAAAATCGATGAGAAGAAAACAACAGTTGAGAGAGGGTCATGAGCCGTCGCCGCGAGCTGACGTGTCGCAAACGCTATTCTTAATTATTGTTAGAACAAGAGAATTCGTTAATAAATGAGAGTTTGTACATATTTGAAGTAAAAAAGAATACTTTCTTTTTTCTTAAAAGTCTTGTCCAAGTTCATTTCGCGAACCTGGTACGCGCGAGACGGTCGTGTGTAACAATATACACTCAAACGCAAAAAACCCGGTACACTAAAAATTTGGGAAAAAATTACAAAATTTCAAATGATCATAACTTGGTAAATAATGAAGATACAAATATGCGCAGAAATGCAAAATGAAGCTTGAAACGTCCTCTTTAAGAATATCTGAATGGCAATTATGCTCGGCCATTTTTTTCAAAATGGCGGATGATAAAGTGAGAGGATGCAAAATTGATAATCAAAGGTCCGTGTTTGCGATGGCGCATGGTGTGCATCAGGTATCGCAGCGTAATGGGACCAAATGCACATAGTGTATGTAGTGAAAGTATAGAGTGTTATCTTTAAAATGCTACTTTACCGAGCTCGATGTGATCATTTTTCACTGAGTTGTTCCAAATTTTGCTAAAAATGCGGTTTTCTTGTTAAATTTGCATAATTCAGTGAATAAGTATCGCATCAAGCTCTATAACGAAGTATTTTAAAGAAAACATTCTATACTTTTAGGTACTTTTCGTCCCATTGAGCTGCGACACTTACTTTGCTCCATGCGCTGTCGCACGCTCGAACCTTTTTTTAGCAACTTTTCATGTTCTCCTTTTTATCACCCGCCATTTTGAAAAAATATCATTGTGCACAATTTCGATAGATCTTTCGAAAAGTACGGTTTCAAAGCTTTCAAACCGTTTTTGAAATTTGCTGCTAGGATATTTAGGTGTCGAGATATTCAATTTCGAATTTGCAACAAATGTCGATTCAGCGAGGCTTAAGGGGCTAAGAAGCTCTGCGGTTCGTTTGGCTCTTTCATAATTTCAATAGCTGTGTTCATGTTTCTCTATATAATAATTTACATAACCTGCACAATATATTCAATGATTTGCATTTATTATTTTGAAAGCCAGGGAAATGAAAGTAAAATTCAATTTAGGTTCTTCATTTTGCGTAATCGATATTACGTAATAAAGATGAATTGCGTTTTAAGATACCGCTGTCATTAGCTCAAATTATGGTTGTAAGTCTTCCCAATATAAACCGCATGGAGTTTTACTGGTAGGAAAAGTCCCATTGTATGTAGTGTGTGTGTGTGTGTGTGTGTGCGCGTGTGTGTGTGTGTGTGTGAGTGTGTGTGTGTGTGTGTGTGTGGATTTGTATACCACAAGGATAAGGACCCCGTGGTTCGTCAGCTCCACAGTATTTCAAGATTTCACACCCTCCTTGTGGTGTGTGTGTGTGGTGTTACACTCCTCGTTCGTCACTCCTGCAGTAATTAATGACTCCAAACCCTCTCTGCTATGTGTGTGGTGTGTGTGTACTAATAGTGGGTATGACTGCCTCGTGCGCGTATTACCTCATTCATATGATCAGGCATACTCCTTATTAGTCTTTTAATTTCATCCTGTGTAATTGTATTCCATTCGTTTTCGAAAATTATTCGCAGTTCTCGCAGTGACTGAGGAGCAGGTACGTGATTTCGTATTTTGCTGCCGAGGTTGTCCCATAAGTGTTCGATTGGATTTAAATCTGGACTATTTGCTGGCCAATCGAGTCGATTTATGCCAACTTCATCGAAGAAATCAAGCATTCTTCTCGCAGTGTGTGGTCGAGCATTGTCTTGCATAAACAAGAAGTTCTCTCCGATGAAGGGTGCGTACGGAACAACATACGGAATGAGTATGTCTTCCACGTATACATCTGCGTTCATATTCTTGTCAAAAAAAGTGCAAATCTGTATGAGCATTAGCTGAAATTCCTGCTCAAATCATTACAGAGCCATTGTATTGTTAGCTATACCTCTCACTTACCGTACAGACTGCAAATCGTTCTCCACCGCGACGATAAACTCGTTTTCGTCCATCTGGAGAATAGACACAAAAACGAGATTCATCGCTAAAGAGTACTTTGCTCCAGTCTGCGTAAGTCCAGTCTCTATGCTCAACTGCAAAATTGAGTCGAGCTACGCGACATTTAAGCAAAGGTACAGCTGCTGGCCTGCGCGAAAGCAGATTTTGTTCCTTTAATCTTCTCCGAACGGTGTTAACGGATATATTAATGTTGCGGACATCCCTTAAATTGTTTCTAATTTGAACAGATGTTCGATGTCTGTCTCTTAACGAATTTGAAACAATAAATCGGTCATCATTGTGATTGGTACATCGAGGACGTCCCGAACCAGGCCTTCTATGGAATGAATTGGTTTGTAAGTACCTGGCATAAGCACGTTGCACAGTTGACACTGACAAATCAAGTGCCTGAGCAACGTACCTTCGACTTCTGCCATCTTCAATTAAAGCAATAACTTGAGCAGCCTTTTCAGGATTTATCGTCGCCATAATCGACGCAATAATTTCGATGCGAAACAATCAATTATGGTTTAAATTGATGAAGTTGCACGAAGTAACGCGCCTCGAAAGGAAAAGATCACGGAAAAAGAAAAGTCGCACGAGGCAGCGCTTATCGGAGTGAACACGTTCGGAAAAGGAAAATTGTTTGTCTTTGTTTATTGTCTTGGCACATACATTTAAGAAAAATCCAGTCAAGCCAGGCGTTAAAGCCCGGCGCACCGACAGAATCTCAGTCAAGCCAGAACGTAAGCCCGGCGTACTGACTGGACTCGCGAAGTCCAGCGTACAAGAGATAGTACAAGAGATAGTGCCACTATCGGCGGTGGACCGTACGAAGGCCAAAAGCTGTACGAAGGCAATCTCTGATCGTCTCCGCGGGCACTCTTATATGCCCTGGGCAGCTCGAACTCGCGTGCGAGCCGAGGGGCTCGCGCGCGCGCGACAACCTAGATCGCCGCGTCGCGGCGGCTCCGTGGACTAGGAGCGCCAGGGAATTTCGACGTTCAGGTGGCGTCCAGCGACTCGGCATCCCGCACGCCGGGTCACCGCGAACTCAGGCGCGATCCTGAACAGCAAATTCAAGCTGTGTATCATAATGGCCAATCGTACGGAGAAGGTAGAGAGCTAGGGACAGCTTCGCGAACTAAAGTGTATACCACAGTGATCATGCGTAACTGAAGGGTAAAGAATGATAACTTTTGATAAAAATTAAATTTCCAATTCGCAAAATTGTGTAAATTATTGTATAGAGAATAATGAACGCGGCTATTGAAATTATGAAAGAGCCAAACGAACCGCAGAGCCTCTTAGCCCCTTAAGCCTCGCTGAATCGACATTTGTTGCAAATTCGAAATTGAATATCTCGACACCTAAATATCCCAGCAGCAAATTTCAAAAACGGTTTGAAAGCTTTGAAACCGTACTTTTCGAAAGATCTATCGAAATTTGCACAACGATATTTTTTCAAAATGGCGGATGATAAAAAGGAGAACATGAAAAGTTGCTAAAAAAAGATTCGAGCGTGCGACGGCGCATGGAGCAAAGTAAGTGTCGCAGCTCAATGGGACGAAAAGTACCTAAAAGTATAGAATGTTTTCTTTAAAATACTTCGTTATAGAGCTTGATGCGATACTTATTCACTGAATTACGCAAATTTAACAAGAAAACCGCATTTTTAGCAAAATTTGGAACAACTCAGTGAAAAATGATCACATCGAGCTCGGTAAAGTAGCATTTTAAAGATAACACTCTATACTTTCACTACATACACTATGTGCATTTGGTCCCATTACGCTGCGATACCTGATGCACACCATGCGCCATCGCAAACACGGACCTTTGATTATCAATTTTGCATCCTCTCACTTTATCATCCGCCATTTTGAAAAAAATGGCCGAGCATAATTGCCATTCAGATATTCTTAAAGAGGACGTTTCAAGCTTCATTTTGCATTTCTGCGCATATTTGTATCTTCATTATTTACCAAGTTATGATCATTTGAAATTTTGAAATTTTTTCCCAAATTTTTAGTGTACCGGATTTTTTGCGTTTGAGTGTATATATATATATATATATATATATATATATATCAGGTGTAGTAAAAAGAAATCCATTATTTTTGCATGAAATTGAAGGCTTTAATTACCATAGTTAGAATGATTCGATTTAGGTCAAATATGCGCCGTTTTGTTCGATAATTTTTTGCCATTTTGAAGGTAATTTCATTATGCCTCTCTCATAGAAGCCCTCGTCCCTATTGGCAAAAAATTGAGACTGTCGATTTTCACAAGCCTCTCTTGAAGCGAATTTTTCACCAGCAAAATTGTTCGCCATGGACAGGAACAGATGGTAATCACTTGGTGCCAGGTTCGGACTATAAGGTGGATGCATATGAACCAAGCTCCCTGAGCTTCTGGCGAGTCACTATCGATGTGTGTGGCCTGGCGTTGTCCTGATGGAACACAATTCCTCTCCTATTGGCCAAAGCTGGCCGCTTCTAGGCGATTGCTTCCTTCAGACGGTCCAATTGTTGACAGTACAGTTCCGAGTTAAGAGTTTTGCCGTAGGGGAGCAGCTCATAGTAGATAATTCCCTGCCAATCCCACCAAACACACAGCAAAACCTTCCTGGCCGTCAATCCTGGCTTGGCCACCGTTTCCGCCGGCTCACCGCGATTCGACCACGACCGTTTTCGCTTGACGTTGTCGTAAGTGATCCACTTTTCATCACCAGTGATCAACCGCTTCAGAAATGGGTCGATTTTGTTGCGATTTAGCAGCGATTCGCGGATGGAAATTCGGTCCATGAGGTTTTTTTTCGTTAACTCGTGTGGCACCCATACATCGAGCTTCTTTTTGTATCCAACCTTATTCAAATGGTTCCAAACGGTTTTTTGTGCAATCTTTAGCTCTTGGGCAATCGAAACAGTGCTTACATGACGGTCGGACTCGACAATGTCCATGATTTTATCGATATTTTCGACAATTGGCCTTCTAGTGCGTGGTGCATCTTTGACATCGAAATTACCGGAACGGAATCGACGAAACCAAAATTGCGCGTGATTGGCTGTTACAATATCAGGACCATAAACACTATTCACATTTTCAGCCGTCTGGCTTGCGTTTTCGCCTTTATCGAAGAAAAACTGTAAAATATAGCGTATTTTCTCTTTGCTAGTGTCCATCTTTGACGCGCGCTCAAACAAAACTGAGTCAACTAATCACAAAACTGTCAGAAAAGTTTTTTAGTACGAAATCTCATCTTTCTAACGCCATCTAGTGGAACCCAATCGGACTTACGAGGGTGGTCCGATAAGTACTTAGCCTACAAAAGAAAAACGAAAATTTTGGAAAAGTGGCGATTTATTTCTCAACATAGTCTCCTTTTAGCTCGATACACTTGACCCAGCGATGCTCCAATTTCTTTAACCCGTCTGAAAAATACGTTTTCTCGAGGTGTGCAAAGTAGGCCTCCGTGGCGGCGATGACCTCCTCATTCGACTCAAATTTCTGCCCGGCGAGTGACTTTTTCAAGTTTGGAAATAAAAAGAAGTCGCACGGGGCCAAATCTGGAGAATACGGTGGATGGGGCAGCAGTTCGTAGCCCAATTCGACCAATTTGACCGTGGCGAGGGGCGGAGGTGTGAGCCGGTGCGTTGTCATGGTGGAAGATCACTTTTTTCTTCGCCAAATGGGGCCGTTTTTTCTGCAATTCGGCGTCGAATCGGCCCAATAATTCGGCATAGTACAGCCCTGTGACCGTTTTGCCCTTCTCCAGGTAGTCGATGTAGATCACACCTTGTGAATCCCAGAAAACGGTGGCCATCACCTTTCCGGCCGATAGGACAGTCTTCGCCTTCTTCGGAGCACGTTCGCCGGGTGAAGTCCATTGTTTCGACTGTTCCTTGGTCTCTGGTGTGTACCAGTGGATCCATGTTTCGTCGACGGTCACGAAACGACGCAGAAACTCCTTCGGATTGCGCTTAAACAGCGTCAAACACTGTTCTGAAGTGGTCTCACGGTTGCGCTTGTTGTCCGGAGTGAGCAAACGCGGCACCCATCGCGCCGACAGCTTTCTCATGCCCAAAATTTCATGCAGGATATGACCCACGCGGTCTTTTGAGATGCCTACTGTCTCAGCTATCTCGCGCACCTTCAATCGGCGGTCTGCCAATACGAGATCGTGGATTTTTGTCATGTTATCCTCAGTGGTAGCCGTTTTCGGGGCACCTGGGCGTGGCTCATCAAAAACCGACGTGCGACCACGTTGAAACTCGTTAAACCAATTTTTGACGGTCGCCATCAGAGGAGAAGAGTCACCGTACACAGCATCCAAGCGCTCTTTGATTTCGCTGCGCGATTTCCCTTCCAAAAACAAGAATCGAATCACCGACCGATATTGCTCTTTTTCCATTTTTCTAAAATTCGCGGACACGCCCGCTTCCACACGCGGTCAAAACAAAACTACGAGTCCGATTCGGTTGAAATTTCGACAGTAGCCGTCTACGAGAATGTACTACACGATAGTAAATTTCTCTTATGATAGTGGCGCCATCGGGCGGTGAGGCTAAGTACTTATCGGACCGCCCTCGTATACAACGCGAGATACAGATAACTAAAGCCATCTATTGGAAAAATAATGGATTTCTTTTTACTACATCTGATATATTGTTACGTCCCATGGAATTTTATTGGATTCAATAGAATTTATTTGATAACGTGGATATGACTATGAGGAAAGCGCCCCTGTACGGAGAACAATACACGGTTTGCGAAACACATCGAACGACATAGAGGAAGACAAATATTGTTTATTAACTTGGATATCGAAAGACTTACTGTGATCGGATGGCTGGAACGTCACTGTTTAGGCGTCCGACGGAACGGGAGAAGGAACCCTCGTACGTGCCCGCGTTCCTCCCAGCTGAGATGACGGAACGTCGAACGCTCGCGATATCGCACTCCCGGCTTCCAAAAGTCGCGTCTGTCTTTTCTTGTACGAATTAATTAAGAAGATCGTGAAATTGGTTGGTCATGAATACACTTGGTTGCAACAATTGTAATGAGAAAAAAACCAGAAAGAAAAAAAAAGGAGATATACGAGAATATGAGAGACCGTCACGAGATGATAGAACTTGAAGATTTTCTAAATACAATACTTAAGGAGAGACTTGTGAGCATGCGTTCGAAACGTGTGACGGCCTCAACGAGAGTGAAGAAGCGGGCGGTTCGCCGACGGGCCGAGGAGTCCTTCTTCTTTGTGTCGGAGCAAGACGCGAGTTACTCGATCTCCGGATGCAACAACGATAAGAACCCCGCCAAAGTGTCGCCTAAACAGTTCGGTTATCTTAGAATGAAAACGTTTACAATTTTGTAGTTAACCGCGGGTGGACAATAATGCGGCAATCGCGAATTTAGGTACGACGCTTTACAATGATAGGCCAAGGAAGCGTTCCTGGCGAATTCGGCGCAACAAGTTTAATAATTTTAACGGAGAGTGGCAAACGGGGGTAGTACAATTTTATAATGATAGGTTTTTACTTCTTTATACTACATTTCTAACGCTTTGATCTAATAACCGGATAATATGTAAAGTTTAGCGAGATGTCGGATGAAAGAAACAAGGTGGAGAATTACGACGCGATATGCCTTGTCTTCCATCCGAGATTCCTGAGAGCGAAGCTGGGCCGTGCTGCTGACGCAAAACAGTTATGAGATTCGTAGAACACAATGCTTATACTGCAGAGTTATAAAGATAACGATTAGAAAAGTTGTTAACGGTTATAACACAACTTTCCCACACTTAGTGCTTATTTTTATTGTTAAGAAGCAAGAGATGGGGAAGCTGCATAGTCTGTCCGCTATGATAAAAATAATTTGGAATAATAGTAAGAAATAATAGCCAAGCCCTCGCGCAACCGGGCTGTTATTCTTGAGACTACGTAAGCAATGATAAAGCATACGCGCGCTGTGGAAAACGACGTGTCAAATTAACATAGAATAGAAGTGCCGAAAAGAAAGAAAACAGAAAAGAGTAACACAATTCATACGTTGAGTCTGGCACATAAAATTTGTCATCCAAAATCGATATATCAAATTAACACACGCCGGTGTCGGAAATTTAACACAAGGTTTTCTATATACAAAGGAATAGTAAAAGGCATTAAAGCTAACGCATTAACTTAAAATAAAATGCTAGTCACAATTACAGGTTGCCGTTACGAATGTCAACATAATATTATTCTAGTTCATATCGAACGAGGGAGGAGAGAACCGGAAGTTTAGATTGCAAGATGTACCGCTCGATAAAGATAAAAAAAAGAAATAAGAAAAAGGGGGGAAAAATAGGAGCTGAGACGTAACAATATATATACATACAGGGTGTCCCATTTTAAAGGATCCACTCAAATATCTCAAAAACACTGCGTTAAGTCGAAAAATGTTTCAGACAAAAGTTGTTTGGCTTGAAGGGGGACATAAGACGGCGATAGCATTTTGTTTATAGATAGCGTCACTTTCGAGATATTCACTGATCATCAATTTTCTTAAAAGAAATCCCAATCTTTTATTATATCATCTTTTTCTACCAACTAATTTGAACAACTTTTGTCTGAAACATTTTTTTATTTGTTTAATATTTTTTTAGATATTTAAAGAAAACTTGGTAACTTTTTCAACATTTAACTTACGATATCTCGCTAACTATTCGTCGAAAGAAAAAATAGTATTAAACGTTTTTATTTTATTTACTATCAAGAACATATCACTATAATAGTGCCCTAACTTTTGTTAACTTATCGACCTTTGGAAATTTCAAAATTATTAAATTAACAAAAGTTGGGGTACTATTATAGTAATATATTCTTGATAGTAAATAAAGTAAAATGTCTAATACTATTTTTTCTTTCGACGAATAGTTAGCGAGATATCGTAAGTTAAATATTGAAAAAGTTATCAAGTTTTCTTTAAATATCTCAAAAAATATTAGGCAAATAAAAAAATTTTTCAGACAAAAGTTATTCAGATTAGTTGGTAGAAAAAGATGATATAATAAAAGATTGGGATTTCTATTTAAGAAAATTGATGATCAGTGAATATCTCGAAAATGGCGCCATCTATAAACAAAATGCTATCGCTGTCTTATGTCCCCCTTCAATCCAAACAACTTTTGTCTGAAACATTTTTCGATTTAACGCAATGTTTTTGAGATATTTAAGTGGGTCCTTTAAAATGGGACACCCTGTATATATATATAACAATAACTAAGAGACTTACTATCTTTTTACTTTCGCACTTTCACACTTAAGAGATTTCAAATATAAATTACTTATAGTTTCGATGTAATGATACGGAGGTTACCAAGGATTGCTCTCTTCAATTTTCGAATATAATACATGTTTTAGTATCTCCGCCCCTACTAATTAATAGTAAAGAGATTCAATGCAATTCTCAAATATTTGCGAGAAAAATGAATTTTAAATTTTCCGTGTGCCTAATGTATCGCGTTATAAAAATGGACCTTCAACAAACGGCGGTGATTGAGTAATCTTCATACAGTCTGTAAAGTAAGAGCATGCACGGCATAAATGGCAGTTGGCTTCAAATATCGTCCTAGTTCTTTTGTGAGCCGATAAATGAAATCTTTGTCATGAATGCTTTGTTACAAAAGATTCAGTTGGCGTCGAACTCTAACCTGAGAAACACGTTAACCACCATGAGTGCCGCATACGCATCGCGCTACGAGGCTATGTTCCTTTGTTCCCACCCCAAAGGACCAAAAATGTAATATGCAGTGGCTGCTAAATACATGGGAAAGTCAAAATCGCTCGTCGCTAAGTGGGTTCAGCAATATAAGAAGATAAAAAATGTCGATGACTTGCCAGAACGTGGCTCGATAGGCAAAGTGACGCCGAATATGGAAAAAAAAATTGTAAATTTGTTTAAGCGGAACCCGACCTTAATGCTTAAAATTTATGAGAAGTGTTTAGTGCCGACTGCTGAACGATGCTTCATAAAAAAACGAGGACTGGATCTTACAAGAAGACAACGGAGCAAGCTTTGCATCGAGTGGAAAGAGCAGTCTGGCATCGTCACATTTGATTGGCCATCGCAGTCGCCAGATGCAAATCCCATTGAAAATGTGTGGGCATATCTCAAGCACAAGTTTCGAGGAAAAAGAGTGTGCACTTTGAAGCAGCTGACATGACAAATTCGTCTCTTTACCGAATGAATACGCAGTCAACTTAGTGGAAAGTATGCCTCGGAGATGCCAGGCAATTATCAATGCCGGTGGTGACTGGACTCATTATTAATGGTATAGCATTTTTCTTCTCATGGAGTACAACAAATCCATGTACTTAAAAATCATTAAAAATAAATTTTTCTACACTTAACCCGTGCACGCTCTTACTTTACAGACTGTATAATACTTACTACTTAACTTAACTATAATATAATACTATTAGGTGTACAACTTTGCTTCCGCCGTTTTCCTATAGATGGCTTTAGCGGTAAGTAGTGGTCGAAATAAATAGATCATAGACGTTATGCAATAAACTTGGGCATCTGTCAATATAACCCCATAGAAACATTAGTCGATTTGTGTCTGCATCATAAAGTTATTCTCGATTGAAAATGTTAGTTTACGAGCCAAATTCTCGTCATTTGCGGGAGGTTTTAATTTTCTGCTTCAATATGAAGAAATCTGCGGCTGAGGCTCATCGAATACTCTCAAATACTTATGGTGAGGCCGCTATTAGTGAAAGAACGTGTCGTGAGTGGTTTCAACGCTTCAAGAACGATGATTTTCACATCGAAGACCGGCGTAGCGATGGAAGAGAGAAGGTTTTCGAAGATGCAGAATTGGAGGCATTACTTAATGAAGACTCATGACAAAGTCAAGAAGAATTGGCACGATCATTGGGAGTGACTCAATAACAATTTCAAAACGCCTCAAAGACATGGGAATGATTCAGAAACAAGGAAATTGGGTGCCGTACGAGTTGAAACCGAGAGATGTTGAACGGCGTTTGTTTGCTTGTGAACAGTTGCTTGAAAGGCAAAGACGGAAGGGATTTCTGCATCGCATTGTAACTGGGGACGAAAAATGGGTTTATTACGATAACCCCAAGCGCAGAAAATCATGGGCATATCCCGGCCATGTTTCTACGTCGACGGCCAAACCGAATATTCACGGCTCCAAGGTCATGCTCTGTATTTGGTGGGACCAGCTCGGCGTAGTGTATTATGAGCTGTTAAAACCGACTGAAACAATCACAGGCGATCGTTATCGAACGCAATTAAGGGGCTTACCTAGTGTGACGGTTTGAAAAAATCGAATTTTTTTTTTGCATTTTTTGACAGTTTAACATCTATAGAATAATATCCTGAAGTGTTATGGTCGTATCTGAAATATTTTAGAAGCGGCAGGTATGAAACGACAGCGCAGCTGGTCGGGGGCCATAAACTCGATTCTCGCCGGCGAGGCAGGACGCCAGGCAGTTGCGGTAGTTCTTAGGCTTTGACGTAATCGTTTATACTTCAAAGATAGAAAAGAGAGCCTGGTAGTTCCAAGGACTCACAATAATCCCTTTATGTTTGTACGAAAGCGTTATTGACAGCTCAAAAGGTTCCGAAGCCGCTCGACGCAGGTATACGTAAGTGGCCCGTTTAGTTCATTTTTAGCCACTGTGCAGAGCACATCGCAGCGGGAATTTCATTTAAAATGAGTGGAAAAAGTCAATCTAGTGTTCAAAAAAGCACACACGATACTCTAGCGCGTAGAAGTACTAATAAGAAAAGAAAGTACCAGGGAAATCGACACACGCTGGAGCAGTCAACCGAGTACATCAGTACGACATGATGAAATTTAAAAATGACTATCTCCTTCTGGACCTACAGATTCAAGAAGTTCGTTCTAGAGCCAATTTATGGTGATTTAAGTAGGCCTGAATTATTAAACAGGTGCAAGGGTAGTATTGGGTGAGTGCAAAAGTTCGTGCGGAGTTTCAATAGATGGAGTTATAAGCGTCGTAAAGTGTTGTCATTAATACTTCCATCTACATATTATATAACGTTGGAAAGGTGACGTCTTCAGCTGTTATTAAAAAAAAAATTATTTGTTTTCATACAAACTGCTTCGAGAAATATCACTTTAAAAATGAATATCGATAAGGTGCATTTACGGCATGTTATGCTTTACGAGTTTCGGAAGGGAATAAACGTTGCCGCAGCCGTAAAAAACATTCAGGATGTTTATCAGGATGAAGCACCAGCTAAACGAACTGTGAAAAAATGGTTTGCTAAATTTCGGCGCGGAGAATTTAACCTTGAAGACGAGCCACGCTCTGGTCGACCTTCTGACATTGATGACGATGTTTTGCGTACTTTAGTGCTCAATAATCCGCGAATTTCAACAGAAGAAGTTGCTACAGCACTAAACGTTGACCGATCAACCGGTCGGTTGATCAAACGGTTTTCGGCGTTTAAAAAAGATGGGATTCGATTTGAAGCTCGATATATGGGTGCTCCATTTGCTGACCGAGAAGAACAAAATCAAGCGAATTTCTGCAGCCGTTTCTTTACTCGGGCGGTTCAATAACGAGTCGTTTTTGGATCGACTAGTGACGGGCGATGAGAAATGGGTCCTCTACAACAATGTTCAGCGCAAACGGACATGGAAACAATCAGGTGAGCATGGTAACGCAATGCCAAAGGCCAGTTTGCACCCGATGAAGGTGATGCTCTCTGTTTGGTGGGATTGCAAGGGCATAATCTATTTCGAGCTTCTCCCCGCTGGCGAAACGATTGATTCGGACAAGTACTGTCGCCAATTAACCAATCTGAATCGAGAAATAAAAGAGAAACGTCCGATTTTGTCAAATCGCAAGGGAGTCGTCTTTCATCACCAGACAACGCCAGACCACACGTTTCGAAAAAGACGCTGCGCAAACTGAAGAGTCTGAAATGGGATGTCTTAACGCATTCACCGTATTCTCCTGATATCGCACCATCTGACTATCACTTGTTCCGGTCATTGCATAATTATTTAAATGGAAAAAACTTTGACTCTTTGGAGGCCTTAAAAAACGGCGTCTCTTCGTTCTTCGAATCTAAACCGCGCAGTTTATATAATCGAGGCATCCGTATGCTGCCAGAACGTTGGGAAAAGATTATAGAAAACGATGGAGAATATATCATTGATTGAATAAAGATTTTTGTTTGCCTAATCACTGTGTGACTTTTACTCACAAACTCCGCACGAACTTTTGCACTCACCCAATAATACACAAAATAATAACGAAAATTATAATGGTTTGTTGTGGCACTTTGCTCCTAAACACCTTCACAGTGGTTTAAAAACAATAGAACTGGCCAATTTCTTTGCTGTTGCAATTTTTAATGAAGGTTTCCAAGCTATTTTGAAAGCATTTGAAACAATGGGAGTGATTATTGGGCCCTCTGCCAAAGATTATGCAGAGAAACGAGACATGAAGGTAGCAGAAAAACAGCACCGCGAGGCTTCAAAGGAGGCTTGAACAGCTGCAGCGGCCCAGCAACAATTTTTCGAACAAGAGGAAGGCGAATTATATGGGCCTGGAATAGCTGAATAGCTGTAAGTATGATAAATTTTCTTTTATAACAAAAAAATCAATAGTTAAAGCTTGAAACGCGTTTTTCTCGAAACAACGTTTTCGAAATTTGCTGCAGTCATAACTCGCGAACAAATTAATGAATCAATTTCAAATTTGATAGGTATACTCAGTACATGTTTTGTCATACAGTAAACTAGGATTTTTTTAATCCGTCAACAAATGTCAATTTGCCACGCAAAAAACGGGCACTTTTTTTGCTAAATTCGAACTTTTTCTTTTACAACACTGTAATTTTTTTAATTTTCAATATTTTTTCATAATCCTAGTTCACTGTATAGGAAAACTTATCTCGTTTAACGCCTTTTTTGTCTTTTTTTATTTCAGGCACTCTGACGTCACTTATCGCTGCAGTTGGCTACTTTTTTTTTTACCTTCGAGAAATTATTAATATTTCCAATACATGTCAATAAAATTTTTATAACTTCTTCAAATGTTACTTAATATAGCCTCAAACTTTTAAAATATATGGTAGAATAGTTTTTTTTTTAAATCCTCGAAAGTCGCCCTCATTTTCATGTGGTCACACTAGGTAAACCCCTTAATGCGTTTGAGCCGAGCATTGAAAAACAAACGGCCGCAATACAACAAGAGACACGATAAAGTGATTTTGCAGCATGACAATGCTCGACCCCATGTTGCGAAAGTGGTCAAGACATACTTGGAAACGTTGAAATGGGAAGTCCTACCCCACCCGCTGTATTCTACAGACGTTGCTCCTTCTGACTATCACTTGTTTCGATCAATGGCAGACAGCCTGGTTGACCAGCACTTCCGGTCTTATGAAGAAGTAAGAAATTGGATCGATTCGTGGATCGCTTCAAAAGATGACCAGTTTTTTCAACGCGGGATTCGTACGCTGCCCGGAAGATGGGAGAAAGTAGTGGCCAGTGATGGACAATACTTTGAATCATAAATGTATAACCCATTTTTTACAATAAAGCCTTGAATTTCGGAAAAAAACGGCGGAAACAAAATACACCTAATACTTTATAATTAAAGTTGTACACCTAATACTTTATAATTAAAGCGATTGAGTAGTATGCTGCAATTCCGCATGTTGCAACTTCGAAACTTGGTTTTTCAATTTCTTTTTATTTATTGGGGACTTGAATAAGTTCTCGCTGTTTTTTCGTGAAAATGAATGCTTTATTTAAAAAAATAGTAAAGAACATGTCATTGAAAGTATTGTCCATCGCTAGACACTACTTTCTCCCATCTTTCTGACAGCATACGAATACCATGTCGAAAGAACGACTCATCTTTTGAGGTTATCCACGAATTGACCGATTTTTTGGCATCTTCATAAGAATGGAAGTGCTACTCAGCCAGGCCATGAGTCATCGATCGGAACAAGTGGTAATCAGAAGGAGCAATGTCCGGTGAATACGGCGGGTGGGGTAGGATTCCCCACTTGAGCGTTTCCAAGTAGGTTTTGACCAGTTTTGTAAAATGTGGCCGAGCGTTGTCATGCTGCAAAATTACTTTGTCGTGTCTCTCCTCGTATTGCGGCCGTTTTTCCTTCAATGTTTGGCTCAAACGCATCAATTGTAGTCGATAGCGATCTCCCGTGATGGTTTCGTTGAGTTTGAGGAGCTCATAATATACTACATCCAGCTGATTCCACCAAATACAGAACATGAGCTTGGAACTATGGATATTCGGCTTTGCCGTCGATGTTGATGCATGACCGGGCTTACCCCACGATTTTCTACGCTTCGGGTTATCGTAGTGTATTCACTTTTCATCGCCAGTCACGATACGATGCAAAAAACCTTACCTTTCCTGCCGTCGGAGCAGCTGTTCACACGTGGAAAAACACTGTTCGACGCCGTTTGAAGCCTCTCGGCTTCAATTCGTACAGCACCCAATTTCCTTGCTTTTGAATCATTCCTAATGCTTTTAAACGTTTGGCAACTGTTGTGTGTCAACTCCTAATGATTCTGCAAGTTCATTTTGCGTCTGACATAGGTCTTCATCGAGTATTGCTTCTAATTCTTCGTCTTCAAACTTTTTCGGTGCGCCAGAGCGTTCTTTATCTTCAACATCAAAATCATTATTTTTAAAGCGTCTAAACCAATCTCTGCATGTTGTTTCCGACAGAGCATGATCGCCGTGAGTCTCCACAAGAATTCTAGCTGCAGATTTTTTTTGAAAAAAGTAATGCAGTAAAATTCCCCTCAAATACTCTTTTTTTGGCACGAAATTCGACATGTTTAACGCTATGAAAAATATGTTGTTTACGCTTCGGCGGAATAACATATACTGTCACTTCGAGCCTAATGGTGGAGCTTCACGATGAAGTTGACTGTAGTATTGCCCGATGCAAAAAGGCTAAGATAACACTATCTATCGGGAAACAGCGAGAACTTATTCAAGTCCCCAATATAATAAAACGTAATATTGTACAACGTATTTTTATTATTAACACTTTGACTGCCGTGTCATCCGTATTCGGGTGCCAGCAAAAATTCTCAATAGGCCGCGTCACCCATATATGGGTGACGGTTATATGACTAATTACAAAAGGTCTTAATAGGTATTTGGAACAATATTCAACAGGATATAAGTCTTTGTTAAATTATTATAAAATTAATATAAAAATATAACTATTGTTTTATTTAGAAAATTATTTTGAATGTAAAATTTTAAAACATTCTATGCAAAGCTGAGATTGGTCAGGGCAATTGCAGATACGAATCTTTTTTTCGACATTGTAAAAGAATAAGATAGAAATTTTAAGATTTGTGCCACTCATTATTACAACAAAAGTATATCTTTTTTGAAAAACGGAGAATGAATTTAAGAATCTCTCACTTTTGTTTGTTAAATGTTTCGTCCTCGACTACAGATCTTCAACGGACTAGGAGATGGCAAGACATGTAAAATCGATAATTGAATGAGTCATATTTCATTCGAATGGGGGAATTGAGTACATAAAAATCCTAAAAGGGTTTGCATGAACCTTTGTTTGCGAGAAATTTACAATTAAAAAAACAGCTACCCATTAAGTGTAATAACTTGGAATCAATAAGCGTGAAGCGCGATAGCTGCGGAAGCTAAAGTGCGCGCTAGTATTTTGTCATCTATGTCCGAAGAGTGTTCGAGTCCTCGCAGTGTCAACTTTTTTTTTTATAATATTATGTATTACTATTTATATTTTATAATATTTCTATATTTTTAATATTTTTATTATTTTTTATAGGACAAAAATATAATGCACACATATACAATAATATCTGTCTTATTATATAAAAAATAATAAGATGTAAAAATAATAAACATTTTAATTATTTATTATAAAATTCAGACATTGCTATACATTTTTCTTTATATATTGCCTTGAACATGGGACTCAAGTAAAATCGATCTCTCTTTTTTGTCCTTTCGTAAGAAAAGTTTCTATTGTTATAACAGGTATTCGTTTGTGTACATGCGTACTATGATTTCAAGAAACCGTTAGAGTTACGTGGATCTTTTTCTCGGTTAGTATTCTTTCGAATATTGAGCAGTAATGAAGTCACCGTTATAGTATGTGTGATCATATATGCTAACAATAAAAATGGAATTAAATATATATGCATCATTAGTAGAACACATACAAGTGTTAGCAAAATCTGATATGTTAAAAGAAAATTTAACTGACAGTATCGCATATTTTCGAGGTAAATATTTTGTATATTTTTGTAAATATTAAAGGACATGGAAGATATGCTTGCCAATAATAAATTTTTTCACAGATACGTTATTACAATTTAATTTGATTTATGCCAGTCCACCTAAAAAATCCACAAATTGTTGTAAAGAAGTCGCTGGAAAATTATTTGAAACTTTTATTAAAATGTTGGGTAAATGTATATTGAGCGAAGAAATCGAATATTTTTTGCCAAGAGAAGAAGAAAATGTTGATCGAGAGGCACAGGAAGACAGACATCATGTGAAGATGAATACGTACCATCTGCTAAAATAACTATTTGTGAGAGAGTGCCCTTTGACATGAAATTAAAAATTATTACGATTACAAATGAATATCTGCAATGGAGTTTCAAATATTTGCAAAAACGATTTAAACTATATTTACGGCGTAACAGCGAACTTGCACGATTCAGAAATGATGTTTTAACAGGTGATATATTTCAAGATAAAATGGATATCATAAAAAAACATTTATTCGATACCGAGGCACAGGATTGTAAACAATTAATTACAAGGCGGCAGTTGCAGCAGTGGTCTATGTCTGCTGCAGTTCAATTTCGAAAAGAAAAAGAATCCGAAGATCAAGATGAGTGCGCTTTTCGCTTTGTTGCGTCTACAAGATGGTACAACAGATTTTTTAACAAATTATAGAATATCAAATCGTCGCGTTATACGATATTTATCTAAAAAAGAAATAACATCTCCAGAAGAAGTAATGCAGTCTACTATAAAATTTCAAAATTTAATATAAAATGTTTCGAAGGATTACAATCCTGATTTCATAATAAATACGAATGAAATAGGTTACAAATACCGAGTTAATGTTACAAGAACATACACATATAGGGAAGAAAAGAAAGTCGAGCTCTCTTGCGAGTTGACCGAGAATCGGTCCACCCGTGAACGCCGGGATCACCCAGAACTTGGGCGTGAGAGTGATTGCAGATCGAGCCGAATGTAGTCAGCCAAAGGAGAGGACCGATTGTTTCTCTTATTAATAAATTGCTTGATTCCGGGTTTCAGATGCGGTTTATTTTGTTGATGACCAGTTACAGCGATTCGCAAGTCGAATGGTATCGAATACAAATCGTCTCAGAAAGCACCGTTGGCTGAGCGCCGACACTGATTATAATTTTCCACGTGTCACGAAACTTTGATAAGTGCGATAGACGTTTCCCAGCGAGAAAATAATCAAAGAAACCTGAAAAATGAGATCAGGCGCCCGAGCGACGTGTTTTTGTTGCACTGCAATAGCAGAACGGGTCCTCGAGAGTTGAATCTGAGATCTGATCCAAAATCTGTCGCTACGAAATCGACCGTGATATTTATAATCTCATATATGTGATGCGGCTTGAGCCGATTGGCAGATTCGAACAAATCGTTGTTTAGCTGACACACAGATCTAGGCAATAAACATTGTTTTGCCGTTAGTCACGAGATATTAGATTCTCGCACTTTCCGTCTAATGGCAAGAATGTTATTGTTACGGAGACAATGATACATTGTAACGCGCCGAGACAATACCAAACGGCAAAACAAAGATCGAGCAAATAATTCGCTTGTAAACATGGGCGATTTGCCCGAGCGGTGACTCGATGTTACCGGCTTCCAGAATACTTTCTGCGAGAATCCTCTGGACGATTTTAACAAGCACATGAAACCGCAGATATGCTTTTCCAATTCGGAACAAACTCTATATAGGAGATTTAAATAAAATAACATACTCTTACACTGCTCAATATTTGATGATGCTATCAGGAAAATTATTAAATAAAGTTTTTGTATATTTACAAGAACCAGTTGACATATTTGGAGTACGCATTCAAAAAGTTGGCGAACTTTTAAAATTATGCAAAAATGTGATTGCTGTTTGTTCAAAATCAGGAAAACTGACTTCATATTTATAAATGTGTGGCCCGAGCGGCTGCGACGCTTCTCCAATCATCTATTTCAGCGCGCGCTCATTCGTCAGATTTCTGTCATTAATAATTCGATAATTATTGCGAATCTCGCAAAACAGTATGGGACTTTTATGTTTGTCTTAACCCGCTTTATGTCTCCACGAGTTGTGCAGCATTAGTTATGAGACATCTTGTATATACAGGGTGTCCAGTAACTATTAGCACCTTGAATATCTTCGAAACTATGAGTGTCAGAAAAAAATTTGTCCAACAGAAGTTGCATCGTACAGAAGAAGTCATTAGATGGTGGTTACGAATTTTTTGTAGGTGGAGCTGCTCCCAAGATATGAAGGTCACCTTTGTTTTTCTTAATGGAATGCTATGTTTTTATGTCTATCATCTGATAGCGACTCTTAAGACGAATACAACAACTTACAACACAAGATCATTCAAAGTCATTAAGGTCGCTTACGTTTACAGAAGGTACTTAACACGTTCGTGACAATCAATAAATCCATTGGTTCACTCTAAAGGACGCACAAGTTTACAGTGTTTGTGTTCAGCTTTCCTTGAATAAACATATTATTTTGCTATAATTGTCTGATCAACAAACTATGTTGCTAGTACATAGATACATTTCTCATGTAGCCGTAGTTATGATATATAGAGCCCCTGATACACACAGAGACTTTCAGAAGCAGTGCAATGCTTCATAGTGTGTGACCCATCGGTGGACACGCACGTCTATTATATAAACCAGTGTGACCCACCAGTGGGTCACGATATCGCGAACGTGTTAAAGTGATGACCGTCGGCATCAAGGCAATATTGTAGTCTTTCTATCGCCGATTCAGTCACATGTCTTATCACTTCGGAACTTATTGAAGCACATGCTGTAATAATTCGTTGTCGCATAGTATGACCTTGAATAGCGTTTTCAAGGTCATGTGAAGGTCACCTTCAATTTTTTAAATGGAGTCTCCCATTTACCACTACATATTCTTTATCTCGAGAGCTTTGCAAAACATTATAATAAAGTATTTTTCCATTAGGTACTTTTTGAGTTGAGGCCTGAAAGTTCGAGTACCGTCAATATTAGCATTACCCAAGGTATATCGCGTGAAGGTTGCACGGTCGGATTTACACCTCTGTTGTGTGTGTGCTAGAGATGTGCGTACTATTCGAATTCGAATCTGAATCCCTGTGATTCGAATCCGAATAATTCGAAAATTTCGAATCGCGAAGATTCGAATACGAATCAAATACATTAGCGTTTGCGCGCATCAGCTACAAAACACATTAGCTTATAATTAATTTAACTTATAATTAATAACTTAATTATAAATTAGTTTAAATATTTAAATATATATTTTACTTTAAGATGATATTACAATATCAATATTCCCTTTCATATTAAAATCTTCCATCATTTGCATGTTTAATAATCATCTTAAATTTTTTAATGATTCGATTCAATTTCATTCGATTCGATTCGAATTCGAATGAAATTTCATACGAGGGATTCATACGATTCAAATATAAACCGGATTTTTTTTTTACAGATTTATTAGTAACAGATGAAATTACAAAAGCGATATATTATTTTTCTACATAGTTCTTTTCAACGGAAATGCATTTTCTCCACCGGATAGGTAACTTCTCCCTTCATCAAAAAAAAGAAGAAGGGCCAACAGCCAATTGCGCACGTACTGCTCAAACGTTGCGTCGTTGTTAAATCTTTCCCCTTCTAAAGCCTCCTTCAGGGGTCCAAACATGTGAAAGTCATATGGGGATAAATCGAGACTGTAAGGAGAGTGTTCAAGAGGTGTCCAGTACATTTCTCCGAGTTTATCGCAGGTTAAAGCTGTTGTATGAGGCCGCGCGTTGTCATGGAGAAGCAGAACGTCGCGAATGGGTTGCCGGCGTCGTTTGTTGCGATATGTTCGATTTCGACAACAGTTAAGCGCCGGTCCTTCCACAAGTTCGCGAACGGCCCGAATGTTCTCATCAGTGATACTCGATCGCGGACGACGTTCGTGACTTTTGTTTTCCACAGCATTACGACCACTACGAAATTTTTTGGCCCAATCAAACGTTTGGGTTCTTGACAGGGTACCATCTCCAAACTATGCTTGGAGTTTGGTCAAAATTTCAGTTGATTTGATATCTTCGTTAGCGAGAAATCGGATAACAATGCGTTGCGCAACAGTCGTAAGTACCTCTTGTTCAGTCATGGTGCTACTGATGAGGGAACAGCAACTGAGGAATGTTGCGGGGAGTCCTCTCCACACATCTCTACGTAACTGCTTGGAGTGCCTTGATCCGCTTGCGGCTCTTTTTGAGCAGGTAAAAAATCCGGTTTATATTTGAATGACCCTCGTAGATTTAATTCGATTCGAATTTGAATTTAAAAAGTGAGATTCGATTCGATATAAAAATTCTTTATTTGCACATCTCTAGTGTGCGCGTATGTGTGCATGCGTGCACACACACAACAGAGGTGTAAATCGACCGTGCAACCTCTACGCGATACATCTTGAGTAATGCTAATGCCGGCTGCAACTTTTAGGTTGCAGCCGGCATTAGGCCCATAACTCAAAAAGTGGTAAATGGAAAAATACTGTATTATAGTTTTACAAAGCTCTCGAGATAACACGAATATGTAATGGAAAATGGAGGATTCCATTTAAAAAATTAAAGGTGACCTTCACGTGATCTTGAAAACGCTACTCAAGGTTACATACTAGTACAATGTTACATACTATCTGATGCGTCACTTAAAACCCTACAACTTTTGTCTGAAACATTTTTCTCTAGAATGTGTTTACAATAAAATCGGGTGACCCGGATGATCTGAAACACCCTGCATATATTAGGTCATTAAGAATGAAATGTCCGATTTTGAATCAAAAGTTTGGTTTATTATATCTCAAACCAAAAATAGTAAACTTAACCAATGTGCGCCTAAACTATTAACACAGTTCTGCCATCTTAACGGTAG
This sequence comes from Harpegnathos saltator, assembly GCF_003227715.2. NCBI lineage: Eukaryota > Metazoa > Arthropoda > Insecta > Hymenoptera > Formicidae > Harpegnathos > Harpegnathos saltator. The sequence goes on from NW_020230255.1 coordinate 192,001, forward strand.
TTTATTCATGCCAGCAGCAAAGAAGCTTGAAGAGCGAGTGACGATGAAATCGCGGAAGGCGTTTTCCACAGTTTGTTGAGAATTGAATATTTTCCTTGCAAGAAGTGGTCCAGTGCCTGGAAGAAATGGTAGTCAGTTAGTGCAAGATCTGGTGAATATGATGGGTGATAGAGAATTTCTAAGTCCAGCTGCTGTAGTTTGAGCAACGTTGTTTGTGCGACAAATGGTCGAGCGTTGTCTTGCAACAGGATTAACTAATTTCGGCTGCTTAATCGCAAGCATCCTTATAATTTCGTCCAGTTGGTTATAGACATCCGCTGTAATCGATTGACCAAGTTTCATGAAACTATAGTGGACAATACCAGCGCTGGACCACCAAACAGATACCATTAGCTTTCTGTTGAAAATTGTTACAAATTAAGTTGTAAGTCTCTCTGTCACGTGATCAGCCACGCACAACGCACATGTCTCGGTCATATTATTTGATTCATTAGATCGACAACATCGAGATATTGTGTTATATTACGTTTCATTTCAATATATGTATCTCGTAAATGCTTATGTTTATGTTGTCAAGTAATCGCTCGCTAGAAAGAGAAAGTGTGTACCTAGTGCCTGCTGATCACGTATCCTTATATGATTTATAATATCATTTCTCTGTTTATATCAATCAACGAATCAGTTGTCAGCACGCTCTATCGTTCCCGAATATTCCATCTGTCTAATCAAGGCAAACACTCTATTATGCTTACTCACGGTCAAACAACAATTCCGATAGCCAATCGTAGCATTCCGCGAACGATCGAATTCAGTATACAATGCCTGCTGACAGCTCTTTCCCCGAATATTTTTCGACTAGTACAGTTTGAGTCACTCGGTACTCTACATCGAAGATATTTCGTCTCGATTGTCAGCTCAGCTCGGTCAATCATAAGCATACGTCTGGTGCATCGTGATATTACTCAGTTACACTCATTCTATCTGTTCAATATTGTTCGCTCTCCACAGCAAAAGCATTTTCGCTCACATCAGTGAAGAATTCTCAAACTCGAGCTCAAGCTCTTTCGTTCATTGAATTCTATTGGGTGAGTGCAAAAGTTCGTGCGGAGTTTCAATAGATGGAGTTATAAGCGTCGTAAAGTGTTGTCATTAATACTTCCATCTACATATTATATAACGTTGGAAAGGTGACGTCTTCAGCTGTTATTAAAAAAAAAATCATTTGTTTTCATACAAACTGCTTCGAGAAATATCACTTTAAAAATGAGTATCGATAAGGTGCATTTACGGCATGTTATGCTTTACGAGTTTCGGAAGGGAATAAACGTTGCCGCAGCCGTAAAAAACATTCAGGATGTTTATCAGGATGAAGCACCAGCTAAACGAACTGTGGAAAAATGGTTTGCTAAATTTCGGCGCGGAGAATTTAACCTTGAAGACGAGCCACGCTCTGGTCGACCTTCTGACATTGATGACGATGTTTTGCGTACTTTAGTGCTCAATAATCCGCGAATTTCAACAGAAGAAGTTGCTACAGCACTAAACGTTGACCGATCAACCGGTCGGTTGATCAAACGGTTTTCGGCGTTTAAAAAAGATGGGATTCGATTTGAAGCTCGATATATGGGTGCCCCATTTGCTGACCGAGAAGAACAAAATCAAGCGAATTTCTGCAGCCGTTTCTTTACTCGGGCGGCTCAATAACGAGTCGTTTTTGGATCGACTAGTGACGGGCGATGAGAAATGGGTCCTCTACAACAATGTTCAGCGCAAACGGACATGGAAACAATCAAGTGAGCATGGTGACGCAACGCCAAAGGCCAGTTTGCACCCGATGAAGGTGATGCTCTCTGTTTGGTGGGATTGCAAGGGCATAATCTATTTCGAGCTTCTCCCTGCTGGCGAAACGATTGATTCGGACAAGTACTGTCGCCAATTAACCAATCTGAATCGAGAAATAAAAGAGAAACGTCCGATTTTGTCAAATCGCAAGGGAGTCGTCTTTCATCACCAGACAACGCCAGACCACACGTTTCGAAAAAGACGCTGCGCAAACTGAAGAGTCTGAAATGGGATGTCTTAACGCATTCACCGTATTCTCCTGATATCGCACCATCTGACTATCACTTGTTCCGGTCATTGCATAATTATTTAAATGGAAAAAACTTTGACTCTTTGGAGGCCTTAAAAAACGGCGTCTCTTCGTTCTTCGAATCTAAACCGCGCAGTTTTTATGATCGAGGCATCCGCATATGCTGCCAGAACGTTGGGAAAAGATTATAGAAAACTATGGAGAATATATCATTGATTGAATAAAGATTTTTGTTTGCCTAATCACTGTGTGACTTTTACTCACAAACTCCGCACGAACTTTTGCACTCACCCAATACTTCGCGCCGGTATCACAGCCGTCCGTCGATCACGCTCGCGAAACCTCTTTCACCTCGCGACAAGATTTCCGACGTTCGCGCTCAAGATCTTTGCGTGAACACTCATTGGGAGTGTTCATCAAGATTTCCGTCGCGGTAAACTGGCGATTAGACGGGGTTCAGAAGATCTCCGGTTCCGACTCAAGGCGTAATCCCCGGCTGTGCAATTGTTACTTAGTAACTAATAAAGACATTATATTTGTTGGTTCAATTCAATCAAGTCTAGTTTCATACACACACACAATCACACTCACACTTCCATACCTCAAGACCAATCTTCCAGCGAAAGTGGGCGCGCAGCACGTTTTTTCCAGACTCTACATCAGAGTCGGATCCGTGCAATTATCGTAGAATACTTTAACCGACAGACAATCTCAAATACTTTCTTTTGTGAATATTCGGTTTCAGACTGTGTTTCGGCACTTCATCTATATTCAGTTATTGTGCCGAACGCTTGCAATTGTCGAAAAGAATCCATTTTTCATCACGTGTAATAATACGATGTAAGAATGGTTCGCCTTTATGTCGTGATAGTAAAGAAAGGCAAGCTGTTCGCTCCTTGGCGAAGCGAGCAAGAGGCCGGGACGGCTCAGCAATGAGCGCGGGGTTGGTCGTGAAAGGAAGATGATCGTCGCTTTGGTTTCTAGTGGGATCGGTCCTCCGTTTCCTTCCTAACAAGCGTCGACGTTCGTCGAGGCGCTGGGAGGCCAATGCTCGCCAGTTCAAACGCGAGCACCACTCGAACACGATCCCAGTTTTATTATAAAAAAAATAATACAAAATAAACTTTGACAATTCTGGTCGATTGATCGTATGAAGCGCGTCCGCTCGAATCGCAATGCGTTGAGGCCGCACTCGTAGTTCGTCTGATGAGGTCCGACCGGAGCGGTCGGGCAGCGAATCTGATAACCGAACGAACAACGGAGCGGAACGAGTTGTAAAAATACTTGCGAGCGGTTTCGCTTGACGAAGGATTCTGTTCGAAGCGAGGAGCCGAAAAACGTTCGTCACTTCGATCTGACATTGTTTTTAGTTTTTCCGTCGCTCGGAGAAGATTGGTAACCGCTCTTGCCGAAAACGTGACCATATTTGGCGGTCACATGCGGACCAAACGCGACAATAACAACGCGGTGCTCGATAGCAAACATGCACGGCGTTCTCACGTGCGAGTCACGCAGGATGTCTCGTGATATCGAGAATCCTCGATTTTGTCGACACAAAGAGCGGCGCCTTGGACGGATCGCAAACACAAGCTTCGAGACGATTTTTCTTCTGACTCTTGTTTAATTTATGTGGAACCAATCTATCCAGCTTCTTTACCTTGCCGAATTGTTTCAAGTGATCCAATATTGTTGGAATAGTAATCTTAAACCTTGCTGCTAATTCACGCGTAATTTGAGATATATCCGCTTTCACTACAACTTTTAGTTCATCATTATTCACCTTGGTCTCGGGTCGTCCATATGGCTCATTTTCAAGATTAAAATCGAAACTTCTCAAACCATCGACTGTACCGTGCGTCCATTAGCTACATCTTCACCAAACACTTCATTGATATTTCGAGTTGTCTGCGTTGCATTAGTCCCACGATGGAACTTATATTTGAAAATAACACGAATTTTTAACTTATCCATGGTTACACAAAGATTGCTATAACAAAGATATTTCGAAAGATCAATCACAAAACAAAACATGCGTTTGAAAGAGTGATGATGTACCTTTACAACAAAAAAACCAAGATTTGTAAAGGTGAAATGTCAGGAATATCGACTGTCGAACTTAATATTTAAGGAAATCGGACATTTCATATTTAACGACCTAATATACAGGGTGTCCTATTTTAAAGGACCTATTCAAATATCTCGAAAACACTGCGTTAAATCGAAAAATGTTTCAGACAAAAGCTATTTGGCTTGAAGGGGGACATAAGACAGCGATAGCATTTTGTTTATAGATGGCGCCACTTTCGAGATATTTACTGATCATCAATTTTCTTAAATAGAAATCCCAATCTTTTATTAGGAGCGCAAAAAAGTTCTGAGCCTTTTTTTGCAAAATTCAAAATTTATTTAAAAACAAACAAAACTATATTAATCAAATATTCCCCGTTTGCATCGATGACCTTTTGCCATCTTTCGGGCAGCTTGCGAATTCCCTGATGGTAGAAGCTCACCGGCTTCGAGGCGATAAAGTCATCAATGCATTTTCGTATCTCTTCAAGTGTCACAAAATGTGTATCAGCCAAGAAATGCTGCAGAGACCGGAATAGGTAGTAATCGGAAGGCGCCATTTCTGGGCTATACGCCGCGTGCGGGAGAAGTTCCCAGCCTAACGCAAAGATATGGTCCTGAGTCACTTTCGCAACATGTGGTCGGGCATTGTCATGAAGCAGTATCACTGTACGACGTCCTTTGCCAGTAAATGGCCTCTTTTCTTCAAACGCATCGCTCAAATTGCTCAATTGTTGCTGATAGCGATCTGCCGTTACTGTTTCACCCGGCTGTAACAACTCGTAATACAATACACCTTTCCAATCCCACCATATGCAAAGCAAAACCTTCTTGGCGTGGATATTGGTCTTTGGCGTCGATATCGAAAGTTGACCAGGGTCAACCCATGATTTTTTACGCTTCGGATTATCATAAAGTATCCACCTTTCATCACCTGTAATGATTTGGTGCAGAAAATCCTTTTTCCGGAACCTTGAAAGCAAAGTGAGTGCCGTGTCACGCCGTCGATTTTTGTTGTCTTCGGACAGTGCATGCGGAACCCATCTGCCTTCCTTTTGAACTTTTCCCATTGCATGTAAACGTGTGGAAATGGCTTGTCGCGTAACGCCAAGTTGCTCTGCAAGCTCCTTTTCAGTTTGTGCAGAGTTTATATCCAACAATGCTTGCAGTTCGTCCGTTTCAATCTTTTGAGGGCGTCCAGCACGCGGTTCATCTTCAAGACTGAAATCTCCTTGGCGAAATTTTTGATACCACTTTTTACACGTAGCATAACTTACAGCGTTCTCTCCATATGCAACACAGATCATTTCAGTGGCTTCAGCAGCATTTTTCTTCAGATGAAACGCGAAGTGGATGGAAAATCGAATATGCTCTTTTGTTATTGTCATCGTGAACACTACTGATTTTAAGGTTATGTGCATCAAACGCCAAATCGCACGATGTTTCGAAAGACCAAATGTCACTGCTTTAAAACCGCAAGAGGGCGGGAAAATTAATGTAATTTAAATTGTGGTTTCAGTAGTATGAAATCTAGGGCTCAGAACTTTTTTGCACTCCTAATAGTATATCATCTTTTTCTACCAACTAATCTAAATAACTTTTGTCTGAAACATTTTTTATTTGCCTAATATTGGTTGAGATATTTAAAAAAAACTTGGTAACTTTTTCAACATTTAACTTACGATATCTCGCTAACTATACGTCGAAAGAAAAAATAGTGTTAGACTTTTTTACTTTACTTACTATCAAGAATATATTACTATAATATTAGGTGCGCAACTAAGTTCCCGCTGTTTTTCAAGAGATGGCTCCAGTAGTAAGTGCTGGTCGATTGTGACATAACCAAAACGTCATGAACCAAGCTTAGACATATGGTAAACAAACCGCTTTGACACATTAGTGATTTTGTTTTTGCGTCATATACTTTTGGTTGTGTGAAAATGTCTGATTTTGTGCCAAATAATCGTCATTTGCAGGAAGTGTTGCTTTTCTTCTTTCATTCGAAGAAAACGGCGGCTGAAGCGCATCGAGAACTCCAAAAAGTTTACGGAGATGCTGCTCTAAGTGAAACAATGTGCCGTGATTGGTTCCGTCGCTTCAAAAACGGTGATTTCGATGTTGACGACCGTTCGCGTGAAGGAAGGCCAAAAACCTTCGAAGACGCTGAATTGGAGGCATTGCTCGATGAGGATCCGTGCCAAACGCAAAAAGAGCTTGCTTCAGCATTAGGAGTTACCCGCCAAGCCATTTCCAAGCGATTGCATGCGTTGGGAATGATTCAAAAACAAGGAACTTGGGTTCCTTATGATTTGAAGCCAAGAGACGTTGAGCGTCGTTTTTTCGCCTGTGAACAACTGCTCCAGCGGCAAAAAAGGAAGGGTTTTCTTCATCGCATCGTTACGGGTGATGAAAAATGGATTCTTACAGCAACCCAAAGAGAACAAAATCATGGGGACTGCCCGGTCATGCTTCTACGTCGTCGGCTCGGCCGAATATTCACGCTGCGAAGGTTTTGCTGTGTATTTGGTGGGACCAGGGCGGTGTTATTTATTATGAGCTGTTGAAACCGAACGAAACCATCACTGGGGAACGGTATCGAACTCAATTGATGCGATTGAGCCGAGCACTGCGCGAAAAGCGGCCACAATACAAGCAGAGGCACAAAAAAGTGATTCTACAGCATGACAACGCTCGACCTCACGTTACCAAACCCGTTAAACCCGTTAAAACCTACTTAGAAACGCTCAAATGGGAAGTCTTACCCCACCCGCCATATTCCCCAGATATTGCGCCGTCCGATTATTACTTATTCCGTTCGATGGCACATGGTCTGGCTAATCAGCAGTTCCGCTCATATGAAGACATCTCAAAATGGCTTGATTCGTGGATAGCCTCAAAAGACGAACACTTCTACCGTGACGGTATTCGAGCTCTGCCAGAAAGATGGGAAAAAGTCGCTAGCGATGGGCAATATTTTGAATGATCCATTTGTAACCATTTTTTCACAATAAAGTTGCATTTTCATAAAAAAAACAGCGAGAACCTAGTTGCGCACCTAATAGTACCTTAACTTTTGTTAATTTAATAATGTGAAATTTCCAAAGGTCGATAATTTAACAAAAGTTAGGGCACTATTATAATGATATTAGGTGTACAAATGAATAATCCAATTTTTTTAGCTACATTCAAGGTTTATTTTAAAAGAAAGTAAATTAAATTGTTCAATCAAAGTATTCGCCGTTGCTTTCTATAACTTTAAGCCATCTTTCAGACAGCTGATGAATTCCATCTCGGAAAAATGTTACGTCTTTGGACACGATAAAGTCGTCAAGCCATTTTCGGATCTCATCTACTGATTGGAAGTGCATATCGGACAAGGCGTGTTCCATCGACCGGAACAAGTGATAATCGGATGGAGCAATGTCTGGTGAATACGCCGAGTGTTGCAAGACGTCCCAGCCAAGACTCATTATGGTGTCTTTTGTATTGGAAGCAATGTGTAACCTGGCGTTGTCATGCAACAATTTCACTGAACGTTCTCCTTTGCCAGTATACGGGCGTTTTCGTTCCAATTCTTGACTCAAGCAGATTAATTGACGTTGGTAGCAGTCCACAGTAACTGTTTCACCCGGCTCCAACTCATAATAAAGCATGCCCTTGATATCCCACCAAATGCAGAGAAGAACCTTCTTTCCGAAGCGATTGGGTTTTGCGACCGATTTTGATGATTCGCCGGGATTTACCCATGACTTTCTGCGTTTCGGATAGTCATAGAGTATCCATTTCTCATCGCTCGTAACGATTTTCCACAAGAAAGACTTTCGACGCTGCTTATTGAGAAGAGAAAGACACGCTGCCACTCGTTGATTTTTGTTGATTTCAGTGAGTTCATGCGGAACCCATTGTTGCGGGATCGTTTAACGAGACAGTGGTGGCGGAGGAAGTTTCAATAAAAACGTAGTTTTATTTTAAGAAAGGAGTCTTATTGACTTGGCCCTCTGCTACCGCGTTACAAATGTAGTCTTAGAGATAGATACGTCTGGTTCGGTCGGCCGGTGGTCTGGCTCTGTCTTCCTTCGGTGACGGCAGTCGATTTATAGACTCGTCGCCGAAGGAATCTTGCAAATTTTGCGGAAACATCACGCCACTTGCGACCTTCGTCCATGCAGACATTCTTTGCCTATTGCCTTTTTTGGACTTTCCGCGGTGTGGCGTGATGCTTAGCTTGCAACACGTGCGGCGCAGGCGGAAGTGCTTCGCATGGCACTTTCGTCCATATAATTAATATATATTAATTAATATATATTAATAATATAATTAATATATATTAATTATGGGTAGTTCAGGCTTACTCGGGGCATGACACCATTTTCCTTCTTTCTGGATCTTTCCCATCTCATGTAGGCGTTTGGAAATCGTTTGCTGCGTTACTCCCAACTGTTCTGCAAGCTCTTTTTGTGTTTGTGCCGAATTCTCAGCGAGCAGTTGTTCCAAATCATCATTATCGCATTTCGGAGGGCCTGCAAGGCGTTGTTTGTCGATTAGATTGAAATTACCGCTTTTAAACCGCTTAAACCAAAATGCGCACACATCGTACGATACAACACCTTCTGCGAGAAAGGAACAAATCGATTCGTACGCTCTTGCAGCATTTTTTCCTTGTTAGAATTCGTAAAGAATGCAGTGTCGGATATACACCTTATCTGTTGCCATTTTCGACTGTATTGAACTGAATACTTTTGAAAGTTATGTTGGGCCTTTTGCCAAACTATATGTTCTTTTTAATAGCTATATGTCAACATTGCATAAATCACACGGGAAAATCTATTCAATTTAAAATTGATTTCATAACTGCTTAAAATAATTTGGATTATTCATTTGTACACCTAATATGTTCTTGATAATAAATAAAATAAAAACGTCTAATACTATTTTTTCTTTCGACGAATAGTTAGCGAGATATCGTAAGTTAAATGTTGAGAAAGTTACCAAGTTATCCTTAAATACCTCAAAGAATATTAAGCAAATAAAAAAATGTTTCAGACAAAAGTTGTTCAGATTAGTTGGTAGAAAAAGATGATATACTAAAAGATTGGGATTTCTATTTAAGAAAATTAATGATCAGTAAATATCTCGAAAGTGGCGCCATCTATGAACAAAATGCTATCGCTGTCCCCTTTCAAGCCAAACAACTTTTGTCTGAAACATTTTTCGATTTAACACAGTGTTTTTGAGATATTTAAGTGGGTCCTTTAAAATGAGACACCGTGTATATATATATATATATATATACATACTAGGTGCGCAACTAAGTTTCCGGGTTTTTTTGATCAATGAAAAATGGAAAATTTGAAGAGAAATACAAAAAGTGATTTATTCAAAATATCGTCCCTCGCTAGTTACACATTTCTGCCATCTCTCTGGCAATACATGAATACCGCGACGATAAAACGACACGTCTTTGGACCGAAACCTTTCATCCAAACAATTTTGCACTTCTCCGAAATTGGTCAAGTGTTGCCCAGCCATGCGCCATCGACTGGAACAAGTGATAATCGGAAAGGGCCAGGTCTGGCGAATACGGCGGGTGCGGTATCAGATTCCATTTCAGCGTTTCGATGGTGTCTTGGACGATGGAAGTGCGATGGTACGGAGCGTTGTCGTGCTGCAATATCACTTGTTCGTGTCTTGTGTCCCATTCTGACCGTTTTTCGAGCAATGCGTGGTCCAAATTGATCAGTTGTTGTCAGTAGCAATGCCCATTGACAGTTTCACCCGGTTTCAGCAGCTCATAGTACACGATTCCTTTCTGGTCCCACCAAACGCAGAGCATTGTCTTCTTTCGGAAGCGATCTGGCCGTGCCGTCGATGTTGATGCTTCGCCAGGTGAAAGCCACGATTTTTTGCGTTTGGAATTCTCGAAATATATCCACTTCTCATCGCCAGTAATAATTCGATGCAGGAAACTCTCTTTCATGCCGCAAAAGCAAAATTTCGGAAGTGGCTCTTCGATTTTCCATCTGTCTCTCAGTCAACTCATGCGGCACCCATTTTCCTTCCTTTTGCATTTTTCCCATGGCATGTAAACGTTTGGAAATACCTTGGCGAGTCATGTTTAACGCCTTCGCAAGTTGATCTTGTGTTTGCATATTATCTTCATCTAATAACGCTTGCAGATCGGCGTCCTCAATTGTTTTTGGTCTTCTGGAGCGCTCCTTGTCCTCAGTGTCGAAATCGCCACTTCTGAAGCATTTAAACTAATCTTCACAGGTAGCTTTCGATGGTGCATGTTCGCCGTAGGCCTCCTCAAGCAAACGACGTGCTTCAGCTGCACTTTTTTTCAACTTAAAGCAGAAAAGCAAAGCTTCCCGCAAATGCTGTTTATTTGGCACAAAACTCGACATTTTCGTTGTTAGAAAAAATATTTTTGCGTTACGATATGTGTAGGTATTACGACTGGTTATTGTTAAGAGATGTCCAAGCTATAAAAAAACACAACTTCAGACATGTATGTCGACTACATGTGTCGTTAGCGTCATCCATGTGTGAAACCCGGAAACTTAGTTGCGCACCTAGTATATATACATACAGGGTGTCCCATTTTAAATGTCCACTCCAAACATCTCTCTTATTTTTGATTTTAGAGAAAAATGGTTCAGACACGTTTTGTATGGTTTCGACGGGGGGCCATAAGATGGTACCACTGACTTGACTTAGAAGAGTCATTTGAAGGTCACGTGAAGGTTACCTCAATTTTTTTAGATGGCACCCCCTATTTTTTATCATATATTCTTGTAGACCTCGAGTTGACCTCGAGAGCTTCCCAAAACACTATAATCAAATGTTTTTTGGTGAAGTATTTTTCGAGTTATAAAGCTCCAAATTTACAAAATTTTGATAAAAATACAAAATATTTCGTAAAACATTCACTTTGCGATAGTCTTATGTTACATGATCCAACCAGTCAAGGCAAGATCCGAGCATGATCCAGCCAGTTAAGGCAAGATCCAAGCATGATCCAGCCAGTCAAGGCAAGATCCGAGCATGATCCAGCCAGTCAAGGCAAGATCCGAGCATGATCCAGCTAGTCAAGGCAAGATCCGAGCATGATCCAGTCAGTCAAAGCAAGATCCGAGCATGATCCAGCCAGTCAAGGCAATATCTTTTGTGTACAATTACTTAAAGTGTTCAAAAACTTGGCCATTTACTTGTATGCATAGCTCTAGTCTATGGTGAAAGTCGTCCCTAACTTTTTCAAGAACACCTACATTAATATTTCTGCAAGCCTGTCTGATCCGGTTTTTCATATTTTCAACGGTTGTAGGTTTTTGCGAACAAACTATATTTCTAATGTAGCCTCAGAAATAAAAATCTAAGGGTGTCAAGTCGGGTGATCGTGGGGGCCATTCTTGAACTCGGCTGCCCATACCAATCCACCTATTCGGGAATCTATTGTTTAAATATTGTGTAACAGCTCGAGATCTATGAGCCGGTGCTCCATCTTGTTGGAACCACATTCGTCTGAGTAAATCATTGTCGACATGTCTCAAGAGGTTGGGCAGGTCATCTTGAAGAAATCTTAGATAGATTGCCGCATTGAGATTTTCTTCAAAAAAATATGGACCAACAATAACATCCCCAGGATGCCTGCCCAAACGTTAATGGACCACTGCCGTTGGAACTCTTGGCTTCTCTGCCAATGTGGATTAGCATCTGAATAATAATGGCAGTTATGTCTATTAACGCCTCCTCTATTACAAAACGTGACTTCATCAGAAAAAAGCGTATCAGCAATGAACCTGGAATTTTGTTGGATTTGATCTCGAGCCCAGTTACAAAAACGTACACGGCGTTGGTAGTCCCTCTCTTCCAATTGCTGAGTTAGATGAATGATATGGGTGAAACTTGTTGAGCTTGAGTACACGATTGGCTGTTGATTTAGATATACCGTATTGCCTCTCAATTTGTCTCGTAGAGATTTGAGGATTCAAAGCAACGGCACCTATAACAGTCAATGATGTGACTTCATCAGGGCCCGATTTTCGCCGGTTTCTTTTAAGAATACCCTGTTCAGCTCTGTCCAGAGTCTTTTTATTACTTTCCTATCAGGATGGCGTCTGTCTGGAAATCTTTCAGCATAAAGCCTTTCTGCTGCCGAGTAATTATTCCTGGCCTCACCCATGCGAATCATATCCATAATTTCATTTGGTGGATAAGCAGCCATAATTATAAAGAAAAAAGCGCCAAAAAACCAAAAATTCCTGCCTTATCAAAAAAAAAGTCAATGGATAATAATATGCGTTTGTCTGAGACTTCGCCAAAATACCGATAGTTGCCCAAGTAAGAAATTTGAAACAAGCCTCTTGATATTTGTTTCATTAAAAGAATTGACAATTGCACTTTCACAATTATTACAGTTCATTGATTATCAGGCAATACAGGATCTCGTCTTGACAGGCTGGATCATGCTTGGATCTTGCCTTGACTGGTTGGATCATGCTCGGATCTTGCTTTGACTGGTTGGATCATGTAAGATAAGACTATCGGAAAGTGAATGTTTTACGAAATATTTTGTATTTTTATCAAAATTTTGTAAATTTGGAGCTTTATAACTCGAAAAGTACTTCACCAAAAAACATTTGATTATAGTGTTTTGGGAAGCTCTCGAAGTCAGCTACAAGAATATGTAATAAAAAATAGGAGGTGCCGTCTAAAAAATTGAGGTAACCTTCACGTGACCTTCAAATGACTCTTCAAGGTCAAGTCAATGATACCATCTTATGGCCCCCTCGAAACCATACAAAACGTGTCTGAACCATTTTTCTCTAAAATCAAAAATAAGAGAGATGTTTGGAGTGGACACTTAAAATGGGACACCCTGTGTATATATATATATATATATATATATATATATATATATATAAAGCATTATTGTATACAAATTATATTACAAATGTTGCTGCAATGTTACACTGCAATGTTACTGCAATATTTTATTGCAATATTGCTGTAAGCGGATATTTTACCTTTGTTGCAAGATTGCAGCAACATTTCGCATCGTTTCTGCAATGTTGCAATTTTGCAAAACAACGTTCCTACAATGTTGCTGCAACAGTGCTGTGTTGTATAGGCCAGACATCGCTCCTTCGAATTATCACCTCTTCAGATCCCTGCAACATCACCTGACTGATACCCACTTCACTTCTGTTGAGGATGTCGATGAAAGTATTGTTGAGTTTATCAACTCAAAACAATCCTTTTTCTTCCGAAGTGGAATACGACAGCTTTCCGAAAAATGGCGCAAATGTGTAGAAAGCGACAGAAATTCGTGCAACTTTGAAAACTATGGGCGCGTTCCTTTATTTACTGTGAATATTGTCAGCATTACTAACAATGTTCCAATATGAGTTGCAATACTACGAAAGCGCTAAGTATATGATGTCGTTAATTTCGGTGTCACTTTCTACTGCGGCTACCGCAGCTAGCGAGATAAAGCAGCCACAATACAAAGTGGCTATTTACATAGATTTAAACTTGATTGAGGATAGGGAAACTAACAAAATGTACACAATAGCTGTAAAAATTTAATATGTATTAAATGATTAATACAAATATACAGTTCAAATGTACAGTTCAAAAGATAACTTAGTAGGATATATTATAAATATTAATATCATATAAGAATTAATATAAGAATTAATATAAGAAATATAGTTGTAATTTTTTTAGTGTACGATTAAGTTCTTAACTTTGTGTTTAATAATTTGCTGAAAATTTATTTTAAATTTCACATCAGAATATGCTAATATAATATTTTTCATATAATTTTTTTATTTTACTTGTGGTATCTGAAATTATGCAACTAGCTGTTATACTATTTCTATGTCTAAATTGCTTTCACCTTATTCCTCATCTATATTTTGTCTTATAGTTGCAATTAATGCGATTATAGTTATGTTGGTATTTGTGATTTCATTCATGTTTGTAAACAGATGCACTGATAACAAATCATAAACACAAATTTCACGAAGCGTATTGTAGTACGTTCCGATTTGTAACGTTGCAACACCTCGACAGTTCTCGAAGTTAAAACGCTACTAGCAGTACACTTTCATGACATCATAGCGTCAGTACTTGCAGTAAATAAAGGAATGCATCCTATGTAACTATTCGACTTTTTATAAATTAATACCAAAGTTCAATAAAAAAGCTGAGAATTAAGTTGCGCATCCAATATATACAAAACATACATACATGCTTGTAATATTAGAGATATGCAAAAGTTTCCATCGTTCGTATAGATGGCATTGTGAATTATTTACATGAAAGTTGCGACGTATTTTTGTTAGATTATATCAGTACTGGTCAACCCACATATTAGATGCTTGAATTAATTCTCGCTGTTGATTAATAGAAGTCAGTAGTTGTGTTATTTCAACATGGCCGAAAGTGACCGTTGGTATGTATGAAAGTACTATCAATAGGCTTTAATAATCAGTGTGTGACATTAGATCGGAGTGCAAAGAACATAATTTCTATTGTATTGAAGATGTCGGGTTTCGTATCAAAAAAAGAGCATTTGCGGGAAGCATTACTTTTCTGCTTTCATCTCAAGAAATCTGCTGCTAAAAGTCGTCGTTTGTTAGTGGAAGCTTATGGGGAGGATCTGAAATAACTTGCAGAGATTGGTTTAGACGATTTAAAGATAAATTTTGACATGAATGACAAAGAGCGTTAACCAAAAAAGTTTGAAGATGGAGAGTTGGAGGCATTACTGGAAGAAGATTCATGTCAAACGCTCAAAGAGTTGTCGAAAACACTAAATGTCGATGAATCAACCGTTAGTAAACGTTTAAAAGCAATAATCCAGAAGCTAGGAAACTGGGTCCCATATTAATTGAGAAAAAGAGACATTGCGTTTAACCATCTGTGAATTATTGCTTCATAGACAAACGGAAGTCATTTTTGTATCGAATTGTGACTGGCGATGAAAAATGGATTCGTTACGACAATCTTAAGCGCAAGAAATCATGGATGCGTCCTAGCGAGCCATCAACATTAATGCCACAATAAGATATTCATGGAAAGGTCATGCTATGCATTTGGTGGGATCAAGTCAGTGTAGTATATTATGAGCTGCTGCAACCGAGTCAATTAATTCGATTAATGCTGTACGTTACCGACGACAATAATTACTCAATTTGAATCGAGCACTCAAAGAAAAACGCCCGCAATACGTCAAAAGACATGACAAAATTATTTTTCTTCATGACAATGCTAGACCACATGTTGCAAAACTAGTGAAGAAAATCTTGGAGGCACTTGGATGGGATACTCCACCCGCCCTATTCACTAGACATTGCTCCTTCAGATTACCATTTGTTTCGGTCGATGCAGTATGGCCTTTCTGAGTAGCACTTCAGATCTTTCGAAGATATAAAAAAATGGCTCGATGACTGGATTGCCTCAAAAAAATCTGAATTTTTCTACCGCAGAATCCATGGGTTACCCGAAAAGTGGGAAAAAGTTGTAGCTTCCGAAGGATAATACTTTGAATAAAATATAATGTACCGTTTTTTTTAAATACACACACCCTGCTGGGTTGAAGCTAAATGGTTCGAATCTCGTCTTCTATTCTTGTGCTCACGGCGGTGCCGTGATTCAGGAGAGGCTCGGCCGCCTCCTCGGAGCTTCAAGCTCCCTTATCTTCCAAGCTTCCATAGGGGACTTGGGTGATCTCAGGAGCGGCGAGGCCACCTCCTAGGAGCTTTTGCAAGCTCCTCTTTCTTCCAAGCGTCCGTAGCGGACTTTGGCAATACTAGGAGCGACTTGGTCGCCTCCTCTAGCGCTTCGAGCTCTTTCTTTTAAGTGCCCGTAGGAGACCTTGGCCTTCTCTCGGGAGCGACTTGGTCGCCTCCTGCTTGCTAGAGTTCAGCGCTCTTTTCCACGCGTCCTCGGGACCGTGGCTGACTGTAGGCCGTTGTGTCCGGAAGGGCAGGCCTTCCGAAACGACGGAGGTCGTTTCGTCTTCGCGTACTTTGATGTGCTCCGGGTGCCGCTCCCCGTTGGCGTCGCTGACGCGTGTGTCCTCCGGGACTTTGCTTCGGCGAGCGACCTCGCCTTGTAAATACACAGTCTGTCCCAGATACGATGAGACTGGTTCCATCAAAGTTCTTAGCGCAGCGATATCTATGAGTGAATGATGGTAGTTGAATGTTTTACCCTTCATCTACTTAACCTCAAAATTTGAGCAAATTCGGTTGATATTTCACTGTGGTTTGACATTTTATGTAAAGTCACTTTGTGTACGTCGGTCGAAAAACCAACATGGAACAAAGAGCGAATATTAAATTCTGTTTTAAATTGGGTAAAAGTGGTGCAGAAACGTACGAAACGCTAAAAAATGTGTACGGGGATGAATGCATGTCCCGTGCATAGGTTTTCCGTTGGTTTGGCCGATTCCGTGACGGTCGTGAGGACCTTGCAGACGATGACCGAGCACCGCCGCCAAAAACCACTCGCAATGAAGAAAACATCGAGAAAGTCAAAGAAATTCTTCGAAGCGACTGCTGTGTGTCTGCGAGACTCATCGAAGAGGAAACTGGGATACCGAAAAGCACAGTCTATCAAATTTTGACCGAAAATTTGGGCAAACGGAAGGTTGCACGATAATGCACTATCGCACAAAGCCATCATGGTATGTGAATTCTTCACCAAAAAAGGCATCATTGTTATCGATCCACCGTATTCATCTGATTTGGCTCCGTGCGACTTCTGGTTATTTCCCAAACTGAAATTGGCGATGAAAGGAAATTGTTTCGATACCATCCCGGTCATCCAAAAGACTTCGACCGCCATACTAAAGGCCATTCCAGCCAATGAGTATAAAAAATGTTTCGAAAAATTTGTTGAACGTTTCCAGCGCTGTATTGACTCAGAAGGAGACTATTTTGAATAAACAAGAATAAAAAATCAAAATAATAAACGCTTTATATTTTTTTTAGACCAGTCTCATTGGATCTGGGACAGACTGTGTAGTTGCGTTACTATTGCGTTCCTTCTGCGTCGTTCTTCTGCGTTATTCTAATTGCGTTTCTATTGCGTTTTCCACTGCGTTCCTCTTTACATCGTCACGTGAGTGACCTTTCCTCTCTCTTGCTCTCGCCGCTGTCCCTTGTCGGAACGTAGGTTGTTGCGGGTGCTTGGACTTGCGCGCTCCTTCGAGGTTTTGGCCAGCCTTACGACTAGAGTTTCCAATCCCGGATACAATTTAGGATCCCGGGATTTCGGGATTTTTGGATTCCATCCCGGGATCCCGGGACTAGTCCCGGGATTATATATATGTAAAGAAAAAAACAAGGAATATTTACAAATAATAGAATTATTTTATTTATAGAACGTTCATAGACTTTTATGAACATTATGACAAACAAAAAATAAAATTTCAGTAAAAATGAAAGCAACTTACATTAATGATTGCACAAAAACCGTTACAATTAAAAATTGAAGTTTTTGTAATAAAAATAAAAATAATTATTTCTTCTTTTTCATTTGAAAAAGCGACTTTAAAAATAATAAAACATAAATTTTGTTAAAAAATATCTGATCGAGGATCCCGGATTCGAGTCTGTGTTGCGTCAGTTTATCCGCGAAATTTAAAATAGAAAACTCGTTTAATATTTAAAACAAATAAAAATAATACATGGAATTAAATTTAAAATATAAATATACACTTCTCTAGCAAATGCTCTAAAACATCAATAATAAATAATAATTATTAAAATAAAATTTTTGTATAGCATAAGCATTATATAGACACTAAGCATTAAATTTTGAAATCCCGAAATCCCGGGATTTGTGATGTTGAATCCTGAATATTTTCGAGACCAAAAATTTGGCCGGGATCCCGGGATTGGGAACTCTATTTGCGACATAATTCAGACGTCGGCCGGGACGATCGGTCGGTAGTCCAATTGCTCGATTCGAAATTCACCAGCCAACTCTCCGGAGCTATTATATGTTTGGTCGCGTTCCGAACAGTATGCTTTTTTTATTTCATCAGAATTTCAGCAAAACATCTGCCGAAGCAAAATCATTCCCAAAATTTATAGTGAGGGAACGATAGCTGAAGGTTTATGTCATAAATAGTTTTGGCGCTTTAAAAGTGGAGATTTTGATTTCAGAGATAAGGATTGTAATAGGCGACCGTAAGAGATGAGTTCGAATGACTTGGAAGCGTTATTGCAAGAGGATTAAACACAGAGTGTAGAACTTGAGAAAAGCTTATAATTTTATTATAATTAAAGCAGATAGCAACTTTTGACTTTGAGAGAACTCCAGCTTGTGCCACTAGGTACAAGTAACATTGCTTCTCTCTGTAGTCGACGTGTGCTCGGGATAGCACTAGAGATGTCGCTTCCGAACGACATCTCTTAACGTTATCTAGGGAGAGGAGTGTGTCATGAGCGTGGAGCGTCAGGTAGCTCAGTAGTCTAGAGTACTCGCCCGGCAAGCAAAAGACCCGGGTTCGATTCCCAGTCTAGCGACTACTGCGCTCCCGATATTTTTCTCTCTTCGGAACGAAATAAGATGCAGATCCTATGATCGCACGGCGTCCCGCCGCCACCTAGTACGCCCTCTTTCTTTCATGATTTTCCTTCATTCATTAAAGCTATTATAATTTTATTATAATTAAAGTTAATCAGAGCACTGTAATTCATAACTATAATAATTGTAATAGTGACATTTACATGGAATGGGGAATATTCTAAAGAAAGGAAAATGGGTCCCCTCCATGAATTATCTGAAACGCCATTGACAGCTCTCTCTCTCTCCCCCTCTCTCTCCCTCTCTCTCCCTCCTTCCCTCCCTCCCTCTCTTCTCTCTCTCTCCCTCTCTCTCTCTCTCTCTCTCTCTCCCTCTCTCTCTCCCTTTCCTCTCTCTCTCTCCCTCTCTCCCTCCCTCCCTCCCTCCCTCCCTCCCTCCGTCCTTCCCTCCGTGTTTCTTTCAAATAATCTAATATTGTTGGGATAGTAACGTTAAACCTTGCTGCTAATTTTCATGTAGTTCGAGATATATCCGCTTCTACTACAACTTGCAGCTTATCATTATCCACCTTGGTCTCGGGTCATTCATGTAGCTCATTTTTAAGATTAAAATCGCCAGAACGAAACTTCTCAAACCATCGACATACTATGCGTTTATTAGCCACATCTTCACTACTTCGTCGATATTTTGAATTATCTGCGCTCTATTGGTTCCACGACAGAATTCATATATGAAAATATGAATGTTTTGATTTATCCATAAATTCTATACAAAAATTGTTGTAATGATAAGGGCAATTCGAAAGATAATCACAAACCAAAATATACATTTGAAAGAATGATAGCGTACTTTTATAAAAAAAAACCAAGAACTATTGGGTGCGTTCAGCGGAGAAAACCGCTCAGTGAGCGATTAGTGACTATTGATTCTTACTATTAGATCCTTACATTCAGAGCAATAACGTTGACGAATTACTCAACAGTTGCGCAACTGTTGAGTGTCGTAAACGCACCCATTGCGGAATTTCGACAGGTGTTGTCCGCAGTTGTTTTTCCGCTCGCACATGTGTCAAACATATGAAGTGTCGTACATTAAGTGAAAACTGAAATTTGTGCCGACATTTTAAGAAAGTATTCATCGAGA
This sequence comes from Harpegnathos saltator, assembly GCF_003227715.2. NCBI lineage: Eukaryota > Metazoa > Arthropoda > Insecta > Hymenoptera > Formicidae > Harpegnathos > Harpegnathos saltator. Next base: position 211,850 of record NW_020230255.1, read on the forward strand.
TTCGTGATGTATACGAAGTTTAATTATACAGGGTGTTATAAAAGTTCTGGAAGAGCAGAATAACTCGAAAAATATGAGTCCTAGAAAAAATGCGAAGTACTGGGTTTTTATGATTTTTTCCTGGCTATCTGACGGTGACCTTGGATTTGAACTTGACAATGACCTCGAAGGTAATTTCAAAGTCAGGTCAATTTTTTTAAATAGGATCCCATACTTTTGACCCCAGAAATTAAAAGAGCGGAAAATTTTACGTTCAGATATGACCTTGAACACTGCCAAATTTGACCTCTGAAGCTCACATAAAGGTCTAAACTTGCTTTAGGCTGAAAACGCGAGTATCTTCGAAAATGCACCTGCTAGGGAGCAATGTTACGCATAAGAATAAGAATGTAGAGGTCAACGAGGGACATTCAGCCGTGACCTTCCCCTTATTCTCAAGGTCATGAGTTAAGATTATTATTAAGGTCAAACCGGACTTTTTTAGGACTGAAAATCCATACTTTTGACCTAAAAGTGTCAAGATTGAAAAATTTTACGTTCGGATATGACGTTTTCAACCTTGACCTTGTTCTTAAGGTTATGTGTCAGTCATATCAAGGTCAATTAATTTCTTTAGGCTGGAAACACATACTTTTACCCCCCCCCCCATAATGTGAAGAGTAAGATTTTACGTTACGTACGAGGTCGCACTCCGATTGTTAGTAATTCCTCAATATCGGGCGCCATTTTTGATCGGTCATCTTGAATTTGTAAAATCCAACGTAGGATTCGGTTTCAGAAACGACTTCAAAAACTCCTTAAACGAGATCCAATTTTTGTTATTCTTAAATATCGGCCGCTATCTTGAATCGGCCATCTTGAATTTACAAAATCTGACGTCAGATTCGGTTTTAAAATGCCAGGATCGGTATCCGAAAAATTTATTCGCCATCGATAAAGTGTATGCTTCAAGGTTTTTATTTGTCTCGATTCTATCAGTATCAAACAGATAACAGATTGTTTTTGAGTTTTCATCGATTTAACAAGTTTTGATGTCATTTCTAGTCCGTTTTGAATTATTATCATCTTATTATTAACGATCAATGGTACATTACTTATTATTTTTATTTAACGGTAAAGAAACCGAATTTTTTATACCAAATTTTTGCAAATTTTTTGTTTTCAATTCCAAATGGCTTCTCTTACAGAGCATGAGAGTTTCGCTTTTGATGATGAGAGGATGGGGGGATAGACAAAGGTCATACAGTGAAGTGAGATTGCTGTTCAATGAAAACTTTCATAATGAAGGTAACGTAAAATCTCACTCTTCACATTATGGGGGGGTAAAAGTATGTGTTTCCAGCCTAAAGAAATTAATTGACCTTGATATGACTGATACATAACCTTAAGAACAAGATCAAGGTTGAAAACGTCATATCCGAACGTAAAATTTTTCAATCTTGACACTTTTAGGTCAAAAGTATGGATTTTCAGTCCTAAAAAAGTCCGGTTTGACCTTAATAATAATCTTAACTCATGACCTTGAGAATAAGGGGAAGGTCACGGCTGAATGTCCCTCGTTGACCTCTACATTCTTATTCTTATGCGTAACATTGCTCCCTAGCAGGTGCATTTTCGAAAATACTCGCGTCTTCAGCCTAAAGCAAGTTTAGACCTTTATGTGACCTTCAGAGGTCAAATTTGGCAGTGTTCAAGGTCATATCCGAACGTAAAATTTTCCGCTCTTTTAATTTCTGGGGTCAAAAGTATGGGATCCCATTTAAAAAAATTGATCTGACCTTGAAATGACCTTTAAGGTCATTGTCGAGGTCAAATCCAAGGTCACCGTCAGATAGCCAGGAAAAGATCATAAAAACTCAGTACTTCGCATTTTTTCTAGGACTCATATTTTTCGAGTTATTCTGCTCTTCCAGGACTTTTATTACATCCTGTATTTTGAACATGGAAGGAAAAAACGTGTATTTTCGGTGCATTTCGCTTTTTTATTTCCGAAAAGGCAAAAACGCGTCGCAAACTCACAGAAAGATATGCGCCGTGTATAGAGAGAATGTTGTAAGCGAAAGTGTGTGTCGGAAGTGGTTTGCGAAATTTAGTTGCGGAGATTTTTATCTCCAAGATGCTCCTCGCTGTGGTCGGCCAGTCACTCCTGATATCGATCAAATCAAGGCTTTAATCGACTCCGACTGGCATTTGACGACTACAGAAATCGGATATAACCTCAACATTGACCAATCAACTGTTTCGAGACATTTACGGAAGCTTGGGATGGTAAACAAGCTTGATGTTTGAGTTCCGCACGAACTGAGCAAAAAGAATTTAATGGACCGAATTTCAGCTTGCGATTTGTTGCTCAAAGGCCATCAAAACGAACCATTTTTAAAGCGGATGATCACTGACGATGAAAAGTGGATTGTCTACAACAATGTCAGTCGAGAAAGATCATGGTCGAAGCGCGGGGAGATTGATCAGACGGTCGCAAAAGCTGGATTGTACTCGAAGAAAATCATGCTCTGTATCTGGTGGGATTGGAAAGGAATTGTCTATTATGAGCTGCTGCCACCCAACAAAATGATTGATTCGACCAAGTATTGCTCACAACTGGCTAAATTAAAGCGAGCAATGATCAGAAGCGGTCCGAATTGACGAACAGAAAGGACGTTATGTTTTATCAGGACAACGCTAGACCATACGTTTCTCTGATGATCCGGCAAAAGGTTATTGCGGCTTGGGTGGGATATTTTGGTGCACCCACCATAGTCCGGACTTTGCACCTTCAGACTATCACTTGTTCCGGGCGTTACAGAACAATTTGAATAATAAAACCTTCAGTTCCCTGGACATCCTCAAAAACCACTTGGATGATTTATTTGCCTAAAGATCTCAGGACTTCTATGAAAGAGGGATAATGAATCTCGTCGAGAAATGGCAGAAAGTCATTGAACAGAATGGAATATATTTATCCAGAATGGAATTTAGTTTATTAAAATCGCTTATTTTGCTAAATATTTAAAATTTATTCGATCTTCGCTACGGAATTATGCATAGACCCAATATATAAAAGTGAAATGTCAGAGACATCGACTATCGAATTTAATACTTAAGGAAATTGGACATTTCATATTTAATGACTTAATATATTTAGAAGAAACTAACTTGATTTTTAGGGATGTAATTTAGGGATGTAAGTTTTGAGTTTTTTCTCAAAAACTGATTTACTTAAACAAGATAAGGAACAAGATGAAGGAATATCTTAATCAAAATATTTTCTTTCATTTTCTACAACTGTTTTTCATTTTTCTGGCAAGAAGTGGATTCCACGATAATAAAAAGATTCTTCTTTGGAATTGATCCAATTTTCAACAAATTTTTGCACTTTGAAGTTATGAGAGAATATGTCCTCTAGAGTATATTGCATTGACCAGAAGAACAAGTGATAATCGGATGGAGCAATGTCTAGAGAATATGCAGGATGCAATAAAACTTCCCATTCCAGCTGTAATAGCATTTGTTTCGCTGATAACGCAACATGAAGTCGAGCGATATTGTCGTGAAAAAGGATCATTTTGCGTCGTTTACTCACATTGGTGATCTCTTCTTTGGTCCAATGTTCGTTTCAATTTGTATAATTGTTGTCGATATTGATCAGCGGTGGCAGTTTCATTCAAATTTAACAGTTTACAGTACACAAAATCTTGATCTCACCAAAAATACTCAGTAATATCTTTTGTTACGTCCTGGAGGAGGAACACAACTTGACACTTGCTTTCGCAAGCTCCAACGTACTCGCAAGTCTGCGATGCAGATCAAGGATCGGAATGACCCCTTTATCTGGCGCGGACATACGTCGGTGGTCCTTTATTTAGATCAAGGAACTGAATCCTTTTACCTGGGATAGGTAACCGTGAGCGACGGTTGAGGGAAGGGAGAATTTTTTGGTTGAGAATAATTGTTTGAAAACCGTGATTGGCTTACAATTACAAACAACTTGTTTTATTAGTAATTAGACGGATATTCACAATGAAATAAGAATTACAAGCTTTTATAAAGTGTACGTATACATAAATGTATAAACAATCGCGGTCTGAGCGAGGATTCTTGATTACTTCGAACAATATTCCCATAGAGGAAAATCTAGTGACGGAGAGGCATGAGGTGAGGGGGAGGATCGCGATGAGGATACTTCTGAGGGAGAGGGAGATCGAATAGGTATGAGGCCCCTTAGTAAATCCGCGTGGAAGCCTCGCGTGCCTCCTCGTAGAGGAGAAGTTAGAGGGGAAGGTGTCAGGGATGGGCTCTAAGATAGAGGAGAGCTTGAGGCAGAACGGTCGTCTACTGGACTCAAGGATGTTGGAGATAATGAGATAGGAGGAGTTACTGGAGGAGAGTCAGGAAGGAACATAAGAGGAAAATGCACAGATCTTAAAATGTTCGATTCGTTGTGGCGGATAACATAATCTGGACGATCTTGTATTAAAGAGGCGACCTCAAAATCCTCGCGGTTTGTACAAGTTTCCGTGGTGATTATCTCTAACTGTGATTGAGAAGATTGAGCCACTGAAATCGGATTTAACAATTAAGGAGGGATGCCAAGAGGAATAGAGAGAAAAGGAAAACGAAAGGAAAAGAAAAGAGAGAGAAGAAAAGATTAAAAAAAATGAAACGAGAGAGGTCACTCAGGTAAAAGAAAAAATAAATAACTTACTGCTGGTAATCTATGATGTTAGTCGACAATGAAAAGTGTAATTGCTGCGTGTCGGTGAGGATGGACCCAAGTTGCGCCAAGGACTAGAAACTGGTCTCAGCAGGATCTCTCGCAATGTCTCAAGGGTGCACGAAATCGTTGCACAGAAGAATAGATGACTGAAGAACACTGATCTGACTCACTAGTAGGGTTGGTTATCAAGAGACCCTGAAGGGGTATTGGAGAGAAGGCTCTGTCCTGGCTGCGGGTCGGTCGGGAGGAGAAATAGAAGTGGCATAGCTTTTTTACTTTATCAAAAACGTCACCTCGGTCGAGAGGTGGGGTTTGGGAAGTTGCGTCAGGCTCCAAAGTTTATGTCCAAATATGGGTATAGGATTTTGTTGCAAACTTTTCGGAAGTGGGGTTTTAGTAGGGTTCTTAGATAAATATGATAAAGGATCGGGTATCTATGGGAATAAAAGATTTCAAGATTTCGCTAGGGTTAGTCAGAGGTTGTGCGCGATAGGAATTTATGAATAACGTGGGAAACGCGTGAGTTTCCGAAGATCAAAGGCTGGCAACATCATATAACAGCATGAAAGATTGTCTGGTCGGTCCGTCTTCAAAGAAAATTATTGCTCCGAACAGGAAGTTATTTAAGGTTATTTGGAGAGGAGGTATATGGCCAAAATGACTTAACGGATCTTTTCCGACGGAAATAGAGGAAACTCTGGTGATTAAAGCAGAGAGAAAAGAAAGAGAAATCTGTGTGTGTGTGTGACGTCACAGTTCTCGGAGGGTCGCGGAATGTGAACATTTGGTAGTATAATATAAAATGCAATCCGCCCTACTTGACAACAAATTCAAAGTACGCGGAGTCCGCAGGACGTAACACTTTGAACTATGAATATTGCGTCTCGAAGTGGATGTTGCTAGTTGGCCTGGGTCAACCCATGATTTTTTTTATTTAGGATTATATATTTTATTTAGGATATCGAAATAGATCCATCTTTTATCTCTAGTAACGATTCGTTACAAAAAATTTCATTTTTTGTCTAATGATCAACGAAATGCAAATGTTCAACCTGTTCGTAGTGGCATTTTCGGAACCCATTTTCCTTCTTTTTGAATCTTTCCCTTATCATGTAAACGTTTAATAACTGTTATACGATCAACGTTTAATACTCTGGTAAGTTATGAAGTGGGTTGTGCTGGATTTTCGTCCAATAATGCTTACAAATCTGCATTTTCCAATTCTTTTGGTTATCCCGAGCGATCTTTGTTGTTAAGATTGAAATCACCACTTTTGAATCGTCTACCAGGTATGTCGGTAATTACTTTCCGGTTTTTGTAACAGATGCCACTAACCATAAGTATGCAATGTTATGATTTGATACATATGTCATTTTATTCTACTGACATTAACCTCAAAACTACACAAGTTACGTTCCGCCAAAATAACAGCGTTATAGATTAATAATTTTTTGAAAATGTCGAGTTTTGTGCCTGAAAACGTGCATTTGCGGCACGCATTACTTTTCTTGTTTAATCAAAAGAAAAAAGCCGCTGAAAGTCATCGTTTGCTGGTAGAGACTTACGGTGAGCATGCTCCAACCATAAGAACATGTGAAACGTGGTTTCGACAATTCAAATGTGGTGATTTCAACGTTCAAGACAAAAAACGTCCTGGTAGGCCGAAAACGTTTGAAGATGCGGAATTGCAGGAGTTATTGGATGAAGACCCAACACAAACTCAAAAACAATTGGCAGAAAAGTTGAATGTGAGCCGAGTAGCAATTTGTGAACGATTACAAGCGATGGGAAAGATCCAAAAGATGGGAAGATGGGTGCCACATGAATTGAATGACAGGCAATTGGAAAATCGAAAAATCGTCAGTGAAATGCTGCTTCAAAGGTATGAAAGGAAGTCATTTCTGCATCGAATAGTAACGGGTGATGAAAAATGGATTTATTTCGAAAATCCCAAGCGAAAAAAATCATGGTTATCATCTGGCGAAGGCGGCCCATCGACTGCAAGGCCAAATCGCTTTGGTCGCAAGACCATGCTCTGTGTCTGGTGGGACCAGGTTGGTGTCGTATATTATGAACTGTTGAAACCTGGAGAAACAGTTAATACTGATCGCTACCAACAACAAATGATCAATTTGAACTGTGCATTGATCGAAAAACGTCCACAATACGCTCAAAGACATGATAAGGTGATTTTGCAGCATGACAACGCACCGTCTCATGCAGCAAAACTAGTCAAAGAAGTGTTGAAATCACTTGGATGGGAAGTTTTATCGCACCCGCCGTACTCTCCAGACCTGGCTCCATCCGACTATCACCTTTTCGCATCGATGGGGCACGCGCTTGCAGAGCAGTACTTTGCCGATTTCGAAGAAATTAAAAAATGGCTCGATGAATGGTTTAGCTCAAAGGAGAAACAGTTCTTTTGGAATGGCATCCATAAATTGCCTGAGAGATGGGCAAAATGTATAGAATCAAATGGCCAATACTTTGAATAAATATATTTTAACTATCCATTGTAAATAACGTGTTTTCTTTAGCGAAAAAACCGGAAAGGAATTACCGACACACCTGGTAAATATATTAGGTCGTTAAATATGAAATGTCCGATTTCCTTACGTATTAAGTTCGACAGTCGATATCTCTGACATTTCACCTTTACAGTTCTTGATTTTTTTTTCTTATAAAGGTACATCATCACTCTTTCAAACGCATGTTTTGGTTTGCGATTATCTTTCGAAATATCTTTGTTATAGCAATCTTTGTGTAACCATGGATATGTTAAAAATTCGTGTTATTTTCGAATGTAAGTTCCGTCGTGGAACCAATGCAACGCAGACAACAACTCGAAATATCAACGAAGTGTTTGGTGAAGATGTGGCTAACATACATATTGCGTGTGAACGCACAATACGTCGACGGTTTGAGAAGTTTCGTTCTGGCGATTTTAATCTTGAAAATGAGCCACGTGGGCAACCCGAGACCAAGGTAGATAATAATGAGCTGAAAGCTGTAGTGGGAAGCGGATACATCTCAAACTACGCGTGAATTAGCAGCAAGGTTTAACGTTACTATTCCAACGATATTGGATCACTTGAAACAATTCGGAAAGGTAAAGAAGCTGGATAGATGGGTTCCGCATGAATTAAACGAATGTCAGAAGAGAAATCGTCTCGAAGCTTGCCTTTCTTTACTATCACGACATAAAGGCGAACCATTTTTACATCGTATACACATATTATTACGTGTGATGAAAAATGGATTCTTTTCGACAATCGCAAGCGTTCGGCGCAATTGTTGCATATAGATAAAGTGCTGAAACATAGTCCGAAACCGAATATAAAGAAAGCTAATTGTGTCTGTCTGGTGGTTCAGCGCTGGTATTATCTACTACAGCTTCATAAAACCTGGTGAATCGATTACAGCGGATGTCTACTGTAACTAACTGGACGAAATTATGAGGATGCTTGCGATTAAACAACTGAGATTGGTCAATAGAGACAATCTTTTGCAAGACAACGCTCAACCATATATCGCATAAACAACGTTGCTCAAATTACAGCAGCTGGACTTGGAAACTCTCTGTCACCTACCATATTCACCAGACCTTGCACCAACTGACCTTGTACCACTTCTTCCAGGCACTACTTCTTGCAAGGAAAAATATTCAATTCTCAACAAGCTGTGGAAAACGCCTTCCGCGATTTCATCGTCGCTCGCTCTTCAGGCTTCTTCGCTGCTGGCATGAATAAACTACCGTTAGGATGGCAGAACTGTGTCGATACTTTAGGCGTATACTTTGATTAATTTTACTATTTCTGGTTTAAGATATAATAAACTAAACTTTTGATTCAAAATTGGACATTTCATACTGAATGACCTAATATACGGGATGTCCTAGGAGGAAAGGTCAATATTTCATGAGGGTATAGAATGAGGTAATATAAGGCAAAAATGTTATATAAAAATGGTGTGATTTATTACTGGTTTCCGAGATACATCTATGTTAAATTACACGTCGGAATTTAAAGTTGGCGCGTCATTGGGATTTCATTCTTCACCGTAAAGGTGCCAATACATGGGAGCATCGAGCGTCGAGCGTCAAAGCGTCCAACCAATCAAAGTTCCTTGTTTTTATCCGTGAAATAAGAAATGAAAAACTGATTGGTTGGACGCTTTGACGCTCGACGCTCGACGCTTCCATGTATTGGCACCTTTACGGAGCGCTGCAGGCTGTATATCAGTTGGAAAGGTTAGCGAAATACACCTGCTGATCTGTCCTGCTGTTTGTGACACACTGCAAACATGCTGCACGTGTTTTCTAATGTAAAGTACGCAGATGTGGTTTATGTTTATGGGTATTGTGATGGCGCAGTGCTCCCGCAGCCGTTGAAGAATATCATCGCTGTTTTCCGATGCGCCGCATTCTAGACCGAAGAGTACTCTCAAACGTGTTTAACAGCTTACGTGAAAATGGTACACTTTCCAGTGCTCACATCACTTCTGAACGTAGAGTTGAGAGAAATGTTGAAGAAGAAGAAAATGTACTTCAAATGGTACAAAGGAGCCCTACGACTAGTACAAAAAGGGTCTCTGCACGTACTGGTGTTCCTCGGACACGTGTCTGGCGTATATGCATGACCAACATCTATGCTCATTTCGTCCACAACGAGTACAAAATCTTCATGAAGAAGATGGAGCCACACGTCTACAGTTTTGCCAGTGGCTACAGAATCATCGTGAATTAATTCCCGTCATACTTTTCACTGACGAGGCAACATTTACGCGCAATGGCATAAATAATACGCGTAACACCCATCGTTGGTCGCAAGATAACCTTAACGCCATTGTTGTGACAGAATTTCCAAGTTCGTTTCTCCGTCAACGTGTGGTGTGGCATGATTGATGAAATTCTGATTGGTCTCGTTACAAAATCGTATGATAGGGCAGAGTTACCTCAGACTTTTTACAAAATATGCTTCCACAACAACTAGAAAATATTCCCCTGGTTATACGAAAAACAATATATTTTCAGCACGACAGAGCAGCTCCTCATAACACACATCTTGTGAGAGAACACTTAAATGCAGTGTTCCACATCGCTGGATCGGTCGGGGTGGAACAATGCAATGGCCACCAAGATCACCCGATTTAACTCCCCTGGATTTCTGCTTGTGAGGTTGGTTAAAGTGCGAGGTGTATAAAACTAAAGTGAATACACAGGATGACCTTATTGCACGTGTAATAGCCGCTGGTGCCTAAATTAGGGGTCGTGAAGATGCCCTCCGGCGTGCAACCCACCACGTTCTCACAAGATGTGACAAATGTATCGAAGTACGGGGCGAAATATTCGAAAATTTGTTATAATAGATGTATTACAATGTAATTGCAGTAAACTTCAACTCATATTAGACAATTCCGACGTGTAATTTAACATAGCTATATCTTGGGAACCAATAATAAACGACACCATGTTTATATAATATTTTGGCCTTATATTACAGTCTGTAAAATAAGAGCGTGTACAGCATAAATGGCAGTTGGCTCCAAATATCGTCCTAGTTTTTTTGTGAGCCAATAGATGAAATCTTTGTCGTGAATGCTTTGTCACAAAAGATTCAGTTGGCGTCGAACTCTAACCCGAGAAACATGTTAATCGCCATGAGTGCCGCATACGTATCGCGCTACGAGGCTGTGTTCCTTTGTTCCCACCTCAAAGGACCAAAAATGTTATATACAGTGGCTGCTAAATACATGGGAAAGTCAAAATCGTTCGTCGCTAAGTGAGTTCAGCAATATAAGAAGATCAAAAATGTCGATGACTTGCCAGAACGTGGCTCGATAGGCAAAGTGACGCCGAATATGGAAAAAAAAATTGTAAATTTGTTTAAACGGAACCCGACCTTAACATTGCGACAAGGAGCAACAAAATTAAAACAGAAGGGTATAGAAGTATCACATACAACTATTCGAACCCATCTCCTTGCGCATAACCTCAAATATCGAAGCACAATGAAGAAACCACTGTTAGGCGAAAAACATGTGACGAAAAGACTCGCTTGGGCAAAGGAGAATTTGGACCAAGATTGGAGCAACGTGATCTTTACGGACGAAGCTTCTGTTTGGGGATATACTGCCATCCGACGTTCCTGGTCAACCTTGACCAATAGTTTAATACAACGGACTGTTAAACACCTGTAAAAGTTCATCTTTGGGGCTGCTTTTCGAAACAGGATTTTGGAGCATTACATCTGTTTACATACAATTTAAATGCTCCGAAAATGCTTAAAATTTATGAGAAGTGTTTGGTGCCGACTGCTGAACGATGCTTCATAAAAAAAAAACGAGGACTGGATCTTACAGGAAGACGACCGAAGCAAGCTTTGCATCGAGTGGAAAGAGCTGTCTGGCATCGTCACACTTGATTGGCTATCGCAGTCGCCAGATGCAAATCCCAAATTGGTTGAAACTGTGTGAACCCACAGAACTGTGTGAAACCACAGATTGAAAATGTGTGGGCATATCTCAAGCATAAGCTTCGAGGAAAAAGAGTGTGCACTTTGAAGCAGCTGACACGACAAATTCGTCTCATTGGAGGTCTTTACCGAACGAATACGCAGTCAACTTAGTGGAAAGTATGCCTCGGAGATGCCAGGCAATTATCAATGCCTGTGGTGACTGGACTCATTATTAATGGTATAGCATTTTTCTTCTCATGGAGTATAACAAATCCATATACTTATAACGATCGCGCCTCCGGGTTCGCTTTCTTTATCGATCCGGCCCTGCGTTGCGATCGTTGGCAGCGAATCACGCGCAGAAATTTTATTAGGAGAAGGTGATCTTGGTGAATAATTGAAGTCGGTCGGTGTTTGTAGACAGTGACGCTTTATTTTATTGCTTCAGCATGTAATGACCGTGTGTTATTGCGCGAGGTTCCCACTGTTTGGGTGCCGTCTCGACGCGCGGCTTTGTTTCTTCGCTTATGCTCGCCGTCTCTGGGAGCGGCCGTGTTTACGTGACGGTGGTTTTGTCTAATGCGTGATTCTCGACTTGTCTAGAGCGTATCAGCAGTAATTATTTTAATACAGAGGATTTACAGTTAATGGACAAGAAAAAGAAAGATTCGCTGTCGGAGGGTCCGGGCGTCGGCAGAAATAGAGATTCCGTGCAGGCGTCGTCGCAGCCTTTAGTCGGCTTTTAAAGGCCGAGTCTTCGTCTCGTCTGACTGTCGGTGTATAGAAGAAAATGCGCAAAAACGCGTCGCGTCGAGCCGCGTTATCGCTTTGTGGTGCGCGCACAATAGTTATGCCGTGCGTCGGGCGTAAGGCTCACGCTTGTTTTTCGACACGCTGTAATTACTCGCTTTGTTTCTTCGCGTTATTGACGACGGGAAAGATTCGCGATGCCTATCGGGCTTGATCCCCGGTTCTATTCGCCGCGGTCGTCGATCGATTTTTGGTCGCCGCGATGCGCTTTCCTGATGGGGTTACTCCGGGCCGGCGGCCGCGCCGGAGAGTCGGTAGGTGTGGGCGACGACTCTTTCTGCCCTTGTATCCTTACGTGCTCTGAGTCCTATAGGAAGTAGAGAGGAAGAAACAAAAAGAAATATATTTATGAGAGCGCTCCGAAGAACACACCGGAGCAACGGCAAACTCGCCGTTCGAGAGTTATATCGCAAAGACGGCACAAAAGAGAATCGTTCCGGAAAACACACCGGAGCAACGGCAAACGCGCCGTTCGATCTCTATATCGCCAAGACGGCACAAACGAAGATCGTTCCGGAGAACGCACCGGAGTAACGGCAAACTCGCCGTCCGATCTCTATATCGCAAAGATGGCACAAAAGAAGATCGTTCCGGAGAACACACCGGAGTAACGGCGAGCTCGCCGTTCGATCTTTATATCGCAAAGACGGCACAAACGAAGATCGTTCCGGAGAACACACCGGAGTAACGGCAAACTCGCCGTTCGATCTTTATATCGCAAAGACGGCACAAACGAAGATCATTCCGGAGAACACACCGGAGTAACGGCAAACTCGCCGTTCGAGCTTTATATCGCAAAGACGGCACAAACGAAGATCGTTCCGGAGAACACACCGGAGTAATGGCAAACTCGCCGTTCGATCTTTATATCGCAAAAACGACACAAACGAAGATTGTTCCGGAGAACGCACCGGAGTAACGGCAAACTCGCCGTCCGATCTTTATATCGCAAAGAACGGGAAGCAATCGCGGATGCCGACGGCTGCGGCCTGGTAGATTACTTACTCGGAACTTTCGATCTTCTGGAGGCGCTCTGCAGATTCGTTGACGATTCTTCCTAGATGGTGGATCGCTTCAGACTCTTCGAAGACTCTCCAAAGACTGTTCGAAGACTATCTCATGACTGACTCCTTGCCAAAAACTGTCGAGATTATATACTCGTCTTTTTCCGTCTTCGGTTCCTTTCGTTGATTAATCCGAATTTGATCGAGATTAATCGTGAGTATGCGACGTTCGGCGAGGATCGTCTCGGCAGCGCCGCGAGTTCAGCTCGGTGGCCGATCGTTCCCGAGCGTGGCTGCCGGGTCTTCGGCTAGCCTCGGGTGAGCGCTTCGAAAGGCGCGGTGACAGCGCGGGTCGGGGGATGCGCGCTCAGTTGACTGCCGCGTGATGTTCAGCGGCAGTCAGCATAACGATACGATCGCCTGTATGTATCGTTACATATTTAAAAATCATTGAAAATAAATTTTTCTACACATTACACCTGTACACGCTCTTACTTTACAGACTGTACCTCATTCTATACCCCCACGAAATATTGACCTTTCTTCCCGGGACACCCTATATTCACTGTCTTAATTAATAGAGCAACATCATCATAACTTTCAGAATTCTGTGATCCTTAGCCGCCGTTTTCTTCTGATTAAAAAACAAAACCAACGCATCCCAGATAGCCAAATTTGTGCGAGCAGATTTCGAGCAAAGCCTGCTATCATGGTTTGATGGCAAATAGGCAACAAATTTAACGCAGAATCTATTATATCAAATTATGTCATCAATCTGCGGTCAAATATGCGCCAGGTCCTGCTGTCGGATATTTGACGGCAGATTTGTAGTAAAAACCACGCAAGACTTGCAGTAATTTGACGGCAGATTGGCGGCAGAAACCGAGCAAATTCTGCGCACAGACTCTGCGCGTAGTTTGGCAGCAGGACCTGCGCGGTTTCTGCCAATAATCTGCTCTTATGGCCTGCACGCAAGTCCTATCGACAAAACACGAGCCTAATGAGGACACAGATGGCTATAGTTTTGATGTGGGGATCTGATCGAAATTGGCGTCAATCTGCGCGCATTCTGCTAGCATTTTGCTTATTGGGATATCGAAAATGCTCTTTAGGAAACTCCATTTTTAAGATAGTATTAACATGATTTTTACTGTGTCCATTGTTAGTCCAATGACTAAATATCATGGATTGATGTTAAAGCGTTAAGAAATAGGGGAGACCGGAGCTAGTTGATACGGTTTTTTTTAATGAATTTTTTAAGCGTAAGTAACAAATGGAATATAAGCGGTATGAGAATTTTTTAATAGCTACATACTTATACAACATAAAAATTATTTTTTTCGATTGAATATTTCTATTAACTTCGTTGCATCAATGAAAAATATACAACAGCATTTGTGATAACTAACCTCATGTATGAGGTCAGTTATTATAGTTATCGGGATCAGTTGTTACAAAACTTTGTATTTCAAAGAATACATTTAATGATTAGAAATGGAAAATGTGTATAACATAATTATTAATATTTTGCAGATAGAATATGTGATATAAATATAAATATATTTATCAATGATATAAACATAAAAGCATATTTGTCAATTATTTTAACTGCTTTAGTGTACTAGTGCACTTACTGAACTAGTGCAGTAAGTTACAGTAAACAGCAGACAGCCGTAATAACAGACCCCGTAACAACCAGTCCCAGCCCATCATATTTACATTTTTTGGTTATTGTATTATATAAACAAAAATATATTTCAAGCCGTCAATATAAAAATTACTTTTACTTACTTTACTTTTAATTACTTTTGAAATAAAGTAATACTTTTAAAATAAATTCTAAATGAACTGTTGCAATCATAATATAATGACCAGATTTATTAATATAATGTAATATACCCAGACAGCACACGGATGTCCATTGGACGTCCGTTATATGTTCATTTTTTATACAAAAGACGTCCATAGGACGTATGTTTGTCACAACTTCGGACATAGGACATCCGATGGATGTACATCGGACGTTCTACAGGTCCGATGTCCAATAAGGACATTCTTGTTACGTCCAATTTATGTCTACGGACGTAAATTGGACGTATGGACATAAATTGGACGTGAAACGTACATCCATTGGATGTGCGGTGCTGTCTGGGATATATGTCTGATTTATATATGTCTAATATATGTCTGATTTACTTTACTTTTGACTATTAAAAACTAGACTATTAAAAACTTTTTTGTTTCTGAAAATACACTAGTTAGCCTGAAATAACTTATTACAACCTGACCGCAATGTTTTTGCAAAATTACTATATTTTTTATGTAATTTTACCGTTTGTTATTTTGCAGTAATTTTAAATGTATCAACGTGCTCCCCTAATAGCTGTGATTGGAATGTCTTCGCATTAATTTATCATTGGAATGTTTTCGAAAATTAACATTAGTGCCATCTTGCAAAACTGTCAAAACTAAATCATACTCCTAATATCATTCTCTTCTTCAAGAAAATACTTCATAATCATCATCACCAAATTGATTTATGTGGAAGTAGAATATATTTCTAAAGGTTCATTAGTCACTATTAAATAAAAATACACTATTAAATAAAGATATATTAAATATATACAGATATATTAAAACAAAAATGATAAATAAAAATTAAAAATTACAAGAATTAACATAAAAGAATTCACTGTTATTATTATGCGAATCACAATCATATGAGTTTTGTAATCCAAAAACTTGTTCTCTTAATGTCTTATTGCAATATAATTATATGAAAAAAAGTGACTTCGGTCAACAGTTGACTGAAATTGAAATATGTTGTATTTTAAATGGTGCTGAAATATACTCAAACGCAAAAAACCCGGTACATTAAAAATTTGGGAAAAAATTACAAAATTTCAAATGATCATAACTTGGTAAATAATGAAGATACAAATATGCGCAGAAATGCAAAATGAAGCTTGAAACGTCCTCTTTAAGAATATCTGAATGGCAATTATGCTCGGCCATTTTTTTCAAAATAGCGGATGATAAAGTGAGAGGATGCAAAATTGATAATCAAAGTTTCGTGTTTGCGATGGTGTATGGTGTGCATCAGGTATCGCAGCGTAATGAGACCAAATGCACATGAAAGTATAGAGTGTTATCTTTAAAATGCTACTTTACCGAGCTCGATGTGATCATTTTTCACTGAGTTGTTCCAAATTTTGCTAAAAATGCGGTTTTCTTGTTAAATTTGCGTAATTCAGTGAATAAGTATCGCATCAAGCTCTATAACGAAGTATTTTAAAGAAAACATTCTATACTTTTAGGTACTTTTCGTCCCATTGAGCTGCGACACTTACTTTGCTCCATGCGCCATCGCACGCTCGAACCTTTTTTTAGCAACTTTTCATGTTCTTCTTTTTATCACCCGCCATTTTGAAAAAATATCGTTGCGCACAATTTCGATAGATCTTTCGAAAAGTACGGTTTCAAAGCTTTCAAACCGTTTTTGAAATTTGCTGCTAGGATATTTAGGTGTCGAGATATTCAATTTCGAATTTGCAACAAATGTCGATTCAGCGAGGCTTAAGGGGCTAAGAGGCTCTACGGTTCGTTTGGCTCTTTCATAATTTCAATAGCCGCGTTCATTATTCTCTATACAATAATTTACACAATTTTGCGAATTGGAAATTTAATTTTTATCAAAAGTTACCATTCTTTACCCTTCAGTTACGCATGATCACTGTGGTATACACTTTAGTTCGCGAAGCTGTCCCTAGCTCTCTACCTTCTCCGTACGATTGGCCATTATGGTACACAGCTTGAATATGCTGTTCAGGATCGCGCCTGAGTTCGCGGTGACCCGGCGCGCGGGATGCCGAGTCGCTGGACGCCACCTGAACGTCGAAATTCCCTGGCGCTCCTAGTCCACGGAGCCGCCGCGACGCGGCGATCTAGGTTGTCGCGCGCGCGCGAGCCCCTCGGTTCGCACGCGAGTTCGAGCTGCCCAGGGCATATAAGAGTGCCCGCGGAGACGATCAGAGATTGCCTTCGTACAGCTTTTGGCCTTCGTACGGTCCACCGCCGATAGTGGCACTATCTCTTGTACTATCTCTTGTACGCTGGACTTCGCGAGTCCAGTCAGTACGCCGGGCTTACGTTCTGGCTAGACTGAGATTCTGTCGGTGCGCCGGGCTTTAACGCCTGGCTTGACTGGATTTTTCTTAAATGTATGTGCCAAGACAATAAACAAAGACAAACAATTTTCCTTTTCCGAACGTGTTCACTCCGATAAGCGCTGCCTCGTGCGACTTTTCTTTTTCCGTGATCTTTTCCTTTCGAGGCGCGTTACTTCGTGCAACTTCATCAATTTAAACCATAATTGATTGTTTCGCATCGAAATTATTGCGTCGATTATGGCGACGATAAATCCTGAAAAGGCTGCTCAAGTTATTGCTTTAATTGAAGATGGCAGAAGTCGAAGGTACGTTGCTCAGGCACTTGATTTGTCAGTGTCAACTGTGCAACGTGCTTATGCCAGGTACTTACAAACCAATTCTTTCCATAGAAGGCCTGGTTCGGGACGTCCTCGATGTACCAATCACAATGATGACCGATTTATTGTTTCAAATTCGTTAAGAGACAGACATCGAACATCTGTTCAAATTAGAAACAATTTAAGGGATGTCCGCAACATTAATATATCCGTTAACACCGTTCGGAGAAGATTAAAGGAACAAAATCTGTTTTCGCGCAGGCCAGCAGCTGTACCTTTGCTTAAATGTCACCATCGCGTAGCTCGACTCAATTTTGCAGTTGAGCATAGAGACTGGACTTATCAGACTGGAGCAAAGTACTCTTTAGCGATGAATTTCGTTTTTGTGTCTATTCTCCAGATGGGCGAGGACGAGTTTATCGTTGCGGTGGAGAACGATTTGCAGACTGTACGGTAAGTGAGAGGCATAGCTACAATGGAGGCTCTGTAATGATTTGGACAGGAATTTCAGTTAATGCTCATACAGATCTGCACTTTTTTGACAAGAATATGAACGCAGATGTATACGTGGAAGACATACTCATTCCGTATGTTGTTCTGTACGCACCCTTCATCGGAGAGAACTTCTTGTTTATGCAAGACAATGCTCGACCACACACTGCGAGAAGAGTGCTTGATTTCTTCGATGAAGTTAGTATAAATCGACTCGATTGGCCAGCAAATAGTCCAGATTTAAATTCAATCGAACACTTATGGGACAACCTCGGCAGGAAAGTACGAAATCGCGTACGTGCTCCTCAGTCACTGCGAGAACTGCGAATAATTCTCGAAAACGAATGGAATACAATTACGCAGGATGAAATTAAAAGACTAATAAGGAGTATGCCTGATCATATGAATGAGGTAATATGCGCACGAGGCAGTCATACCCACTATTAGTACACACACACCACACACACAGCAGAGAGGGTTTGGAGTCATTAATTACTGCAGGAATGACGAACTGCGGGGTCCTTATCTCTGCTGTAACACCACACACACACACACACACACACACACACCACAAGGAGGGTGTGAAATCTTGAAATACTGTGGAGCTGACGAACCACGGGGTCCTTATCCTTGTGGTATACAAATACACACACACACTACATACAATGGGTCTTTTCCTACCAGTAAAACTCCATGCGGTTTATATTGGGAAGACTTACAACCATAATTTGAGCTAATGACAGCGGTATCTTAAAACGCAATTCATCTTTATTACGTAATATCGATTACGCAAAATGAAGAACCTAAATTGAATTTTACTTTCATTTCCCTAGTTTTCAAAATAATAAATGCAAATCATTGAATATATTGTGCAGGTTATATAAATTATTATATAGAGAAACATGAACACAGCTATTGAAATTATGAAAGAGCCAAACGAACCGCAGAGCTTCTTAGCCCCTTAAGCCTCGCTGAATCGACATTTGTTGCAAATTCGAAATTGAATATCTCGACACCTAAATATCCTAGCAGCAAATTTCAAAAACGGTTTGAAAACTTTGAAACCGTACTTTTCGAAAGATCTATCGAAATTGTGCGCAACGATATTTTTTCAAAATGTCGGGTGATAAAAAGGAGAACATGAAAAGTTGCTAAAAAAAGGTTCGAGCGTGCGACGGCGCATGGAGCAAAGTAAGTGTCGCAGCTCAATGGGACGAAAAGTACCTAAAAGTATAGAATGTTTTCTTTAAAATACTTCGTTATAGAGCTTGATGCGATACTTATTCACTGAATTATGCAAATTTAACAAGAAAACCGCATTTTTAGCAAAATTTGGGACAACTCAGTGAAAAATGATCACATCGAGCTCGGTAAAGTAGCATTTTAAAGATAACACTCTATACTTTCATGTGCATTTGGTCTCATTACGCTGCGATACCTGATGCACACCATACACCATCGCAAACACGAAACTTTGATTATCAATTTTGCATCCTCTCACTTTATCATCCGCTATTTTGAAAAAAATGGCCGAGCATAATTGCCATTCAGATATTCTTAAAGAGGACGTTTCAAGCTTCATTTTGCATTTCTGCGCATATTTGTATCTTCATTATTTACCAAGTTATGATCATTTGAAATTTTGTAATTTTTTCCCAAATTTTTAATGTACCGGGTTTTTTGCGTTTGAGTGTATTTTCTCGGACAAAAAGTCTGAAAATCAAAAGTCTGAAAATAAAAAATCGATGATTTGAAATGAGTGCTATTGGAGTTTAAGAAATGCCTGTTTTCGAATATATACATATATTAAATTAATATATAAATATTTGAAGAAAAACACACTATGTGTGCCACTTCTATAGTATTTAATGATTCTAAACTCTCCCTGCATACGTGCGTGTATGTATGTTATGTATGTATATATACGATTAAATGACTTCAAATATTTATTGTTTAAACGTGATATTTTAGTATTGAAACTGATCTCTAAAATATTTAAAATATCTGATATTACATAATAATGCGCGAAAAATAGAACATTAGTATATCAGAACAAAAGTGTATACATACTCTCATTATTGCATATAGAAATGTACGCACGTGCGTAATAACTGCTTTTTTTATACTAAACAAATATTGAATAATATCTTATTTTTATTGCAGACAAGAAATTATGGAAAACAACGCTAAGTACGTAGTGATACCTCTTCACCATCGGCCTGATTTGATTACTGATTGTTGTAAGTTACTTAATTCTGAGTGGCCTCGAAGCGAAACTGCACGGTGTGTTATATTCTCCTGGGTTTTAAAGGATGGGTTAGGAAGCTGATAGGAATGTGTTAAATGAACTTACTGTATCTCTGTTATATTGCAGAATGAAATCTCTGAATGTGTCTTGCGATAATTTTCCTACGTGTCTAATTCTGATTAATGATAAGAACAAGGTACTTGGACATTGTAAAATATCTTTAGTGGCTAAATCGAAAGTTAGTTGTTTCATAGAATCTGGTAAGTGAAAATAGTATAATATAATATAATATTTCATATATAATAGTATAATATAATACTTCAACATTCGTGTATAATAAATGTATATAATGTTGAGATTGAATTAAGCATAACTTGATTTAATCTCAATATTTTGTACGTTTAAGATTTAAACAAGACAATGCATTAAACATATTATATTTTGTTGTAAAACCACAACGAAAGTTTTATATTATAAATCTGTAATATTTTAGTTGTAATCGACTATCGCTGTAGATCTCAAGGATTAGGATCTAGATTGCTACATGGCGTAGAAGAATACGTAACGAAAAGAGGCCTGAAGAATATCTATTTAAAGACAAATGGCCAGGAGATATTTTATTATAAAAATGGATACAAAGTATGCGATCCATTTAAAGCATATGGTATTAATGATATCATAACCGTCAATCCGCCCCTTGGCAGAATAAAATTCCAAGAACAAAATAGCGATAATTCTGCCGAACAACCACCTCTACCGCCGCCGCCGCCGCCACCTCCGATGCCAGTATTTCAACTATCGAGATTTTTCGATGTACGAATGTTATCTCAGAAAACGCATATGGTAAAAAAACTGTGATACTAGCGATTGATAAGATTAAATGCTTTCAGATGAATATAACTATCAAAAATGAAATGAATAGAAATAGAATTATTTATAGAATGATATAAATAGTTTAGCATAATGTATTTTTTATAAAACGATTATTATTATTTGAGAAATTATATATTCAATTAGCAGGTCTATATTCATGCAAATTAGATGTAGAAATCATTTAAGATAAACATAAGTAAAAAGCGTATTCAAATGCATGTAACTTTTCAATTGGGCCGAAAATCATAATTTATTATTTAATTCAATTATAAATTATTTAATTTTACAAAAATTTAACTTAAAGGTCAATTAATAAACTTCATCTTTCTAGTCCTAGAAAATATTGAAAAGTAAAAGTAAAAGAAAGTAAAAGTAAAAGTAAAAGAAGAAAAGTAAAAATCGCAAAAAAATAATGTTTAATCAAGTCTTTATTTACAGAAATATCGATACATATATATATATATAAACATATATATAATATATAAATAATATATAAATATATATATAAATATATATATGTACATGTATATATATATGTATATATGTATACATACATATATATATGTATATATATTTTTTTTATTTGTAATAAAAAATAAGCAATACAGAATTCTAAAACATTCTACATTTTTATTTTCTCTATTTTTGCTATAGCTTCGATATATATTTATTTTTATAATTTTAATTTATATTTATTTTTTAAATATAAATTCATTCTTAACTTTTTAACCAGTTCCACTGGTGGATCCAAATATAATATTTCGTGTCAAAACTGGTGAGAGCAAATACTCTCATATTTTTATGCAAGCTTATCTATAAGGGGTTTTCTTTTGGATCGTTAGTGATAAGTCTATGATTAAAATTTCAAACTAAGTGACGGGTTCGATATGAGTTTCAAATGGATAATTTTGACATTTCATTATTCCATCATGGATTCCATCATGGATACGTATCAATATGTTTTTCGACTGCAGATAACGACTGTCATAAGTTCGAGATTTCCATTAGGACTATTCGGTAAAGAAGTATTCAACATATTTTACCTGTTAACAGTGAAGGTAAAAGTACCCATGATGAAATATTGTTAATCACTAAAAGTCGCCATATTGAATCCGCTATTTTAGATTTTGCAATTTCAACTGGATTCATCATCAACAACCTAAAAAACTGAGCATATCGAATATGATACTTCTCTATATTAGAATAACAAAATCAGTCACTTGGAGCTGCCATATTGGCCATCTGCTACTTTGAATTTTAAAATTTCGACTCTGGGTTCGTCACTAGCGATTTTATAAAAATTTCATATAAAATCAAACGGAGATATAAATTTTAATAAGTATTCTTAAAAAACGGACAATTGAATATTTATGGTAAGTACTGCCGTCTTTATGGTATGATCTTTATTGGATCCGTCTTTATGAGTTTCTCAAATTTTATTCCGGATTTATAGTCATTGACTTAAAAAAGATAGATGTACCATGTTCAATGCAAATCCGTTGAAAATTGGCCATAGTGTTCACATATATCATTACTAGTTGTATTTCTAGGAATTTCTTTTTTTCGCTCATATACGTAGAAGTCATTACCAATTAACTGGTTAGTTAATTTTTTTCGTAAATCAAAGTACATTTCTAATAATTCAAATATTTATATTTTCAGATGTTATTTATTATCTTTCAGTTATACAGGGTGTTTAATAACTCATGTAGCCCTAGCCAATGAAGGCATAAAACTGATTAAAACAAACATAAAAGTCCCATACTATTTTGTAATATTCGCAATAGTTATCAAGTTATTAATCATAAAAGTCTGACCAGTGAGCGCACGATGAGATGGATGATTGGAGAAGCATTGCAACCATTCAGGCAAAAGCGCGGCTCAGTCGATTTAGCAATTGTTGCCGGCGTGCGGTGAAAGGAAGGACAATGCATTGTTATTCGACTATGTTCTACTCTCATTCCGCCGTTCCTATGTCTCACTGCGCGCCGATAATAGTGACTGAATCAATTGGACCATGTTCTAATTTGAGTGGCTGTTATATTTCTCTTCCAATCATTTGGTCTGCACTTACTCGTTAGATTTCTTAATTATTAATTACTCGATAATTATTGCGAATATCGTAAAACGATATGGGACTTTTATGTTTGTTTTAATCAGTTCTACGTTTCTATTGTTTATGGCTACATGAGTTACCAAATATTCTGTATATTTCAGCAAATACACTTCTCTACATTTTTTAATTCATACAATCCGCATATATGTGTATATATTTTTTACTAGGAGAGAACAAAGCTTTGAATTATATATGTTTATATATATGATTTTATATATGTATATACATACATATATATATGTACATTATATATATATATATAATTTACATACATATACATATGTATACATGTATATTTATATGTTCTTTCATATTATCATACTACAGATGCAATACCGCATACTTTCTGATGATATTCAGGATTTTTGAGACATTCGATGAGAAACATGCCTAAATCATGTTTAGAGATTACGCGGCCAAGTGAAGAATCAAATGTGACCGTGTATTTCGATTTAGGTGTATCTGAAAAACATAAAATTGATTAAGTCAAATTCCTTAAAATTGTCAACAAGATTTTCGTTGCCAAATATTACGCACATACATACCGGCTATATGCGGCGGTAATACTGCCACCCATTTTAGACCACTTGTTTTGATCATGTCGAACATACGTTGATGATCTTCATTCAGATCTTTAAATATCGCAGGTATTGCTTCAGGTTTGTAGAATAAAAATGCTATAAATTAAAAA
Source organism: Harpegnathos saltator (assembly GCF_003227715.2). NCBI lineage: Eukaryota > Metazoa > Arthropoda > Insecta > Hymenoptera > Formicidae > Harpegnathos > Harpegnathos saltator. Next base: position 235,739 of record NW_020230255.1, read on the forward strand.
TAAAAACCATTAGTAGTTCAGTAACGGAACGCTAGTAATCGATGAATTTTCAAATGTATTATAACCCAGACGATATCTGATATTACTATATATTTAAACAAAATACATCTGTTCAAAATAAATATCGAGAAATAATGGAATCTCACTAAGCCTATTCTGTAATTTCTTAACGATTATGTTACTAGCATTGTTGCACATCTTTTCGTTCTGTTATACGTTATACTTGCAACGAAAGTATCGTTATCGTTATGAAGTTACAGAATAGGCCTACAGGTAAGAAAAATATAAAAATATTAAATCTGAAGACCGCGATGAGTATTGTATAGAAATGTGCGTTTCTCTCTCTCCCTCCCACCCTCCATACCTCCCTCCCTCCCTCTCTCCTCTTTCCTCTCCGTCTCTCTTTCTCCTCTCTCTCTCCTCTCTCTCTCTCTCTCTCTCTCTCTCTCTCTCTCTCTCTCTCTCTCTCTCTCTCTCTCTCTCTCTCTCTCTCTCTCTCTCTCCCTCCTCCCTCCTCTCTCTCTCTCTCTCCCTCTCTCTCCTCTCTCTCTCTCTCTCTCTCTCTCTCTCCTCTCTCTCTCTCTCCTCTCTCCAATATAACGTAACAATATAATTATTCAGATTCTTACCTATTTCATCAAAATAGATTGTTATTTAGAGACAACCTATATGTGTATCATATCTATACATACTAGGTGCGCAACTAAGTTTCCGGGTTTCACACATGGATGGCGCTAACGACACATGTAGTCGACATACATGCCTGAAGTTGTATTTTTTTATAGCTTGGACATCTGTTAACAATAACCAGTCGTAATACCAACACATATCGCAACGCAAAAATATTTTTTCTAACAATGAAGATGTCGAGTTTTGTGCCAAATAAACAGCATTTGCGGGAAGCTTTGCTTTTCTGCTTTAAGTTGAAAAAAGTGCAGCTGAAGCACGTCGTTTGCTTGAGGAGGCCTACGGCGAACATGCACCATCGAAAACTATCTGTGAAGATTGGTTTAAACGCTTCAGAAGTGGCGATTTCGATACTGAGGACAAGGAGCGCTCCGGAAGACCAAAAACAATTGAGGACGCCGATCTGCAAGCGTTATTGGATGAAGATGATACGCAAACACAAGATCAACTTGCGGAGGCATTAAATATGAAGGTATTTCCAAACGTTTACATGTCATGGGAAAAATTCAAAAGGAAGGAAAATGGGTGCCGCATGAATTAACTGAGAGACAGATGGAAAATCGAAGAGTCACTTCCGAAATTTTGCTTTTGCGGCATGAAAGAAAGAGTTTCCTGCATCGAATTGTTACTGGCGATGAAAAGTGGATATATTTCGAGAATTCCAAACGCAAAAAATCGTGGCTTTCACCTGGCGAAGCATCAGCATCGACGGCACGGCCAAATCGCTTCGGAAAGAAGACTGCTCTGCGTTTGGTGGGACCAGAAAGGAATCGTGTACTATGAGCTGCTGAAATCGAGCGAAACTGTCAATGGGTATCGCTACCGACAACAACTGATCAATTTGAACCATGCATTGCTCGAAAAACGGCCAGAATGGGACATGAGACACGAACGAGTGATAGTGCAGTACGACAACGCTCCGTGCCATCGCACTTCCATCATCGAGGACACCATCAAAACGCTGAAATGGGATCTGCTACTGCACCCGCCGTATTCGCCAGACTTGGCCCCTTCCGATTATCACTTGTTCCGGTCGATGGCGCATGGCTTGGCTGGGCAACACTTGGCCAATTTCGAAGAAGTGCAAAATTGGTTGGATGAATGGTTTCGGTCCAAAAACGCGTCGTTTTATTGTCGTGGTATTCATGTATTGCCAGAGAGATGGCAAAAATGTGTAGCTAGCGAGGGACGATACTTTGAATAAACCATTTTTTGTATTTCTCTTGAAATTTTCCATTTTTCATTGATCAAAAAAATCCGGAAACTTAGTTGCGCACCTACAAGGAGATGACGCAACCTGTTTCATCGATTTCAACACGAGTCATAGCACACTCGATAGCTATGATGCCGTGTATAAACGTCCTAACATAATATGCGTGAATGCATCTTTGTTTATGAATAATTTGCAGTTAAAGTTTGGCTCGCGGAGTCGTGCCACACATAGGGTGCAAGTTACGACACTCTTTCACGAAGTAGTGTGGCTGAGCAGACAGAGGCTCCCGCGCCGCGAACACTTTTGCGCCGACGACTGGTTCGTTTTTTTTTCGTATGTAAAGACATATAATAAATATTTTTATATTGTTCTTATGTATAATTCCTTTTTTTGTTTCTACGCTATTAATCAAGGCTAATTAGGAGAGTCAGGTCTTTCAAATATGAACACAACTTTTTTATTAATTACAATAAAATGTTTTTTTCGTGTAAATCTATTTCGCATAAATATTTCGTATGGTATGGGAAAGAAATGGCCAGACAGTGATTATTTTGTGTGAGAGAAACCCGAGAGACGTTAGAACCGTTACAAGTGGAAAGGAACCCTCTTCCCTTTCCCGTTTTCGCAGAGGGATTCTCATGTTTTGTGACGTGCTCGCTTCATTCTCTGGGCAGTCTTCATAACGTGAACAGTGAAAAACTCGTGTTAAAAATGGAAACCACGTTTGTAGATGAAGCAACGATCAGCTATGTGTAAAATCTAGCAAAATGTGATATTACGAAAGAAGAGTTGACGGACGCAATAGAATATCTTCGAGGTAAATATATTGAATGTGTGAGCAATGGAAAGATATATTTGTACGTATTGTTATTGGCCTTGTATACAATATCAATTATATTGAATTCATATTTGCAGATGTCCTGATACAATTTAATTTAATTAATAATGAAGCGCCAAGGAAATTATCAAAAAATTCCAAATTAATTGGCGGAAAATTGTTTGAAAAATTAATTAAACTGTTGGAAAAACATAAAATATCAGATGAGGTGGAATATTATATAGCAGAAGGAGAAGACGTGATTGAAGAAGACGCGATGGAAGATGTTCAATCGTCTTCTTCGGACGAGCCTCATACGAGTCAAAGAACGGAAGAGTCTTCTCCGGACAAGCCTCATACGAGTCAAAGAACGGAAGACTACGAACCTCCGCAAAAAGTTGCAGCGATGGATCTAGTGCCGTATGACGTAAAATTGAAAATAGTTATGACCGCAAACGAACATCCGAATTGGAGCTTCCGTACGTTACAAAGCAAGTTTAAACAGCATTTACATTATCACAGTGAAGTTGCACGCTTCCGCAAATACATTTTATCTGGTGGAAATTATTGGGATAAGCTGCAATTAATAAAACGGAATGTGTATGATCGGTTTACGGAAGCAAGAGAGCAAAGGCAACTTGTTACACGACGTCTCCTTCAACAGTGGGCGATGGCTGCAGCCGTTCAATATAACAAACAAGGAGAAGAAAGCGAAGAACATGACAAAACTTTCCGCTTTGTAGCATCGAACACATGGTTAACGTCATTTCTACGTGAATACAAAATTTCTAACCGTCGAGTTGTTCGGTATTTATCAAAAAGAGAAATAATATCACCTCAAGCTGTGGTGGAATCCGCTGTACACTTTCAAGAATTAATTAGAAGTATATCACCGGATTACGACCCAGATTTCATAATAAATTCTGACCAAACGGGCTGCGAATATCGCGTAAATGTTGCACGAATGTACACGCATACTGGCGAAAAATTGGTACAATTATATATCGGCGATCTAAACAAAGTGACTCACTCTTATACTGCACAATATTCTGTCACACAATCGGGCAAGCTATTAAATAAAGTGTTCGTTTGCTTACAAGAGACTTCCGACACATTTGGAGTCCAGGTACAGAAAGAGGTAGATGCGTTATTTTATTATGTAAAAATGTTGTTCCAGTCTGCTCCAAATCAGGGAAATTAACGTCTCTCTACTAGCAATATTTGAAACTGGTTCTCAAGCCGTACGTTGGTAATCATCAGTTTTTATTTCTTGTTGATTCTTGGGGAGGACAAAAGAATATCCATATGTATAACGAAATATTTCGCGATAATAACAATAGGCCAACGTGTAACCTACAAATAATACTACCAAAATGTACGCCAATTTGTCAACCGTGCGATGTTTATTTCTATAGACAGGTCAAAATCATTATAAAGCGTATACAGAACTGTCCTTCTTTATATACCGGCGACGAAAATATAAATTTGAACACTCGCGCTGATGCGATTCGTATACAATCGCTCACACACTATCTGTTATCAGCACCAGTTTTCAATTTTATGCTCCAATATGCATGGTATGCGTCCAGTCTTGTTGACAGTCGCGAGGTATTTTACAACGTCAATCAAATATGTTTTACACCAACTATACATAGTCAAAAGTGTATTTGTGCAAAAAATTATGCGTTCATTACGTGCAGTTGGTGCAAAAAACTTATGTTTTACATGCTTTTATACGGCATTCCATCCGCAGAGTTGCGACAGCATGACCACATTTTATAATACGTAACTTTCATTTGTGTGCCTTATATTTGTCTTATATGTGTGTGTGTGTGTGTTTTGATACGGACAAAAACATTTTATTGTAATTAATAAAAAAAGTTGTGTTCATATTTGAAAGACCTGACTCTCCTAATTAGCCTTGATTAATAGCGTAGAAACAAAAAAAGGAATTATACATAAGAACAATATAAAAATATTTATTACATGTCTTTACATACGAAAAAAAAACGAACCAGTCGTCGGCGCAAAAGTGTTCGCGGCGCGGGAGCCTCTGTCTGCTCAGCCACGCCGCTTCGTGAAAGAATGTCGTAACTTGCGCCCTATATGTGGCACGGCTCCGCGAGCCAAACTTTAACTGCAAATTACTCGTAAACAAAGACGCATTCACGCATATTATGTTAGGGCGTTTATACACGGCATCATAGCTATCGAGTGTGCTATGACTCGTGTTGAAATCGATGAAACAGGTTGCGTCATCTCCTTGCTAGTATTATATATAGTACGTACATATATATACACACATCATCTCTATATTGTATTATATACATATGTCATATCTATATATTAGGTAAATCGAAAAGTTCCGTCCATCTAGCGACAAGTAGCTATAGCTAGAACTGTCGTTAACTTCTAATGTCTAAACGAAGCTTAATGGTTTGTTTTGACATCTGTCAATAACATTCAGTACATAAAGGTATACGTTTGCATCAATAACATTGTTTTTTACTGCATCGAAAATGTCGAAATTTGAGCCAAATAAGCGTCATTTATACGAAGTGTTAATCTTTTGCTTCAATTGGAAGAAAACTGCAGCTGAAGCTCATCGAATGCTTGTAGAAGTTATGATGATAATGCTCCTTCCGATAAAACATGCAGAGAATAATTTCGACGCTTTAAAAGTGGTGATTTTTATGTAGAGGGCAAAAGCGTTTTAGATGGCCAAGAGTATTCGAAGACGAAAAATTGCAGATGTTCGTGCACGGCCGATAAATTGGTAGCACACGACGATTGCCGGGACCGCTCAGCGTTAAGCGCAGAGGCGCGATTGTGGATAGGTAGCCGCCAGGAGTGCTAGGTACGGTTCTCAAGACAATCTTAGATTTGCGGACTCAAACTTCTTTATTCATCGTTGCAACGAAAGCAACCAAACCACAAAACAAAAGAAACAAAAGAAAAAAAATGAGTTAAGCGCTCACAGCGAAGGTCGACAAAACCGAGAGCGATAGAACGGCGAAGATGCGAAGTGCGTTTCGCTCTTCGAACACTGTATCGCGTGCAGAGAACCTTGACTGCCGTCAAGTTTTACAATCGAAATCGGAGTCTCAAGCGAGCCGTTATTTCGCGAAATTTTATCGACTCCGTCTGATTTGGCGCCCGCTGATTGGCCGCGAGTCGATTGATTGCACAGCACGAACGTCGCAATCCAACGGTCCGTTGCCTTTTTTTTCGAATCCCCATTCGCAGCTATTGTTTGTAAGACAACAAAGTTAAGATAATCATTGTTTTGAACGATGAGTTCAACGACAGCAGATGCGGACCACGAATATGTCACGCGTAACGCGTGTGATGTTTACCTGCGAGAATTCGTTGGTCGCTTTCTCGCTGGAAATTTGAAATAATGCTCGTGGGTAACAGCCGCGGTTCACGGCGAATCTCGAACAGCAGGCATTGGTGGATGAAGACTCATGTCAAATGCAAAAGCAACTTGCAGAAGCATTAAATTGTGCTCAATCTGTTATTTCCGATCATTTGAAAGCCTTAGGGAAGGTTTATAAGGAAGGAAAATGGGTCCCATATGAACTGAAGCCAAGAGACATTGAAAGGCGAAAAACCACCTGCGAAATTCTGCTTGCAAGGCAACAAAGAAAAGGGTTTTTACGTCATATCATCACTGGGGATGAAAAATGGATTTATTTTGACAACCACAAACGTCGAAAAACTATTTGCGATCCCGGCCAACCCTCAACATCGATGCCAAAATAGAATATCCACGGAAAGAAGATAATGTTCTGCATTTGGTGGGATCAGTAGGGTGTGCTGTACCATGAGCTGTTGAAAAGTGGTCAAACAGTCACAGGGGATCTCTACAGAGAACAAATGATCCGTTTGAGCCGAACATTGCACGAAAAACGACTAGAATATGAAACGACACAGCATAAAGTGATTTTGCTTCATGACAACGCTCGGCCTCACGTTACAAAATCTGTCAAGGAAACGTCAGAAATACTTCGCTGGGAAGTGTTACTCCATGCGGCTTATTCACCAGACTGTGCCCCTTCCGACTACCACTTGTTTCGGTCGATGGCACACGCACTTGCTGACGAATGCTTCAATTCTTATGAAGATGTCGAAAAATGGTTCTCTGACTGGATAGCCTCCAAAGATAAGTCATTCTTTCGCCGCGGAATTCGCTTGCTGACCGAAAGATGGAAAAAAGTCACCGCTAACGGTGGACAATATTTTGATTGATGTACTTTTTCATTTTGTTTCTTAAATAAAGTCATACGTTTTGTAAAAAACGGACGGAACTTTCCGATTGACCTAATATAATATTGTTATATCCGAGCCACTATATGAACGGCGGCGTCAGCTGTTCACGGTCTTTGTCCTTGGCGGTATCGATTGAAGAACTGATAAGCGATCAGCTAAGCGACGAACTGACAGGCGGTCAGCGGGGCAACGAAGATAAACGAGAAAAGGAGAGTTTGGTTTCTGTGACAAACCGCCGACGCGGGCTGTAGAGCAATTTTCGGTTGCGGCTTTTAATCGGAATTTACGCAAAAGATCGAGAATGTATTTCTGTGTAATTCGCTGTACATAAAGGCTTTGCTTCTCCTTTTAACGAACGTGTAATTATTTTCCCTGAACGTCGGGAGATTTGTGTGTGTGTGACATTTTTGGGGGCTCGTCCAGGATAAAACGTGTTTTCCCGAGCCTTACGAGTGAGAGGAAGGAAATTTATGAATGGCTCAGCGAGTTACGAAGAAGCGGTAACATCTCGACGAAACAATGGAGATGGAAGCTGGCGCGGCAAGCTTTCAAAGTATAGAAACAGCCTCGATTCGGTAAATGATGGAGGAGCTACGGCAACTTTGAACGGAGAGAGGGAGCAGGAGCGGCGAGAGCTTCGGGAGCTTCGGAACTGGATGGTCGCGGCTGGGAATCAGTGCAGCTAAGTCGCTTCCAAAATAGTATTGCTAATGAAGTAAAATTAGTGAAGTAAAATTCTTTTATCAAGAAAAGTTAAACGAAAAAGACGTCGTAAAGAGGGATTTCGGAATGGACAATGTTAGAAAAGGAAGAAGTTCGGAAAGTTATAAAAATTCATTTCTGGGAAAAAAGTCAAATGTCGTTTCTGAGAAACAAGAATGTTGAAATTGTGGGAAAAAGGGGCATTTTAGGAGGGAATGTCCGTTCTTGAAATTTAATAAACAGTCAAACTAGGTTTTGCTGAATTAGCCGGGATCGATTCGGCAGATCCCGGCTAATTCAGCGAGATCCCGGAAATTAATAATAAGTTTAGCATTAGACGCATTAGTTAACCTTTATTTTCATATTCTGGGAAAATAAATGGACAGAGTTGTAGGATTAAGATAGACACGGGCTCAGATGTTTCAATCATTAGTAGAAGGTTAATCGAAGGATGTAAAGTTAATGCGGTAGGAAGTTAATTTAATTTAATTTATCCGACGGGAGAAAAGGTTTCAGTTTGTGCGCAAGTGCAACTGAAAGTTGAATTAAGACGATTTTTTTTAGAAATGTCAATGTATGTTGTAGAAATGGCAGACGACTGTCTTTTAGGGACTGATTTCTTGTCAGAAACGGATGTGGAATCTAGTATACGGATGGTTTCACAACCGGGTAAGGAGGCAGTTTTGTTTGCACGAATCAAAGAAGACGTGGAAGAAGAATTAGAAGAGTTGCCAATTTCCTTTTCGCGTCATGTTGAAGGATTAGAAGATTCTCAGAAACAAGTTTTAGCTAAATTTATTGCGGAGTACAAAGACGTTTTCTTGGAAGCGGTCGCGGCCGGAAATTGTGAAGTGGTCGAATATGCAATTGATTTGTTGAAAAAACGGCCAATTAAGCAGAATCCTCGACGGGTTCCACTGAAGTTGCGATCAGAAGCTGAAAGGCTTGTTGAGGAAATGCGGAGAAAAGGAGTGATAGAGGAATCACATAGTCCATGGTTATCTCCGGTGGTTTTGACTAATAAGAAGGATGGATCTTGCAGGTTTTGTGTGGATTTCCGATGTCTCAATGCAAAGACTTAAGGATTTTTATCCATTACCGAGAATGGATAATTTGCTTGACCGTTTGTCGGGAAATGCTTGGTTTTCGACAATAGATTTGAAAAATGGTTATTAGCAAGTAAAACTCCGGGAAGAGGATAAAGAAAAGACGGCTTTCTCTTTGGGAAAAGGATTGTGGCAGTTCACTGTCATGTCGCTTGGGCTGTGTAATGCTCCAGCAACTTTTGAGCGTATGATGGAGAAAATTTTGCATGGATTTTTATTTAAGATTTGTCTAGTTTATTTGGACGACGTAATTATTTTCAGACCAACGTTTCAGAGAATATTGGGAAATTTACGTGAAGTATTTTCAAGATTGCGGGAAATAAATTTGAAAATTAATCCAGGAAAATGTGTTTTATTTAGTAAAAGTGTAACCTTTCTTGGTCACATAATTTCTGAAAAAGGAGTAATGACGGATCCATAAAAGATTTCTGCGGTGGCCTGTTCCCACAATTAAAAGGCAGATTCGAAGTTTTCTTGGTTTTTGTTCTTATTATGGAAGATTTATAAAAGGATTTTCATTAATCGCAAAACCTTTGTATATTTTAACGAAGAATTTATCTAAATTTCTTTGGGCTGAGCGGTGTCAACAAGCTTTCATAAATCCTAATCAAGCGTTGACACTCCTCTTGTTCTTTCTTTTCCTTTAGAAAATATGAAATTTGTTCTTGATACTGACGCTTCAGGCCACGAAATCGGTGCTGTTTTGTCGCAGATTCAGTATGGAACTGAGAAAGTTATAGCTTATTATAGTCGAGTTTTAAATAAAGCAGAGCGGAATTATTGTGTTACAAGGCGAGAACTGTTGGCAGTTGTGGATTCTTTAAAATCTTTTATCATTATCTTTATGGATAAGAGTTTGAACTTCGTACAGATCATCAGTCTTTAAAATGGTTGTTATCATTCAAGAATTTGGAAGGGTAGCTGGCCCTTTGGATTGAAAAGATAACAACAATATAATTTCGAAATTGTTTATAGGAAAGGTAGCGTAAACGAAAATGCTAGTGGACTTTCTCGTCGACCCTGTGAGGAAGATTCTTGTGGTTATTGTTCAAGGATGGAATTAAGAGATTATAAACGACAAGGAAGTGTTGGGACGAATAACCTTCGGAGAAGAAAGTTCTGTCAACTGGAGAAAAGAGCAACTAGAGGATCCTTCTATTTCTTTTATTTTGCTCGGAAAAGAGCAGTGACAAAGACCTCTGGCACACCATTTCTTCAAGTGATATTTCGGCAAAAATTTATTGGTCCTACTGGGATTTATTGATCCTAAAGGATGGGATTCTTTATAAAAAGTAGGAGAGTCCGAATTTAAAAATGCATGTTCTTCAAGTTGTTGTTCCTCGGAGTAGGATTAAAGAGATTCTTGAAGAAGCTCATGATTCTCCATCCGGCGGACATTTTGGAGTAAATAAAACTCTAGATAAGATCCAAAAGAAATTTTATTGGGCGACTTGTAAAAAGGATGTCGAGAATTGGTGTAAATCTTGCAAAATTTGTGTCGCAAAGAAGGGTCCTGCTGATAAGGGGAAGTCACCTTTGCAGACTTATACGAGGGCGGTCCGATAAGTACTTAGCCTCACCGCCCGATGGCGCCACTATCGCAAGAGAAATTTACTATCGTGTAGTACATTCTCGTAGACGGCTACTGTCGAAATTTCAGCCGAATCGGACTCGTAGTTTTGTTTTGACCGTGTGTGGAAGCGGGCGTGTCCGCGGATTTTAGAAAAATGGAAAAAGAGCAATATCGGTTGGTGATTCTTGTTTTTGGAAGGGAAATCGCGCAGCGAAATCAAAGAGCGCTTGGATGCTGTGTACGGTGACTCTTCTCCTTCGATGGCGACCGTCAAAAATTGGTTTAATGAGTTTCAACGTGGTCGCACGTCGGTTTTTGATGAGCCACGCCCAGGTGCCCCGAAAACGGCTACCACGGAGGATAACACAAAAATCCACGATCTCGTATTGGCAGACCGCCGATTGAAGGTGCGCGAGATAGCTGAGACAGTAGGCATCTCAAAAGACCGCGTGGGTCATATCCTGCATGAAATTTTGGGCATGAGAAAGCTGTCGGCGCGATGGGTGCCGCGTTTGCTCACTCCGGACAACAAGCGCAACCGTGAGACCACTTCAGAGCAGTGTTTGACGCTGTTTAAGCGCAATCCGAAGGAGTTTCTGCGTCGTTTCATGACCGTCGACGAAACATGGATCCACTGGTACACACCAGAGACCAAGGAACAGTCGAAACAGTGGACTTCACCCGGCGAACGTGCTCCGAAGAAGGCGAAGACTGTCTTATCGGCCGGAAAGGTGATGGCCACCGTTTTCTGGGATTCACAAGGTGTGATCTACATCGACTACCTGGAGAAGGGCAAAACGGTCACAGGGCTGTACTATGCCGAATTATTGGGCCGATTCGACGCCGAATTGCAGAAAAAACGGCCCCATTTGGCGAAGAAAAAAGTGCTCTTCCACCATGACAACGCACCGGCTCACACCTCCGCCCTCGCCACAGTCAAATTGGTCGAATTGGGCTACGAACTGCTGCTCCATTCACCGTATTCTCCAGATTTGGCCCCGTGCGACTTCTTTTTGTTTCCAAACTTGAAAAAGTCACTCGCCGGGCAGAAATTTGAGTCGAATGAGGAGGTCATCGCCGCCACGGAGGCCTACTTTGCACACCTCGAGAAAACGTATTTTTCAGACGGGTTAAAGAAGTTGGAACATCGCTGGGTCAAGTGTATCGAGCTAAAAGGAGACTATGTTGAGAAATAAATCGCCACTTTTCCAAAATTTTCGTTTTTCTTTTGTAGGCTAAGTACTTATCGGACCACCCTCGTAATGTTGGATTACCGTTAGATAGACTCTAAATGGATATTCTTGGGTGTCTTACTTTTTCAGGAAATAGGTATCTGTTACTGATTGTTGATTGTTTCACTAAATGGGTTGAAGCTTTTCCTGTGAAAAACATAAGGGCCATTACTGTAGCAGATGTATTTGTGAAACAATTTATTTCTAGGCATGGAGTACCTCTGGAGCTTCATACTGATCAGGTTAGGAGTTTTGAGTCTTGTTTTTTCCAAGAAGTGTCAAGGTTGTTGGGAATTAAAAAGACACACACTTCCGCGTTATATCCTCAGTCTGACGGCTAAGTGGAATGGCAGCATTTCACTATTATAAATTATTTATCAAAATTTATTTCCATAAATCAAAAAGATTTGGATCGTTGGGTACCGATGTTTCTCCTCGCGTATCTTCGAAGCATGAATCCACTGGAATTTCACCGGCTGAGTTGCATTTTAGTCGAAAACTTAGGTTACCCTTGGATTTGTTACGTGGGACTCCTTCCAAAACAAAGATGACAAGCGTTTATTGCAATCAACTTCAAGAAAAATTAGATTTCATTCATGAGATTGCCAGGCGGAATTTATGCCAGAAATCTTTATCTGCCAAATTTCATTATGATCGGGATGCAAAAAGGTGTCATTTTGCTGAGAGAAGTAAAGTCTGGTTTTTCAATCCTCATCGAAAAGTGAGAAAGGCGCCGAAGTTACAGTCGCACTGGGAGGGACCTTTTGAAATTGTTAAGAGATTGAGCAATGTAGTCTATTGTATTCAAAAGTCGAAAAGGCATAGGAAGAAAATAGTTCATTCTGATAGGCTGGCTTCTTTCTGTGAATGAACGGTTTGATGTCGGTTAAAAAGTCTGAGCCCGTTAATAAATGTAGGATATTTGTTTTAAGGATGAAGATTTATTCATTTCCATGTTTTTCAGAAACATCATTTTTCATTGCGTTCCCCAGAATAGTTGTCCTGCTCGTCAGAATTTGTCCGTCAACAACGAATTAAGAAGGCTACCTCCTCCACGTCGACGAAACATTTTTGATCGTGGTTTTTTCGTGGGGCATTGGGCAAATACCGAGGCAGGGACTTGGGGTGTCCTTCAAAAGAACGTTGGGTCTACAGGAGTTCCCCCCCTCCTGTCCAAAGAGGAACCAAGGAAGAAATAGACGAGAAAGCGAAACAAGTGGATCGTTTTAGAAAGGTCCTGGAGACTGATCACCTCTTAGAGGACAGGGATAGAGATGGTGTTCTGAAGGCGAAGAGTCAAGATTCTCGAAACCCTTGATTGAGATCAAGTATTCATGGAGTCCGGTAACCTATAGCAGCAGCTCAAGGTAGGGCAGAAGCCGTGAAGATCTCTGGAGTCAAGGAAGAGGATGACTTTGCCTCAGTGGATTGTCGGGACGACAATTTTAAAGAAAAAGGGGGGTAATGTTATATCCGAGCCGCAGTATGAACTGCGACGTCAGCTGTTCACGGTCCTTATCCTTGGCGGTATCGATTGAAGAACTGACAACCGATCAGCTGAGCGACGAACTGACAGGCGGTCAACGGGGCAACGAAGAAAAATAAGAAAAGGAGGGTTTGGTTTCTATGACAAGTCGCTGACGCAGGCTATCCAGCAATTTTCGGTTGCGGCTCTTAATCGGGATTTACGCAAAAGATCGAGAGTGTATTTCTGTGCAATTCACTGTATATAAAGGCTTTGCTTCTCCTTTTAACGAACGTGTAATTATTTTCCTCGAACCTCGGGAGATCTGTGTGTGCGTGATAATATATACAAAGCCTCCCAGAAAAATTCTTACAGAGCTTGTAGAGACATAGAGCGGATTAAGACAAACATAAAAGTCCCACATTGTTTTGCAATATTCGCAATAATTATCGTGTAATTAATGATAGAAATTTAAGGAGTGTGGGCACGCGCTCATTCATCAGATTTTTGTAATTAATAATTCGATAACTTTGCGAATATCGCAAAAAACAGTATTCATTACGAATTTTTGTTTGTCTCAATCCTATGTCCTCACGAGCTATATAAAAATTGTTCTGGGACACCTTGTATTATAGGTTGTTCCATTTTAATCAACGCATTTGAATTTTTCGTAAACCATGCGAAATATAAAAAAATTTTTTTTGAAGTTGTATGGTATCAAGAGAAACATATTTTTAAAGACAAAAAGAATTTGACTTTGGATATAGCCGTTAAGAACAAAATGAGATCAACTTCATTTTTTTAAGTGACAATATGTATAAGGTGTATAAAAAGTACCAGGACGGCGAAATATCTCGAAAACTAAGCATTTTAGAGAAAAATGTTTCAGACAAAAGTTGTACGGTTTTAAGGAGGATATAAAATGACTATCTCGTTTTGTTCACAGATGGCACCACTTTCGAGATTTTCATTGATTATTACTTTTCTTAAATGGAAATCCCAATTTTTTATTACACCGTCTTTTTCTGCTAATTAATTTAAACAACTTTCGTCTGAAACATTTTTTTATTTGCCTAAATTTTTTGAGATATTTAAGGAAAATTTGATAACTTCTTCAATATTTAACTTACAATATCTCGCTAATTATTTGTCAGAAGAAAAAGTAGTACTAGACTTTTTTGCTCTATTTGATCTCAAGAATATATTGTTACAATAGCGCCCTGACTTTTGTTAATTTGATGATTTTGAAACTTCTAAAAGTTGATACTTATCGACTTACACAATATATAACTATTAACTTACATACAATTTTTGTTTGAAACATTTTTCCTTAAAATATCGCGTTTACAAAAAAATCAGGTGGTAGTCTAGTAATATCTTGTATACAGGGTGTTTGATAGCTGATTATGCAGACGAAAGATGGAGATAGATTGGGTGTAGCCGAGAAGAAAAGTCATGTACCATAATGTCAAATTGGCAATAGTTACCGAGTTATTAATTAAAACATGTGAGCCAACGAGCGCGTAGAGAGCGGAGGGCGGCCGCAGTAAGCACGTAGACATTTGATACAGGCGGAGTCAGCGAGTAACGGTAGGCAAGCGCGCGTGGCGAGGGGCAACGTAAGCGACAAGAGGCGATCGCGCCTCTCGCGAAGCTCGCACTTGATGCTTACAATACCAAACACATTAAAGGTTATGATCGGTGAATATTTGATGCAGTATTGTAAATGAGTACATCGTTGGTCTCTATTTTTTCAGTGGTATTCTCACAGGAGTGGTTTGCAATGTGTTTTTAGAATAAAAATTACTGGATCTTTTAAACAACGTCGATCTTATAATTCGACAAAATTTATATAAAAATTATGTATCAGTAGGATGAGACGCTTGTACATTATAATCGCAAAGTTCAGGATACTTTGAATCTCCCAAATGTTTCCAGAACGCTGAATTAAAAAAAATGATCCTATTACTTATAGCTAACTAGATCTTTAGACCTAAGACAACGCCGTTAGACATTTTATCTGACGCTTAAGGGTCTACAGGAGCCATACTAGAGGCCTCTCGCGGAGATGCCCGAACTAGGCAAAATTATATTGCAAATTATGAATAAAATACGAACAGAATCACCTTATATGTATGATATTTGCAATCCGGAGAATCGTCCGCAGGGTCGTACAGAGCGCGTTTTTGGAAAAAAAGTCGAAATAAAAATCGATTAAATAATTTGCATGAACGTTTATCCCGCGGTGCAGCGCGAGCCTATATTTTCATTTATTACAAATTTTCAACCTAAATGCAAAATCGCGCTCTGTACCGACCTAGATACTAATATAAGGAAGATGCCTATGTAAGTCTAATAAGCAAATATGATGTCTGCGTGACAAAATATGATATGTTTTAGTGCAGGTAACACGGAAAGTGTAACCCAGCTGCACTATGGTGCAGTCTATATGACATAACCTTCCTGCCTTGCGTTCACGCGAGCAATGCATCAGTATTAACGTGATATATGAGCAGTGCATAAGTATTGCCGTGTGTATGTGTACCTTCCAGCTTCCATTTTAAAACATAAGATATTTTGCCACGTTGATGTTATGTATCACCGCAAAGTTGTTATGATATATATCCTTTGCATTATACCCGAGGCTCCTACAAAGGCAGATTATTTAATAAGGCCGTAAATAATTTTTCATAAACAAATAAAATGTCAACAGTACCAAGCCTCGCGGCGAGTCACGAGCGATATAATTTTACTAGAAAAGATATTCTACCTCATTGACGATATATGTAACTACCAAATTGATATGGAATATTCCTTGAACTATTATCGAGGTCCCTACAGAGTCAGATTTTGCAATCCAGCCGTCCAAAATTTATAATATATTAATAAAGCGTGCGTCATACGAAACATCGCAGCGAGTCCCGCGACATACCATGTTACAAGAAAAGATATTTTGCCTCGTTGTTGTCATATATCACCAAATTGTTATAACATATTCCTCCATCTATTCCCGAGGTCTCTACAAAAGATTTCGTAATCAGGCCGTCTAACTTTTATCATAAATAAATAAAGATACACCAAGTGTCAAGGCGGATCACGCAAATACAATTTCACAAAAACAGATATACCGCTTCGTTAACGATATATGTAACCGCCAAATTGATTCGGAATATTCCTTGAACTATCTCCAAGAATCCTACAGTCAGATTTTGAAATCCAGTCGTCAAAAATTTATCATACATTAATAAAGCGTCAGTCGTACCAAGCGTCGCTGCGAGTCACTCGAAATATCATTTTACAAGATGCAATATTTTGTCTCTTTGACGATACGTATTATTACCAAATTGATGTATCTTCTTCGTATTATTCCCGAGATCGCTATAAAGCTGGATTTTGCTATCCGGTCGTCACAAATTTTTAATATATAAATAAAGCGTCCATCGTACCAGGCGTTGGAGCGAATGAGTCGAAAAATCATTGTAGAAGATGCAAAATTTCCCCTTTGTTGACGATATATTTCACCGCCAAATTGTTTTAGCATCTTCTTTGAACTATCCTCGAGAAACCTACAGAGCCAGATTTTGCAGTCAGGCCGTGAAAAATGTATCATAAGTAAATAAAGATGTATGAAGCGTCGGAGCGGATTACGTACAATATCATTTTACAAAATGATATATTATTTCACTGATGTAATACACATATATCATCATCATATTGTTATAGCATATCTCTAAAACTATTCCCAATATCCTCATAAAGCCAGATTTTGCAATCAGGCAGTCTAACTTTTATTATAAATAAATAAAGATGCATCAAGATGCATCAAGGCGGATCACGCGAATACAATTTTACAAGAAGAGATATTCCGCCTCATTGGCGATATATGTAACCGTCAAATTGATATGGAATATTCCTTGAACTATTATCGAGGTCTCTACAGAGCCAGATTTTGCAATCCGGCCGTCAAAAATTTATCATATATTAATAAAGCGTGCGTCGTACGAAATATCATGCTACAGGAAAAGATATTTTGCCTCATTGCAGTCATATATCACCACCAAATTGTTATAACATATTCCTCGATGTATTCCCGAGGTCTCCACAAAACTAGATTTCGCAATCAGGCTGTCTAACATTTATCGTATATAAAAGACTGTACCGGGCATTGCAGCATGTCACGTACAATATAATTTTGGAACATGAGAAATATTGCCTCGTTAATGTAATATATCATCATCAAATTGTTCAGCCATATTCCTTGTATTATTTCTAACGTCGCTGTAAAGCAAGATTTTGATTATTAACATATACATATACATACATATACAGGGTGTCTCAGAACTTTGGGACACGGGCTCCGTAGGGATATAGAGCTAAGTGAGAGGAACAAAAAAGTCCTGTACCATAATGTGAAAATCGTAATAGTTTTTTAGTAATAACCGCGTAAAATTTGGCGTTTTCCACGCCCATCGCGGCCTATAGACGCTCCGCGGCAAGCTGTGTGCGTACGGGCTGAGCGATAACGTGTCTCGCGCTGACTATCGCGATGGCGTCTTGGCGCTTTGACGCCGCGAGATACGTTATCGCTCAGCCCTTACACACACAACTTGCCGCGGAACGTCTATAGGCCGCAATGGATGTGGAAAATGCCAAATTTTACGAGGTTATTACTAAAAAACTATTACGATTTTCACATTATAGTAGAGGACTTTTTTGTTCCTCTCACTTAACTCTATGTCCCTACGGAGTCCGTGTCCCAAAGTTCTGAGACATCCTATATACAGGGTGTCCGGAATGTGATCATTAATATTTTGTGTACTGGTAGATTGGGTGTAGCCGAGAAGAAAAGTCATGTACCGTAATGTCAAATTGGCAATAGTTATCGAGTTATTAATTGAAACATGTGAGCCAATGAGCGCGTAGAGAGCGCTGGGCGGCCGCCTCTTGTTGCTTGCGCTCGCTCGCTCGTCGTTCGCGCTTGCTCGCTCCTCGTCGCACGCGCATGCCTCTTGTCACTTACGGTTGCCTTTCGCAGCGCGAGGTAAGCCATCTTCTTATACACGGAGCCCGTCCTGTCGCTTTCTCGTGCTCGTTTCTGTCGCTCATTCGTTTACACATTTTAATTAATTACGGAATAAATATTGAAAAAATTGTAAAATGGCACAGGACTTTTTTAATTGTTTTAACGAGTTCTACCAGTACACAAAATATTAATGATCACATTCCGAACACCCTGTATATACAGGATGTTTGAAAGCTTATCATGCAGACGAAAGTTAGAGATAGATTGGGTGTAGCTGAGAAGAAAAGTCATGTACCATAATGTCAAATTGGCAATAGTTATCGAGTTATTAATTAAAATATGTGAGCCAACGAGCGCGTAGAGAGCGGAGAGCGACCGCAGTAAGCACATAGACATTTGATACAAGCGGAGTCAGCGAGTGGCGGTAGGCGAGCGCGCGCGGCGAGGGGCAACGTAAACGACAAGAAGCGAGCGCGCGCGACGAGGAGCGAGTGAGTGCGAACGACGAGGAGCGAGCGAGTTATAAGGAAATAGTTATAAAAAAAAAGCTCGCTCGCTCCTCGTCGCGCTCGCTCGAATCTTGTCGCTTACGCTCGCTCGCTCCTCGTCGCGCGCGCACGCCTCTTGTCGCTTATGTTGCCCCTCGCCGCGCGCGCTCACCTACCGCCACTCCTGACTCCGCTTGTATCAAATGTCTACGTGCTTACTGTGGTCGCCCTGCGCTCTCTACGCGCTCGTTGGCTCACATGTTTTAATTAATAACTCGATAACTATTGCCAATTTGACATTATGGTACATGACTTTTCTTCTCGGCTACACCCAATCTATCGCCAACTTTCGTCTGCATGATAAGCTTTCAAACACCCTGTGAGTGAGTCCCAGATGCGCACAGAATAAAACGGACACAGCAGGTTGAATGAAACAGACACAGTGACAAACGGACACAGTGAGAATCGAACACAGAGAAATGGACACAACATGAAACGGACACAGCAGGAAACGGACACACTGTGGTTGCAATCGCAGACAGTAAGAAATGGACATAGGAAGAAACGGACACAATGACAATCGGACATAGTAACAAACGGACAATAGAACAACAATAGAAAACGGGCACAGTAGGAAACGGACACAATAGGAAACGGGGTGCGAAAAAAGTTAAAAGAAAGTAAAATCTGATCGTACGTGCATTATTTATGTGTAGTATTGCCGAATCGACTCATCTTTTCATACTGTGCGGTCACTTCTGCACTTGTGCAGATTGTTCTAGTTAAATCATGCAAGATAGTGATGATGTTAAAACTTGTTCAATTTGCAAAGCACAACTTTCATCGGTATACAAAATATATATGCCATAAACATGTCTTACTTTTATTTGAAGTGTATAAAAATATTTAGAATTTTCAGCATCTTTTTTAATACATATTCTTTATGACGTTTATCGCACACATATTCTAAGACAGTCGATTTGTTGCCAATATAACAGTATTATATATGTTAAGCATTACGTACTGAAATGTATTGTAGACTAAGGCTGTATGCAAGATTAGGTTGAAAGTATTTACTGCTAATCTCTCACAATACTTTAAGGTGAATTATATAAACATTACTTATATGCTAATATTCAAAGTTATTTTCTTTAATAATATGTGTTATAAACATTTCCGAAACAATGTGTGTTACATAATTACATAACAATTATATAACAAGCCAACAAAAGAACAGTAGGAAGCACGCATACTAAAATATAACGTATATCTTAAAATATATATGGTTATTTTTATCTGCAACGACTGCAAGGTTGACGTGCTTTCCGTTTTCGTGTAATCTGGAACATTATGTAAATGTTTCAATGTGTAAATATTATATATGTCGATAATGAGTAACGTTTCAATGTATACTTACTTTTGATGGAATAGTGTTTTCAATAAACGCTAATGGTTGCTGACTATTCTTAATATATTTTTCGCAGTCTTGACGTGTGAGCTTTATTAGAGTAATCCTAGGTTCTAATAGATTTATTGGGATATCTTTGGGATCTATAGTAACTTGTATGTATGTATGTATGTATATTTATTCTCCCCTAAAGGTTCGAAGGCGCTGTTGCAGGGAGCGTTCCCCAACTCTTTACAACTCCTCCTTATAATTATTCGCTTCCCTTACTTTTTATTTTCTGGTCCTGGGGGAGAACTCGCGTCCCGCTTGCCGCTCGTCCCCCCCTTGACACACACACACACACACCTCTCCCCTCTCCTGGACTTCCGTTTCCTTGGCCTTTCAATTAACATTCTTTTTCAATTCTTTGTCTACTTCCTCTCCGCCCTTACCCCCCTCATCCCCACCCCTCTCCCTCTCCAATTCTCTCATCCACCTCTCTCCCTCTCCCTCCTCTCCCAATATCCTCCTTACTTCCTCTTTCCAACTCTTTTCACTTCCATTTTCCCATCTCCTACATTCCTCCCACACATGCTCCCATGTTTCCTCTTCCCTCTCACACAACCTACACCTCCTTTCCTCCTCCTTCCTCCAATACTGCCCTCCTCTCATCTCATTTCCCAATCTGAACCTCGCTATCCTTTTCCACCTACTTTCTCCCCACCCCTTCTTCAAGTACTGCGGTATCCCTTCCCCTTTCACATATTCATACCACCTATTATACCTTGACTCTCTTATCTTCTCCCCCCTCTCTCTTCTTCCTAGCTCCTCTCCCTTTTCTCTTATTTCTGTCACCAATGTCTCTCCCTCTTCTCTCCTTTTTCTTACCTCCCTCATGTCCCCTCCCCTTTCCTTGAAGAATTTTATCCTCCCTACTTCCCAACTCGTCAATCTCTCCCCATTCTCCTCTCTCTTCTTTATCTCCTCTAGACATTTCCTCGCAATTTCGCTCCCCCTTCCCTCCTCCAGCCTTCTCTCCCATTTCCATGCTCTTAACCCCGCTCTCTCTCTCTTAACTTCTCTCTCTTCAATTCCTCCCTTACCATGTATCCTGGCGTTTCTCTCTTTACTCCTAGTATCCATCTTATGTATCTTTCCTGGCTTCTCTCTATCTCTTCCCTCTCCTCCCACCCCCATATTTCCACCCCATACCCTATCACCGTCCATACTAAACTATCATATAACCATATTCTTTTCCCCCATTCTCTCTCAAACCTTCTTTTCCCTATTCCCCATACCTGTCCCATCACCGTCATTCCTATCTTTATTCTTTCCTTTGCTTCCTTATATGCTTCTCCTGTCCCCCATCTTTCTGCATCACGTATCCTAAATATTTATATTCCTTCACTTCTTCCAATTCCTTTCCTTTCCATCTCCATTCATCTTTCTCTCTCTACCCCCTCCCTTCCTAAATCTCATCACTTTCGTTTTCCCTATATTCACCTCCATCCCTTTCCTTTCCATATATCTTTCCAATCTCGCTATCATTGCCTTCATCCCCTCCTCCTCCTCCGCCATTATCACCACGTCATCTGCATATGCCAATGAATATATTTTCTCTTCTCCTATCTTTACTCCTCCCCACCTCCCTTTTTTAATTCCTCTTCCATATCCGCCATTAACAAATTAAACATCCCTGGACTTAGTGGGCACCCCTGCCTCACTCCCCTTCCCGTCCAGAACCCCTCCCCTAGCTCCTCTCCCACCCTTACCCTGCTTATCGTCTCTTCCATCACCTCCTCACATCTCTCCACCAATCCTTTCCTCACCCCTCTTTCCCTCATCGCCCTTATCAACTCTCTTCTGTCCACCGTATCGAACGCTGCTTTCAGATCCATAAATAACGCCACCAGCTTACCCCCCTTCCTTCCTAATTGTCTATTTATCACATAATTCATCACATATATGTTGTCTATAACTCCCAACCCTTTCCTGAACCCCGTCTGATTTTGCGGTATCAACCCTTTCTCCTCCACCTCTTTCCTTAATCTTCCCGCTAATACCGATGCATAAATCTTGTACAACGTATTCATTAACGTACTCTCCCACTACTCTTCCCTCCCCCTTCTTCACTATCGGTACTACTATTCCTTCCTTCCATTCCTCTGGCCACCCCTCCCCTCTCCATACTCTATTACACATTTCCCTTATCCATTCCTCCATCCTATCTCCTCCATATTTTCACGCTTCATTTGGTATCTCATCCTCTCCTACCGCCTTGTTGTCCTTTAATTTCTTCATTACCTCCTTAATTTCTTCCTTGCTTATTTCCTGTTTCTTCTCTCTTCCCTCTTTTCTCTTCCTTCCTCCTATCACTCTTCTCCCCACTCCTCCTAGTAACCCTCTAAAATATTCCTCCGATTCTTTCATTTCAATCTCTTCGTTTCTTCCCTTTCTTCTTTTCCTCTCCCTCCTCATTACTTCCCATATCTTCCCCTCTTTTACTTTTTTATTCACCCATCTCTCTCACCTCTCATTTTCTTCTTTCCTCTTTCCCTCGCATAACTTTTTATATTTTGATTTTTCTTCTCTATATCTCTCTCTATCCACCTCTCCTCTTCTCCATCTCCTCAATTCCCTTCTTACCTTCCTCTTCTCTTCTCTACATTCCTCATCCCACCAACCTTTCCTCCTCTCCTTCTCGCCCTCTTCTTCTTCCCTTACTATTGCTCTCTTTATCCTTTTATTCATTTCCTTGATCTCCTTTTCTACCTTTCCTTCCCCTATTCTCACTTCCCCCAACTCTTCCCTAAATCTTTCTCTAGCCCTTTCAGTCCATACCCCTTTTTCTTTCCTTTTCTTCCCTCCCCCTCTCTTTCCCCTCTCTCTCCCTCTCTCCATCCTTACCGTTATTGGATGATGATCCGACTCTATATTATCCCCCACCTCAAAACTTTTTATCTTGCTCCATCCTTCCTCATTTACTATAACATAATCTATTACCGATTCTCCTCTTCCCTCTGTGTACGTCCATTCCCCTTTCTCATCTCCTTCCTTCCCTCCGTTCACTATCATCCATCCTCTTTCATTTATACACTCTATCAATTCCTTTCCCTCCTTATTTCCCTGCTCGTCTTTCGATTTCCTATTCTCCTCCACCCCCTCTTCATCCTCCCATATTCTCCCCCCTCTCCTTCCTGTCCTTGCGTTAAAATCTCCAATTATCGTTCTTCCTCCCCCTTCCTCTTCCATCCATTCCTTTAATTTTTCCAACCTTTTCCCTAAATCCCCCCTCACATATACTCCTATTATCCTCCATCTTCTTCCTTCTATTATTACATTCCCCACCATCACTCCCTCCATCTCCTCCCTCTCCTCCTCTTCCCCCCTCTCGCTTCTAATTCCTTCCTTATTCCCATTACCATCCCCCCCTTTGCTCTTCCTTTTCTATAAATTCTCTTCGCCGTTTGTATTTTCCATGTATATCCCTTCGGTAGCTTCCCCCTTAACCACGCTTGTTCTTTTTCCTCTATCCATGTTTCCATTAACGTTATTACATCCCATTTTTCTATCTCCCTCCAAAACTCCCTATCTTTCTTTTTCAATCCTGCTACATTCCAGAATGTCACCTTTAAATCCCTCTTTCCTTCTTCCCCTCTTTCCTTCCTATTTCCTCCTCTCCCCTCTCCTCTTCTATCTCCGTCTAGTTTCCCTCCTTCCCATTTTCCCTCCCCTTCCCCCTCCCTCTCCTCTCCTCTCCCTCTACTGTCAATACTTTCTTTTCCCCTTTTCTATTAACCACTCCCCTCACTTCTTCGTCCCACCTCCACCATTCCTCATTTATTCTTATTTTTCCATACCCTCTCCAAACCCTACTTCCTTTTCCTTCTTCTTCATCCGCTATTCTTCTCATTATCCACCTTGCTCTCCTTTCCTCATATGTCAAATCGTCTTCTATCCATACTTTGCTTCCTTTCAGTTTCTTTTTCCTTTCCATTATCCTGCTTTTTTCCTCCTCACTATTTAATTCTACCACTACTATTTCTCTCATCCCCCTTTCCCGTCTTTATCCTCCTTATTCTTTTTCCAATCCCCTCTTTCATTCCTATTTCTTTCAGTATCTTTTCCACCTCTTCTCTAACCTCCCCTTTTCCTATTTCTACCCCCCTCATCACTATATTCCTTCTTCTTTTCTCCCTCTCTCTTTCCTCCTCCCTTTTTTCCAATACTTTCACTCTCTCCTCCATTTCTCCCTTCCTCTCTTCTGCTTCTCTTCTACTCTCCCTTTCCCTCTTTTCCTCCACCTTCTTTACTCTTTCTTCTATCTTTTTATCATCTCCCCTTCCCCTCCCTTCCCTTCTATCTCTTCCCATTTCCTCTCTAAACTCTCTATCCTATCCCTCATCTCCTGCTTCTCTTTCTCCCATGTTTCCTCTCTCCTCCTAATTTCCTTCCTTAACCCTTCTATTTCCTCTTTTACCTCTTTAAACCCTCCTCTTATTTCCTTCTTCATTTCCTCTAATGAATTCTCCCTTTCCCTCCCCTCCTCTTCCCCTTTTACTGGTGACCTCACTGTCTTCCTACTTTTCATAAATCCCATCTCTTCCTCCTTCTCTCTTTTTCTTTTCCACATCCCTATCCACATTCCACTCCCCTATCATTCCCGTACTCCCTCTTCTCCCTCCCTCCTTCCCCCCTTTTCCCCTCCATTCCCTTTTCTTCCCTCCCCCTTACTCCTCTCTTCCTTCCCTATTTCCTCCATTCTTATCTTCCCCTTTCTCTCCTTTAAACTTCGCTCCTTTCTCTTCTTCCTTCCTCCTTTCTCCTACAGATGTCGTTCCTTCTCCTTCTTGCCTCTCTTCTATCTGCTCCTATACTCCTTGCCCGTATCCTTTCTCTTATTTTTCTCTCCTCTATAAACTCTCTTTCCCTGCTCTTCTCTAGCCGTCCCTAACCTCACTCTCTCACCCGTATCTTTCACCCCCTTTCCACTCTCTCTCTCTCTCCCTTCTCGCCTCCACTCACCTCCACTCCCGCTCACTCTCTTCACACTCTCTCCTCCCCCCTCCTCCAATTCTGTCCCCTACACTCTCCTTTTCTCTCCTCCTTTCACTCTACTAGAAACCCTCTCCTATACTTTACGCCGCCGGAAACGGAAGTCCCTATAGTAACTTGTATTTTTTCTTCACAATTTTTTCCAGTATTGTCTATCAAAGATATATTTGGAATATTTTCGTTTCCTGAAGCGTGATAAGGCAAGTTAATAAGAATGTAAGTCAGACATACATAATACAGTTAATACTAACTTTGCATATTTATATATTGTTCATAATAAACAGTTTCAGGTAGTCCAACAATAATTCTTCATAATTTTTGTCATTTTCATTTTGCAAAGATATGTCTAATACATTTTCCTTCTCTAGAGCATGATAAAGATAGTTATCTTTTTAAAAAATAATTGTTAGTAAAATATAAAAATTATTGTTAATGTTGGCGGTAATATCGGTCATGCGACCCGCAATTCTAATACACGAGAGCGAACATCTGGCGGCGCTCTAGTAGCGTACTGTTGACTGCGTGTGATCGGCTGTGCGGAACTATACGCGACAATGTATTCTTATACGACTGAGTAAAGTTAACAAATACGAGAACTGTGTCTACGCGTATGTACTCTATATTACTGCCTTCGCCTAATTCCTGTCCAACAGGTTACGGGCCTAGGGACTCGCGAACAGTACTAATCGTCGAAGATTCGAGACAGAAAGGAAACCTCGATCTGTGCGATCGAGACCGACAACCACGATCAACAGTGTAAGAGCCACAGCGCGAGGGAAGTACAACATTCGTGCAAAAAGGAAGGCAAAACGTGCCGGGACGCGATAAGACAAATACGGGAACGTGTTTTCTGTATATTTTCGGTGGCGTTTCATTTCTATCGTACGCGTCGAGCGTAAACGCGCATGCGAGGACTCTCGTTATTACCGTCGACCGTGTAATCGTCGTCATAACCTTTCTTTCGCGCATGCCAAAACCCGACGAAAGATGAGTGCAAGTAACGTTATACGCATCGAGGCGCGCGGACGCGAAAACTACGATACATGGAAGATGCAAATGCGAGCATTGTTAGTGAAAAATGATGCCTGGGGCTACGTAAGCGGTGACATCGTGAAGCCTGAGCCGACCGCAGCAAATGAGAGAGAAGTACGAGACTGGATCGTAAGAGACGAAAAGGCCAAATCTGATTTGATATTATCCATAGGAGCAGGCGAACTCAAATTAGTAAAGAATTGCCAAACGTCTCGCGAATTGTGGATTAAGTTAGAAAACACATTCCAATCCAAAGGACCCGCTCGCAAGGCTACACTGCTGAAAAGCCTGACATTACAAAAAATGAGCGAAGGTGGGGACGTGCGTGAGCATCTCCATGAATTTTTCGATTCGGTGGACAAACTCGCCGAGATGGACGTGACAATCAATCCTGATCAAAACTCGCCATCATGATGCTATACAGTTTGCCTCTAAGTTTCGATAATTTCAGGATCGCCATCGAAAGCCGAGATGAACTCCCTACCCCCGAAAACCTATGTACTAAGATAATTGAAGAAAATGACGCAAGAAAGAGCTCAACGGTGTCGTATCAACAACAAGATGCGTTGCTCATTTATAAAAAGAGACAAGGAAAACGAAACGAAAAATCCACAAATAAGGAGGATCTGAAGTCGGCGTTCAAGTTCAAGTGCTTCAACTGTCACAAGAGAGGACATAAGGCATCTGAGTGCTCTCTCCCTAGGACAGACGAGAAAGATCGAAGAAGACCTCCGCGCATATCTCTCCTGTCTACTGAAAACGTATCAGGTGCTTGTCAGATCGTAGGGGGCGTCAACAGGAATATATGGTGTATTAATAGCGGCAGTACATCTCATCTCTGTCACAATGTAAACTTATTTACATTATTACACTTATTTACAGAAATTGACAGAAGCAAATCGGGAACTGAAATTAGTCAGCGACGCATTCGCGGAGATAGAAGCCAGGGGCATGGCCGAAATCGAAATGAACTCGAACAAAAGGAAAAATCACATGGTCCTAAACAAAACTTTGCATGTTCCAGATCTCAGGATGAATCTATTGTCAGTTTCCAAAGTAACGGACAAGGGTTACACTGTGACGTTCGACAGAGAGAAGGCTGATATAGTCAATCGAGAGGGGCATGCGATACTGACTGTGAGGCGGATCGACGATCTTTATCTATTTGACGCAACGCCGCAAAATAGTTATCGTGACGCCAAGGCGCATGCGGCGCGAGCCAACGAGTCAAGGATATCGAGGAGCGCAGTCGAAATCTGACACCAACGAATGGGCCACTTAAACTATCGAGATCTCGTCCAAGCATCAAATAGCGGAGCTATACGAGGGACTGGCACATTGAACGATACCGGAGTTAAGGACTCAACCTGCGAAATATGTATTAAGGGAAAGATGATTCGCCCATCGTTCCCAAAGGCTTCAAATCGAGAGACCGAAAAGTTAGGAATTGTCCATACAGATATATGCGGCCCGATGCGCGCGTTGTCGAACGGTGGATCTAAATACTTTATCACCTTCACCGACGACCACACCAGATGGACGGAGGTTAGATTCTTAAAAGGCAAGGATCAAGCGCTTGAAGAATTTAAAGCCTACAAATCATCGGTCGAGAGACAACATGGTATGAAGATAAAAACCCTCCAATCCGATAATGGCCGCGAATATATAAATAAAGAGTTCGACGAATATCTGAAGTCAGAAGGCATTAAAAGACGACTCACGACTGCATACACCCCCGAGCAAAATGGGGTAGCTGAGAGGAAAAATCGAAGTCTAGTCGAATCCGCGCGCTGTCTTCTGTTGCAGTCTGGCCTGCCAATTAGTTTCTGGGCCGAGGCAATATCCACTGCTAATTACGTTAAAAATCGATGTCCCACAAAAAAACTTGACAGAAAAACCCCTCATGAAGCTTGGAACGGCAAGGCACCGACAGTAAGCTATTTTAGAACTTTCGGATGCAAAGTATTTTGCATGAATAGAGCTCCGAATAAGGGCAAATTTGACGCTCGATCGAGAAGCGGTATATTCATCGGATACTCTGAAGAGACAAAAAGTTTTCGAGTCTGGTTACCGGAAGTCAAAAAGGTCGAGATTACTCGAGATATAAAGTTTCTTGAAGAATCGTTGGACCATCGAAAAGTAAAAACATCTAAAGACTTTTACACAGATACCTCTCAAGACGGACCTCAGGACATAACAACAACGAGTCCCCCCAAACTCGAATTGATCTCGGGAACGGACGATACAGAGCGGGTACATCCAGAAGAAGATGCGGAAGAGCCAGTGGAAACGTTCGAGTTGAACAAGGACGAAGCGTCAGGTCGTAGACGAGGACGCCCCCGGTTGATAAAAACAGGACGACCCGGCATACCTCGGAAAGACTACGGCTGCTCGACCGACGAATTAAGAGAATCCGCCGGCGCGGCCGAAGTCAACATAGAGGAGGTTTTTTCAAACGAGGACTCATCAGAGTGGAAGAATGCAATGATATCAGAAGTGGTATCGTTGCTGAAGAACAACACATGGAATCTGGTGAAACGCCTCAACGATGGGCAAGTAATTGGAAGTAGATTCGTTCTACGAAGCAAGTACAATTCCGACGGATCCATCGAGAAACGTAAAGCACGTGTGGTAGCACGCGGTTTCCTACAAAGACCCGGAGTGGATTTCCGTGAAACCTTCGCCCCAGTAGCCAAAATGAGTTCAATACGTGCTGCCGTGGCCGTTTCCGCTCAAAAAGATATGAAGATCAGGCAACTCGACGTGGCGACCGCGTATCTCAACGGTGACGTTGAAGAAGTCATCTTCATGGAACCGCCGGACTATCTAGAGGATATTTTGGAGCTGATAGTCCGATTCAGGAAGGAAAACTCCCACGTCAAGGAAAAAGCCGAGAAAATGCTGAACGTCCTGAAAAAATCTGACGTCGTCTGCTTATTGAATAAGGCTTTGTCTACGGTCTGCGCCAGGATGGACGAGCCTGGTATTTAAAATTAGACAGTAAACTACGAGAACTAGGAGCGGTCCCGTCGAGTGCAGATCCATGCGTTTATTATACCGGACCAGTCGAAAACAGGAGCTTCATCATCATCTACGTGGACGGCATCCTTTTAATGTCACACGACGACACCGAGATTGAGAGGCTGAGGAACGGTCTCAGCGCCGCTTTCGAGATCAAGGACTTAGGCAACGTTCGATACTGTTTGGGTCTTGAGTTTACGAAGACGAAGAACAGAATTGCCATAAGTCAACGTGGATATATTCTCGATCTCCTCGACAGATTCGGTATGCAGGAATGCAAACCAGTATCGACTCCGATAGAAGTGGGTGCAAATCTGACGAAAGGAAAAGCTGAAACGGCCGATCATGGATCGAAGATGCCTTATCGAGAACTAATAGGGACATTCATGTACCTTTCCGTAGGCACTCGACCCGACATATCGTACGTGGTTAGCTATCTGAGTCAATTCAATGACTGCCACGCCAAAGTCCACTGGAAAGCTGCCAAACGGGTATTATGGTACTTAAAAGGAACCGATAATTTAGGTATTTTGTTTTCCAGGCAATGCAATTCTCCCGTCATGTACGTGGACGCCGACTGGGGAAATTGCTCCATTGATCGCAAATCTTATACCGGTTTTGCGCTGATCGTGAATGGTGGAGCTGTCAGCTGGGAGTCCCGGAAGCAGCAAACGGTGCCATTGTCGTCCACAGAGGCCGAGTACATGGCCCTGTCCGAGGTAACCAAAGAGGTCATTCACATGAAAAGATTGCTCTAGGAATTAGGTGCGATTACAACTGGGATCGTAGTAAAGAGCGATAGTTTCAGCGCTCTAAAGTTAGCAGCCAACCCTATTCATCATTCACGATCGAAACACATCGACGTTCGGCATCATTTCGTACGCGATGCTGTGAAGGACAAGGTCATACAAGTTCAACATGTGCCTACTCAAGAGATGGCAGCCGACGCACTCACCAAAGGTCTGCCTGGAGGCAAGCACGAGCACTGCACTAACCTTATAGGTCTTAGACTCGTCCTATAATCGAGACCAATTGCGGTTTGAGGGAGAGTGTTGGCGGTAATATCGGTCATGCGACCCGCAATTCTAGTATACGAGAGCGAACACCTGGCGGCGCTCTAGCAGCGTACTGTTGACTGCGTGTGAACGGCTGTGCGGAAGTATACGCGACAATGTATTCTTATACGACTGAATAAAGTTAACAAATACGAGAACTGTGTACACGCGTATGTACTCTATATTACTGCCTTCGCCTAATTCCTGTCCAACAGTTAATATTAACCTTGCATATTTACGTGTTTTTGATGTAGAATGCTTTTAGATATTCCGATAAATATTCGCAAAAATTGTTCAATGGGTAACCTTGAAAAATATTTTAATATAACGTTATATATATATACATGTATGTGCTTGTGTGTTCAACTAATGTTAGAGAATAATTCTTTTCTGACGGGGCCTAATATTCATCTTATACAGGATGTTAAATTTCAAACGTAACAGATAAAAAATTTTTAAAACTATGAAAGATATTGAAAAAACTAAAACACGTTTTCCATGATTTCGAAGGAGAAAGAGAATGGCATCATCAGTTTTTTTATTTGGAAGGCATTTTCAAGGTGAGTTGAAGGTCAACTTAATTTTTTAAAATAGGAAGTCCAATTTCTTATTATATCTTCTTTTTATACCAATTAATTTTAACAACTTTTGTCTGAAACATTTCTTTATTTGCTTAATATTTTTTTAAATATTTGAGGAAAACTTTTTGAGGTAACTTTTTCAACATTTAACTTACGATATCTCGTTAACTATTTGTCGAAAGAAAAAATAGTATTAGACTTTTTTACTTTATTTACTATCAAGAATATAATACTATAATAGTGCCCTAACTTTTCTTAATTTAATAATTTGAAATTTCCAAAGGTCGATAAGTTAAGGAAAGGAAAATATTCCAAATATATCTTTGATAGACAATACTGGAAAAAATTGTGAAGAAAAAATACAAGTTACTATAGATCCCAAAGATACTCCAATAAATCTATTAGAACCTAGGATGACTCTAATAAAGCTCACACGTCAAGACTCTGAAAAATATATTAAGAATAGTCAGCAACCATTAGCGTTTATTGAAAACACTATTCCATCAAAAGTAAGTATACATTGAAACGTTACTCATTATCGACAGATATAATATTTACACATTGAAACGTTTACATAATGTTCCAGATTACACGAAAACGGAAAGCACGTCAACCTTGCAGTCGTTGCAGATAAAAATAACCATATATATTTTAAGATATACGTTATATTTTAGTATGCGTGCTTCCTACTGTTCTTTTGTTGGCTTGTTATATAATTGTTATGTAATTATGTAACACACATTGTTTCGGAAATGTTTATAACACATATTATTAAAGAAAATAACTTTGAATATTAGCATATAAGTAATGTTTATATAATTCACCTTAAAGTATTGTGAGAGATTAGCAGTAAATACTTTCAACCTAATCTTGCATACAGCCTTAGTCTACAATACATTTCAGTACGTAATGCTTAACATATATAATACTGTTATATTGGCAACAAATCGACTGTCTTAGAATATGTGTGCGATAAACGTCATAAAGAATATGTATTAAAAAAAATGCTGACAATTCTAAATATTTTTATACACTTCAAATAAAAGTAAGACATGTTTATGGCATATATATTTTGTATACCGATGAAATTTGTGCTTTGCAAATTGAACAAGTTTTAACATCATCACTATCTTGCATGATTTAACTAGAACAATCTGCACAAGTGCAGAAGTGACCGCACAGTATGAAAAGATGAGTCGATTCAGCAATACTACACATAAATAATGCACGTACGATCAGATTTTACTTTCTCTTAACTTTTTTCGCACCCCGTTTCCTATTGTGTCCGTTTCCTACTGTGCCCATTTTCTATTGTGTCCGTTTGTTACTCTGTTCGATTGTCATTGTGTCCGTTTCTTCCTGTGTCCATTTCTTACTGTCTCCGATTGCAACCACAGTATGTCCGTTTCCTGCTGTGTCCGTTTCATGTTGTGTCCATTTCTCTGTGTCCGATTCTCACTGTGTCCGTTTCCTACTGTGTCCGTTTGTTACTATGTCCGATTGTCACTGTGTCCGAATGTCACTGTGTTCGTTTCTTACTGTGTCTGATTGCAACCCCGGTGTGTCCGTTTCCTGCTGTGTCCGTTTGATACTGTGTCCATTTTTTACTGTGTCCGATTCTCACTGTGTCCGTTTCTTACTGTGTCCGTTTCTCACTGTGTCCGATTGCAACCACCGTGTGTCCGTTTCCTACTGTGTCCGATTGTCACTGTGTCCGATTGCAACCACCATGTGTCCGTTTCCTACTGTGTCCGTTTGTTACTGTGTCCGGTTGTCACTGTATCCGTTTCTTACTGTGTCCGTTTTCACTGTGTCCGTTGTCACTGTGTCTGTTTCATTCAACCTGCTGTGTCCGTTTTATTCTGTGCGCATCTGGGACGCTCCTCACCCTGTATACAGGGTGTTTGATAGCTGATCATGCAGACGAAAGTTGGAAATAGATTGGGTGTAGCCGAGAAGAAAAGTCATGTACCATAATGTAAAATTGCCAATAGTTATCGAGTTATTAATTAAAACATGTGAGCCAACGAGCGCGTAGAGAGCGGAGGGCGACTGCAGTAAGCACGTAGACATGATACAGGCGGAGTCAGCGAGTGACGGTAGGCGAGCGCGCGCGGCGAGGGGCAACGTAAACAACAAGAGGCGAACGCGCGCGACGAGGAGCGAGCGAGCGCGAACGACGAGGAGCGAGCGAGCGCGAACGACGAGGAGCGAGCGAGCGCAAGCGACAAGAGGCGAGCGAGCGCGAACGACGAGGAGCGAGCGAGCTATAAGGAAAAAGCTATAAAGACAAAGCTCTCGCTTGCTCCTCGTCGCGCGCGATCGCCTCTTGTCGCTTACGTTGCCCCTCGCCGCGCGCGCTCACCTACCGTCACTCGCTGACTCCGCCTGTATCAAATGTCTACGTGCTTACTGCGGCCGTCCTCCGCTCTCTACGCGCTCGTTAGCTCACATGTTTTAATTAATAACTCGGTAACTATTGCCAATTTGACATTATGGTACATGACTTTTCTTCTCGGCTACATCCAATCTATCTCCATCTTTCGTCTAGATGATGAGCTATCAAACACCCTGTATATTAGGTGTACAAATGATCCAATTTTTTTCAGCAACATTTAAGGTTTATTTTAAAAGAAAGTAAATTAAATTGTTTATTCAAAGTATTCGCCGTTGCTTTCTATAACTTTAAGCCATCTTTCAGGCAGCTGATGAATTCCATCTCGGAAAAATGTTATGTCTTTAGACACGATAAAGTCGTCAAGCCATTTTCAGGCCTCATCCACTGATTGGAAGTGCATATCGGACAAGGCGTATTGCATCGACCGGAACAAGTGATAATCGGATGGACCAACGTCTGAAGAATACGCCGGGTGCTGCAGGACGACCCAGCCAAGACTCATTATGGTGTCTTTTGTATTGGAAGCAATGTGTGGCCTGGTGTTGTCATTCAACAATTTCACTGGACGTTCGCCTTTGCCAGTATACGGGCGTT
Organism: Harpegnathos saltator; assembly: GCF_003227715.2. NCBI lineage: Eukaryota > Metazoa > Arthropoda > Insecta > Hymenoptera > Formicidae > Harpegnathos > Harpegnathos saltator. Next base: position 269,440 of record NW_020230255.1, read on the forward strand.
TTCGTTCCAATTCTTGACTCAAGCAGATTAATTGACGTTGATAGCAGTCCGCAGTAACTGTTTCACCCGGTTCCAACAACTCATAATAGAGCACGCCCTTGATATCCCACCAAATGCAGAGAAGAACCTTCTTTCCGAAGCGATTGGGTTTTGCGATCGATTTTGATGATTCGCCGGGATTTACCCATGACTTTCTGCGTTTCAAATTGTCATAGAGTATCCATTTCTCATCGCCCGTAACGATTTTCCACAAGAAAAACTTTCGACGCTGCTTATTGAGAAGAGAAAGACACGCTGCCACTCGTTGATTTTTGTTGGTTTCAGTGAGTTCATACGGAATCGATTTTCCTTCTTTCTGGATCTTTCCCATCTCATGTAGGCGTTTGGAAATCGTTTGCTGCGTTACTCCCAACTGTTCTGCAAGCTCTTTTTGTGTTTGTGCCGAATTCTCAACGAGCAGTTGTTCCAAATCATCATTATCGCACTTCGGAGGGCCTCAACAAGGCATTGTTTGTCGATTAGACTGAAATTACCGCTTTTAAACCGCTTAAACCAAAATGCGCACACATCATACGATATAACACGTTCTGCGAGAAAGGAACAAATCGATTCGCATGCTCTTGCAGCATTTTTTCCTTTGGAATTCGTAAAGAATGCAGTGTCGAATATGCACCTTATCTGTTGCCATTTTCGACTGTACTGAACTGAATACTTTTGAAGGTTATGTTGGGCCTTTCGCCAAACTATATGTTCTTTTTAATAGTTATATGTCAACATTGCATAATCACAAAAGAGCAGGAAAATCTATTCAATTTAGAATAAATTTCATAACTGCTTAAAATAATTTGGATTATTCATTTGTACACCTAATATGTATATATATATACAGGGTGCACGATTTATCTGAAGACATTGAAATATCTCGAGAACTATGCATTGGATAAAAAAAGTGGTTAATGAAAGTTGTTAGTCTCGAAGGAGGACATCCAATGATACCAAACTCGACCTCCCACCCCACTCCCTGGGGGTGGGGATTGGAGTCAACTTTGAAATCTTAAATGGAAACCCCCATTTTTTATTGCAGATACGGATTCTACGCCACAAAATACGTAAATTTTGTCCGAAACTTTTTTTTTATTCGTGATAGATAGCGCTATAATCGCAAAAAATTATATTTTCTGCAGAAATTGATGATCATTTCTCCAGAAATGATCATTGGATTGAGAAATAAAAAATACCTGTTCAATATTTTTAAAGAACATAATAAAAGTTATTCCCCCCCTATCCTCTCGGGGTAGGGTAGGTGGTAACGTTCAAATCTGCATGACGGTTGCCCAGCGCATAACTCAATAGCAGCACGGGAAGTATTAGACCGTGATTACAATGGTCGGTGGATTGGCAGAGGTGGCCCGATTAATTGGCCTACTAGGTCGCCTGATTTGACATCGCCGGATTTCTTTCTGTGGGGTTACCTAAAAGATAAGGTTTATCAACAAGTGCCAACAACTCGTGAAAACATGGTAGAACGCATAAGAAACGCTTACGCTAAAACTCCCGCAGATATGCTTCTGTCCTGTGTATAGTCATTTGAAAAAAGGATCAATAAGTGTATTGAAGTTGAAGGTAAAAATTTCGAACACTTACTCTAATTAATTGAACAGTGAGAGGCAAGGGAACTCACATTAAAAAAGCACCCCGATCTGTGAGAGGCAAGGGGACTCACATTAAAAAAGCACCCGAAGGGAACATAAAACTACTACGTCCTCGTCGTTGTTCCTATTCAACGCTAAAATTAGTTTCTCGGAAAAATTCAACGCTATCTATCACGAATGATAAAAATTGTTTCAATAAAAATTTCACGTACAATCTAATTCCGCAATGAAAAATGTGGGTCCCCATTTGAGATTTGAACGTTATCACCCACCCTACCCCGAGAGGATGGGGGTGGAATAACTTTTATTATGTTCTTTAAAAATATTGAACATGTATTTTTTATTTCTCAATCCAATGATCCATTTCTGGAGAATTGCGGAAAATATAATTTTTTGCGATTACAGCGCCATCTATCACGAATAAAAAAAAAGTTTCGGACAAAATTTACGTATTTTGTGGCGTAGAATCCGTATCTGCAATAAAAAATAGGGGTTTCCATTTAAGATTTCAAAGTTGACCCCAACCCCCACCCCCAGGGGGTGGAGTGGGAGGTCGAGTTTGGTATCATTGGATGTCCCCCTTCGAGACTAACAACTTTCATTAACCACTTTTTTTATGCAATGCATAGTTCTCGAGATATTCCAATGTCTTCAGATAAATCGTGCATCCTGTATATATATATCAGGTGTAGTAAAAAGAAATCCATTATTTTTCCAATAGATGGCTTTGGTTATCTGTATCTCGCGTTGTATAAGTCCGATCGGGTTCCACTAGATGGCGTTAGAAAGATGAGATTTCGTACTAAAAAAACTTTTCTGACAGTTTTGTGATTAGTTGACTCAGTTTTGTTTGAGCGCGCGTCAAAGATGGACACTAGCAAAGAGAAAATACGCTATATTTTACAGTTTTTCTTCGATAAAGGCGAAAACGCAAGCCAGGCGGCTGAAAATGTGAATAGTGTTTATGGTCCTGATACTGTAACAGCCAATGACGTGCAATTTTGGTTTCGTCGATTCCGTTCCGGTAATTTCGATGTCAAAGATGCACCACGCACTGGAAGGCCAATTGTCGAAAATATCGATAAAATCATGGACATTGTCGAGTCCGACCGTCATGTAAGCACTGTTTCGATTGCCCAAGAGCTAAAGATTGCACAAAAAACCGTTTGGAACCATTTGAATAAGGCTGGATACAAAAAGAAGCTCGATGTATGGGTGCCACACGAGTTAACGAAAAAAAACCTCATGGACCGAATTTCCATCTGCGAATCGCTGCTGAATCGCAACAAAATCGACCCATTTCTGAAGCGGTTGATCACTGGTGATGAAAAGTGGATCACTTACGACAAGCGAAAAACGTCAAGCGAAAACAGTCGTGGTCGAATCGCGGTGAGCCGGCGAAAACGGTGGCCAAGCCAGGATTGACGGACAGGAAGGTTTTGCTGTGTGTTTGGTGGGATTGGCAGGGAATTATCTACTATGAGCTGCTCCCCTAAAACTCTTAACTCGGAACTGTACTGTCAACAATTGGACCGTCTGAAGGAAGCAATCGCCCAGAAGCGGCCAGCTTTGGCCAATAGAAGAGGAATTGTGTTCCATCAGGACAACGCCAGGCCACATACATCGATAGTGACTCGCCAGAAGCTCCGAGAGCTTGGTTGGGAGGTTCTTATGCATCCACCTTATAGTCCGGACCTGGCACAAAGTGATTATCATCTGTTCCTGTCCATGGCGAACAATTTTGCTGGTGAAAAATTCGCTTCAAGAGAGGCTTGTGAAAATCGACTGTCTCAATTTTTTGCCAATAGGGACGAGGGCTTCTATGAGAGAGGCATAATAAAATTACCTTCAAAATGGCAACAAGTTATCGAACAAAACGGCGCATATTTGACCTAAATCGGATCATTCTAACTATGGTAATTAAAGTCTTCAATTTCATGCAAAAATAATGGATTTCTTTTTACTACACCTGATATATATATATATATGCGAGGTGAAGCGATTGTCAAGATGCTCAGTGAGCGGCGACATGTTCGCACTACCTTCTTTTCGTATTTTTTCATATATATATTTTCTCACAGCCTTTGGACAAACGTATGTGTGCAGCGTTGTCAATTCTTCTTTTCTACATTTAGATCTTATATGAATGTGAATGCGACGCTGCCAATATTTTCTTATTCTCCGAAATATGCTTTTTCCTACTGCTTCTCCGATTCTTCGACTTGTTGGTATATACAGTATATAATAACATAATACAGAATAATTTATGCAATGAATAATATTCCACAGAAATGATGCTTCGGAAGATTTACAGGGATATATTATATAATGTTGAGCTGTGAAATTCTTATGAGGATGTATAAATTTAAAATAAATTCAATAACAATTTTTTAAAAAGAATAGTACTTGTACGTTAGATTTTACATGATTCGGCTGCTTACGTATCGTTTCACTTTATTTCTGCACTCTCTGTCTTACACTCTCTCCATCTCCCCCCTCTCTAGATTTCAAACTGTATGCGTCTAATATATCGTATGTTGGAGTCGGATATTATACTTATATTACACTACAGGGATTATTTTTATGATTTATAATATTTATTCTAAATTTTATATGAATCAGCTAAAGTGGCACGCGCGTAAATGAAAGAGAGAGAGAGAGAGAGAGAGAGAGAGAGAGAGAGAGAGAGAGAGAGAGAGAGAGAGAGAGAGAGAGAGAGAGGGAGAGGGAGAGGGAGAGGGAGAGGGAGGGGGAGGGGGAGAGGGAGAGGGAGAGGGAGGGGGAGGGGGAGGGAGAGAGGGAGAGGGAGAGAGAGAGAGAGAGAGAGACGAACAATAGAGTCGAACCGTGCGCGGGAAAAATGTGTATATTGTGAGTATTAGAGGCTACGCGCCACAATGATGCCGCGAACCCCTGTGAGTGTGGAAGAGAGACGAGACTTTCCACCAGTACGTCCACGAGAAAGTCATTCTAGCAAACCGAGTACCTATCGCTGATGACGAGATAGTGGAATATATCATTGATGGGATCCCAGCAGCGAGTCTACGGGACCAGGCGCGCATTGCGCAGATCACAACGAAGGTCTCATTGTTGTAAGGGCTTTCGAGAATATAACGCTAAAGGATAAATTTCCAGCTAACCATCCTAGTAGTGCAGAGCGGCGGCGACAAAGTGGCGGAGATCAGCGGCAGCAGAGCGGCGAAGATCAGCGACGGCGAGCAGGCATCAAAAGTATAAAGAGAGAAGCGACTGAAATCGGAGCAGAAAGGCGTTGCTTCAATTGCGGCCAGCGAGACCATGCAGCAGCGGATCTGTCCCACGAAAGCAGAGGGACCCAAGTGCTTCCAATGCAGCGAGCGCGGTCATATTGCCACGAAGTACGAGAAAAAGCGAGGTGTAGTGAGGAGCATTGAAGCGAGCGTGGGTGGAAAATATAAGAAATATGTTAAAGACGTTGCGAAGAAGCGTGAATGATTATGCGTTAGTCGCCCTTGTAGATATGGGAAGTGACATTAGTTTAATGCGTGCGAGTGCGTACATCCGATTAGGTTATCCGCAATTAAAGCTAAAAACAATTCGATTTCGCGGTGTAGGTGCGGTTGACAATAAGGCATTAGGCGAGTTTAATACTGAATTGACGGTAGATGGTCATATATATCCCATTTTGATACGTGTTGTTCCAGAAATGCTTTTGAGTCAAGATTTACTTGTTGGCACATATTTTTTGGATTTAATTGAGTTAACGACAAAAACTGGAAAGATTATAATTAATCCACCATCAGAGCAAACGCGAGATAATGATTTACCGGAGATTATGCAAATTAATTTGGACTTTGAGAGTAATAATATCGACGTATCACACGTAACAGAACCAAAACATAGAGAAAAGATTAGAGAACTTGTGCGAGATTACGAGCCAAATAAGACGCGAGAAATAAATTTGAAGATGTCGATAGTGTTAAAAGATGATGAACGGGTGTACCAACATGCGAGACGATTAGAGCGATACCAGAGAAAGAGTCAGTGAATGCGCAAATAAACGAGTGGTTGAGCGACAGTATAATATAGTCATCGTTATCGGACTACGCGAGTCCGATTGTGTTGACGAAAAAGAAGGAAGGAAAAAGAAGGTTCTTCAAGGTTGTGCGTAGACTTTCGACAACTGAATAAAAAAATTATAAAAGACCGATACCCTTTACCGTTGATAGAAGATCAGTTAGACTTATTACAAACCGCGAAGTTGTTTAGTACCCTTGACCTGAGGAACGGTTTCTTTCACGTTAAAGTTGACAAACCTAGTCAAAAATATACAGCTTTTATTACATCAGATGGTCATTATGAATTTCTACGCGTTCCGTTTGGTCTGTGTAATTCTCCAGCTATTTTCCAAAGATTCATTAACATAGTGTTCAGAGATCTCATTAAAGCAAAGACTGTATTAACATATTTAGATGATTTGATTGTACCATCAATTGATGTTGAGAACGGGATTGAGAAGTTGAAAATAGTCTTGCGGGTTGCGAGTGAAGCTGCTTTAATAATCAACTGGAGAAAATATAACTTTTTGAAGAAGCGTGTTGAATTACTTGGGCACATTGTAGAGAATGGGTGTGTATCTCCGTCCAAACGTAAAATTGAGGCAATTAGGAATTTTCCTGAACTAACGAGCATAAAGCAGGTGCATAGTTTTTTGGGTCTCAATGGATACTTCCGAAAGTTTATCCCACAGTATTCAACTACTGCGCGACCGTTGAGCAATCTTTTAAAAACCAATGTGAAGTTCGAGTTTGGCGACAAAGAGAGGAATGCTTTCTTGCGATTAAAAGAGATCTTGTGCGAGAAACCGGTGTTAAGACTTTATAAAATCGGTGCTGAGACAGAGTTACATACAGACGCGTCGATATACGGATTTGGCGCAATACTATTGCAGAAAAGCGAAGTTAATAACGCATGGCATCCGATTTATTACAATAGTCATAAGACAACGTTAGCACAACAGAGATATCCTAGTTACGAGCTCGAGGTGTTAACAATTATCAAAGCACTCAAAAAATTTAGGATCTACTTACTAGGGATTCCGTTTACTATCGTAACTGATTGTCGTGCTTTTGTGGCAACTATGAATAAGAAAGATTTGTGTGTGCGAGTCGCGAGATGGGCATTATTGCTCGAAGAATTCCAATATAGAATCGAACATCGCCCGGGTAGAAATATGAAACATGTAGACGCTTTGAATCGAAACCCGCTAGAGTGCAATCGATCAACAAAGAGATGGACTAACAACGCGGTTAAAGAAAGCGCAGGCCGAAAATAGTGATATTACAAAGATATCCAAGCTTGTAGAATCAGGTAAGACGAACGATTACATTGTTACAGGTGATTTACTTTTCCGCGAAAACGATGGCGACATATTATTAGTAGTTCCAAAAAATATGCAATCACAAACTATTAGACAGGCACACTTTTCTATAGCAAAGACCGAAGTTATTTTACGTAAAGACTATTGGATACCGAATGTTAGATCGAAAATCGAGAAAGTAATACGAAACTGCGTTATTTGCATTTTGTCCGAAAGGAAACATGGTAAACAAGAAGGGTTTTTAAATCCGATTATAAAGGGAGAAGTTCTCCTCGATACTTATCATATCGACCATTTAGGACCATTTAAGCATATTCTTGTTGTGATAGATGCGTTTTCTAAATTTGTATGGCTATACGCGACAAAGACTGTAAGTACGAGCGAAGTGTTAGATAAGTTGCGTAAACAAATGACTATTTTTGGGAATCCACGTAGAATAATTTCCGATCGAGGTACAGCATTCACCTCGGATGACTTTTCCGAGTATTGTGTAAGCGAAAATATTGAACATGTTTCAGTTACGACCGGAGTCCAAGGGGAAATGGCCAAGATGAACACGTCAATCGAACACTTATACCATTTCTAGCGAAGATAGCAGACTCTAATCGCGATACATGGTACAAAGATCTAGATTAGTACAACAATACCTAAATACCACAGTACATAGAAGCACGGGTATAGACCCGTTCCACCTATTGTTCGGTACGCGGGTACGATTGCGAGATGATTCTGAGATTCGGAAATTAGTTGAAAGCGAATGGATAGAAATATTCCAGAAAGAGCGCGATGAACTAAGAGAACGTGCAATAGCGAGTATGGAAAAGGTTCAGCGGGAAAACCGACTAAGTTTTAACAAAAAAGGATTGCAGCCACTAATTATAAAGAAGGAGATCTAGTTGCGATTAGACGAACGCAACAAGGACCGGATTTAAAGCTAGCCATGAAATTCCTTGGCCCTTACAAAGTAACTGGTATTTTGCGGGGTAATAGATATCTAGTGCAACGAGAAGGTGACAGTGAGGGGCCACACACGACCTCGACTTCTTCTGATAATATGAAGTCGTGGTTGCCCGATATTTCAGATACTGAGTCAGAAACTGAACCTGATAACGAATGATGATAGATGATGATATCTGGGGTCGGATATCCAAGCAGAATGGCCGAATGTGGGGTGTGTGAGCGTGTGCAGTGTGAAAACAAAAAGCGAGCGAGTGCCGGACCCTGGATTCGAGAGTCCTGCAGTATTGGTCAATGCGAGCAGCGAGTTTAGGAGTGTGTACGTGGGTTAGAGGCGTGCTGGTGAGTGAGCCGGCGAGGCGTAGGCTGCGCCGAAGAAGAAGCGGCGCGCGTGTGTTAGCGAGAGGATGAACTGGATGTCCGGTAGATGAGACCGTGTGTTAGAGAGTCCTTGAGATAGTGTAGAGTACCAAAGAGCCTGTGAATTGATTACCGAATAAATTGTTACTCGCTGTTTATCTGAGACGAGAGTTTTGATCCTTCTGTGAGACTGAGTGCTGTGAGCTACGAGGTAGGGGAGAGAGCAAGGACCCTACATTAATATATTATATATTTTTTATAAATGAAAATTATCTCCTGAGTCAATCAATATCGAATTTTATAGGAATATTGCTATCTCTGGAGGATACTAACAAATCAGTGACTTCAGAAAAAAAAAACTTTCTTTCCTCTACACGAGTAACTCACGAGATTTTTAAGAGTTTCCATCTTTTTTCCTCACCCTATATATATGTCTAATAATAAATTTATAATAAACATGCATTAAATTATATTCAAATTATAAATTGTCAGAACATAATGAATGGTTGAATAGTTTTAATAATACAGATTTGAATTACAATTTGAACGATTTAATAACAATTTTCTCCTTTCTTTCTGTTTTCTTTTTTAATTTCTTTTTCTACAGGATGGGGGGTTATAAGTTTACAACCCGAAGTGTGAAGATGGATTAGGTTAAGATAAATATAAGTCCCATACCGTTTTACGAGATTCGCAATAATTATCGAGTTATTAATGACAGAAATCTGAGGAATGGGAGCGCGCCGACATAGATGATTGAAGAAGCGTTGCAGCTACTCAGGCTACAGCGCGGCCCATTCGACCCAGCAACTGTTGGCGGCGTGCGGCGAGACGTAGGTCCGGCGAGATAAAACAACGAATAGCAGCGCATTGTCTTTCCCCTCGCCGCGCACCGGCAACAGTTTCTGGATCGACTGGGCCGCGCTGCGGCCTAAGCAGCTGCAATGCTTCTCCAATCATTTACGCCGGCGCGCTCCCACTCCTCAGATTTCTGTTATTAATAACTCGATAATTATTGCGAATTTCGCAAAACGGTATGAAACTTTTATGTTTGTCTTAACCCAATCTACCTTCACATTTCGGGTTGTAAACTTATAACTCCCTACCCTGTATAAACCTTTTTTTGAAAATTTATTTTTTTATTTTTTCGTGGAATTTTTTTGTTTTGGTGTCATTATTATAATTAAATGTTAATATATTTTTTACTATAATATAAGAACAAATATTAAAATTGGTAAAGATTGCGTTATACATTACGAAGAAAAAACAGTGCATTTATTTGGTGAATATAAAAAGCGATGCGTGAGAGAAAAATAGATCATAAAGAACAAAAGTAATATGATGAACCTATTTTTGCTGCTGAGAGAAATTTTATATGATTCTGGAATTGATAACTGAACATATAATAAAAAGTTATATTATTATATTAATTGCAATTATATTAATTGCAATTATATTAATTGCAAGAACCCAATATTTGAATCTTTAAACATATTTGCCGAAAAACAATATCGATAAACATTATATCTTGAAAAACAATCGATAGATTTGAAACTTGCAGAAAATATTTTTGAATGTTTGTCGCAATTATTGACAACTTCACTTTTTTCAATAACTTAATCTTAAATTTTTAATGAAAAATAAACGATTTATTCAGTGAAGATATCATAATTATTAAAAAACAATATTTGACAAAATGGCTGCTGTTTGGTATAAAGTTGTGAGAAATTCAGATATGTGGGTAGATATATACATGGCGCGCGCGTATATTGTGTATATTGTATATGTATATGTGTGCAATTAAAAAAAAATTACATATGTGTAATTTTTGTTTTAATTGCATTTTACCTGATAGACATACAGAGACTAATTCAACATTATATGCTTTCATAGCACTTATTATATTCTTCAGACCACATGATAAAACAGTAGTAGGACCTAAAAATATATATATACAACATAAAATTAAAGGAATACTATTTGTTATCATTGTATAATAAAAAAATAAATGTAAATATGAATTTTCGTGAATTTAAATATTAATTTTAAAAAATGTGAATGTTCTATATATACTTAGATCATTTCTTGTTCCTAGTGCTACTACAACAGCATCTGTACCAGCTATTGCTTTCATAACTTGATCTGCATTAGTAACATCTCCAACGATCGACTCAATTCTATTTTTAAGATCTTCAGGAACTTTAGCTGTATTCCTTATAAAAGCTCGTACTTTTAAACCTATATAAATATAGCAATAATATATAATAACAATATATAACATATAATATAATATAATATATAATATAATATAAAATATAATAATATAATATATTTATGCTATAATAATATTAATATATAATAATAATATATAACATATTTTTAACGATTAGACAAATAGATGGTTTGTACAGAATTACATTATTGAAAGAAAATAAAAAGAAATGCTAAGAATATACACTTCTTTATAAGAGCAATTGTATACAAAATAATGTCATTATAATTTGGAAAACAATTTGTATAAAAATATTAATCATTAAACAGTTATATGATGAATGAAAATACTTTTTTGCTACAATAAATCATTTGGAAAATGTTAAAATAAAACGTTGCTTTTTGTATTATTTACAAAATGAATATTAAAAAATTAAATAAAACGAAGATAATTTCTATATAAATAAAGACGTATCATTTTTATGGTATGGTAAAGATACATCAACTAAAAATAAAAAAAGTTTATTTCTTATAAAACGCATTCCTTATTATATAAATATATATAATTATATTTCTATAAAGCTCGGATTTAGAGGCAAAATTTTGTGCGCAAATACTAAATTAGCCTAGCAGTGGTACATTGAATGTATCAGTCATATAGTTTTGAAATTTCTTCTATTATAAAATTCCGAGATAAAATTAAATCGATAGCCACAAACACATTGTTATGCTCGAGTTGCACAATCGATATAAATCAAACACATTTAAATAATGAGTGAGTGCAAAAATTTATGCTCGATTCCAATAAACGTCATTAGGAGATTTGTGTGGTAGCATTATTAATTGATTGAGCTCTACGTGTATGTATCGTACATCGTTGAAAAAATGACATTCAGTTGACATACAGGTGTACCTAAAAATATGTTACAAATTTTAAGGGCGTATTCTAGTTCTTATAAACATGAGTCCAAAAATGCTTTCCCTCCGAGTTATAGCCCCCTAAAGCGATAAGTTGCCCATGCGGCCGGTGTTCCGAATATTCTCAATTTTTTTTCTCCGTTTTCTTGGAAACAATTGGTCTGAGAAAGAATTTTAGGAATAGCTTTTTGAACGTTTTTCCTCCTAAATCAAATGGTTTTATTCATTTTTCAATACGACGAAAAATAAAGGAATATGGCCATTTGAAAATTAGCACCCCCTTCACATCTCGCCCGCAAAATCGGACCAAATTGTCAAAACCACATAAAAATGAAGGTCACTATCGAGGCCACTATTAATTATCACGTTGTACAAAATTTCGACGACCTTTTCCCCCTAACTTTAGGGGGCTATAACTCGGAGGGTAAGCATTTTTGGACCCATGTTTATAGGAACTTCTTTTCTTATTTCTTTTCTTATTTGACCCCTAAAATACACCCTTAAAATCTGTAACATACTTTTAGATATATCCTGTATAAGCGAAATATTTGTATATTTTTATTGTATTTACGTTGCGAAAAAAATGTTGAAAATGAGTGAAGTAAAGATATAAACGGCACCTTAAAGGTATATCATAAAGATATTTATGGCATCTTACATGCTTTATGAGTTTCGGAAGAGTGTAACAGTTGGAACCGACCTCTCTGGCAGTCATGGGAATTCGGTGACGGACTTGCCAGAGAATTTTCCCCACCACGCCGGCACATACAGCTGGCTTGGCTATCTGTGTGACAGTTGCCGAGCTGACTATGTGCGTGCGTGGTGGAGGAAATTCCCTGGCAAGCCATTACCAAACTCCTATCACTGTTCTCTAGTCGATTTTCTGGCATAGATAATAATATCGTATAATTTAATATAAAATAATTCACGAGTTTCAATATAAGAAGTTGGTGATAGATTCAATATTGATAGACTGACCGAATTTCAGCATTTAACAAAGAATAAAGCTACACTTTGAAACTTGATATGCGAGTGCTATATTTGCTAACCGAAACGAACAAATCGAATCAAGTTTTTATAACTGTTTCCTTGTTTGGCTGATTAAAAAGAGTTGTTTTTTAATTGACTAATGACTGGCGTTGAAAAATCAATCCTATATATTAGGTAAATCGGAAAGTTCCGTCCATTTAGCGACAAGTAGCTATAGCTAGAACTGTTGTTAATCTATAATGTCTAAATGAAGCTTAATAGTTTGTTTTGACAACTGTCAATAACATTCAGTACATAAAAGTATACGTTTGCATCAATAACATTGTTTTTCACTGCATCGAAAATGTCGAAATTTGAACCAAATAAGCGTCATTTGCGCGAAATATTAATCTTTTGCTCCAATTGTAAGAAAACTGCAGCTGAAGCTGCAGTTTTCTTACAATTGAAGCAAAAGCTCATCGAATGCTTGTAGAAGTTATGATGATAATGCTCCTTCCGATAAAACATCCAGAGAATGGTTTCGACGTTTTAAAATTTGTGATTTTGATGTAAAGGACAAAGAGCGTTCTGGACGGCCAAGAGTATTCGAAGATGAAGAATTGCAGGCATTGGAGGACAAAGACCCATGTCAAACGCAAAAGCAACTTGCAGAAGCATTAAATTGTGCTCAATCTGTCATTTCCGATCGTTTGAAAGCCTTAGGAAAAGTTTACAAGGAAGGAAAATGGGTCTCATATGAACTGAAGCCAAGAGACATTGAAAGGCGAAAAACCACCTGCGAAAATCTGCTCGCTAGGCAACAAAGAAAGGGGTTTTCACATCGTATCATCATTGGGGGTGAAAAATGGATTTATTTTGACAATCCCAAACGTCGAAAAACTATTTACGATTCCGGCCAACCCTCAACATCAACGCGGAATGTCCACGGAAAGAAGATAATGCTCTGTATTTGGTAGGATCAGAAGAGTGTGCTGTACCATGAGCTGTTGAAAAATGGTCAAACAGTCATAGGGGATCTCTACAAATGATCCGTTTAAGCCGAGCATTGCACGAAAAACGAGTAGAATATGAAACGACACAGCATAAAGTGATTTTGCTTCATGACAACGCTCGGCCTCACGTTACAAAATCTGTCAAAGAAACGTCAGAAATACTTCGCTGGGAAGTGTTACCCCATGCGGCTTATTCACCAGACTGTGCCCCTTCCGACTACCACTTGTTTCGGTCGATGGCACACGCACTTGCTGACGAATGCTTCAATTCTTATGAAGATGTCGAAAAATGGTTCTCTGACTGGATAACCTCCAAAGATAAGTCATTCTTTCGCCGCGGAATTCGCTTGCTGACCGAAAGATGGAAAAAAGTCACCGCTAACGGTGGACAATACTTTGATTGATGTACTTTTTCATTTTGTTTCTTAAATAAAGCCATACGTTTTGCAAGAAAATAGACCGAACTTTCCGATTGACCTAATAACAATGGAACTTGGAAACAAGCAAATGAGCGTGTGGAATGTTCGATAAAAGCCAAATTACATCCGGAAAAGGTAACGTTTTCTGTTTGGTAGGATTGCAAAGAAATAATTTCGTTTGAATTGCTCTTTGTTGGCCAAAGATTAATTATAAAAACAAATATTGTCAATAATTAGATAATTCAAAAACAGCAATTCAGGAGAAGTGTCCATTTCTGACCAACCGTAAGGGAATCGTCACGATGACAACGCAAAAATACATATTGCAAATCAAAATTTACGCAGATTAAAGGAACTGAAAGGAGATATCATATTACATTATCAGACTATCACTTATTTCGATCATTGCAAAACTATTTGAGTGGAAAAAATTCTTTAGAAGCCATCAAAAACCATCTTCTTTCCTTTTTTAACTCAAAATAAGATTGTTTTAGGACTGAAATATCCGTACGCTATCAGAATGTTGGGAGAAGAAAACGACGACAATCACATCATTAATTAATAAAAAAAATTTGACATGTTAAATTATCGCTTGAATTTTAATGAGAAATTGAACACATACAAGAACTGTTGCATTCGTATAATAATATTTTAAGAAATAATTCGATGATTAAAAGTTGCAACGCTTTATTTTGGTGATTTTTGCAACATATCTCGTATTTAATAGGAAAACTTATTATTTGAAAGAGAGGGGAAGAGAGAGAGAGAGGGGGGGCAGGAAGAGGGAGGAGGGGTGGAAGGATAGGGGAGAGAGAGGGAGGATTATAAATCATGGATGACACAGACATAGGAGTTAATGACCGGAAATGGCTAGAGTTCCTCAAAGCTGAACATTGTTTTCTCTAATATTTTTTTAGATGTGTTTTCGTAAATTTAATTCCTGCATCGCATAGTCCTCTCATATGAGGAGAGTACGAGGTTAAAAAATATCACTCTATATTCTGTTTTGTCAAAAATGAATCAAGTCTTTGTTGGTACTTGGATCTCAATAGACCAGATAACGCATATAGTTCATAGTTCATAGCACCAATAAAATTAGTTCCGTTATCAGAACTGTTAGAATACCTCGTTATTTTGTACACAACAAGGTTAAGAAAGGAAGTACGCAACTATGCTGATACGTTTAATAAGCTATATTTAATAATAGCTTCACAGTGAACATAAGATATAACATGAATACGCAAATCACATCAAAAGAGAAATAAAAGATGTTACAAACAGCGACTTCGCTATAGCATGAACTATCGTTTCAAAAGAAAAAGAACTGACTTATTTGACCAATGTCCCCGCTCCCACCTTTGTCCCGCACTTCTTGAAGCCTACTAAAGAGGAAGCCAGTTATAAGACAGTTGGCGTTGCTTTGCGATCGCGTGTGAAACGATTCAGTAATATGAACTAATAATAAGCACGCTGAATAATTCCAACAAGAACATATATTAGAAAAAAAAGAAATATTACAAGGCTTTTACAAACTATAATCAAATAGCTATAATTGCCAATTTAAGCTCGTATACATAATAAATGTATTTATATTATTACAAACAATTTTTATTCTCAGACATGAATACCTAAGCTTCCAAACATTTCGGCTTTGTATTTGGCTGTCATTAGTGATTAAAAAATGTTAATATCTGAGTCAATTTGTACCCTCCAATCTATTAGGTGTTTCGGTTAATTTTCGCTATTCGCATTTAGATGATTCCAGTTACAAATATAGTGAACAGCTGGGCCCTCTCGGATCTGAAAAGCCGGCCTGGCGTTAGCCAGACTGATGCAGACACAGGGGGCTCTGGGTGGCACGCTCACCGTCTGTATGTCGATGCAGTTCTCTCGATCGCCCTCTATGGGGCGCCCATCTGGACGCCCCAGCTAATGGCCACCGACCGCTACAAGCGTCTGATGCATTAGGCGCTGCGGTCGGTGGTCGATTCGGGCGTTCCACCATATCATATATGGCGGCGACGACCCTGGCCAGCTTCCCCCCCCCCTCCCGTGGAGCTCATCGCGGAAGAGCGGTGTATCTTCTATTGGAGGGTACGTGAGCTCCGCGGAGAGGGGGAAGTGGTGACGGCCAGGGACCTGGTGGCCCTGAAGTCCCAGGTCAGAGCCCGGGTCATGGAGCGGTGAGAGACCATGCTGGCCAATCTCCACGGACCCGGGCTCCGAACGGCCGAGACCGTCCGTCGCTGTCTCGCCGAAATGGCGAGCAGGCGGGGACGCGGACTCTCGTTCCAGCTGGTGCAGGTATTAACTGGCCATGGGTGTTTCGGCCGGTTTCTGCACCAGATCCAGAAGGAGCCCACCATTCGGTGCCAGCACTGCCCGGTGCTTGAGGACGGCGCACCATATGCTGATGTCATGCAAGGCATGGGACCAGCAGCGCCGTGTCCTCGCCCGGGCGGTGGGATGCGCCGGAGAGGATCTCTCGCTCCCGTGCATGGTCCAGGCTATGTGCAGGAGCGAGGAGATCTGGTCGGCGACGGCCTTCTTTGCGGAGGACGTTATGTCCCGCAAGGAGGCCGCCGAATGGGAGCACCGCCCTGGCACCCGTCGCAAGGAGCGACGGAGAAGGCGGCACTCCTCCGGCCTCGATAGCGAACCCGAGGTGGCGCCAGTCGAGGAGCCGCCCCCGATCCGTCAGAGGCCTCTTCGACCGCCTCGGGCCCGCCTCCACGCAGGGGGGAGTGACAGGCCTAGAGCCTGCCTCCCCCTGCGCGACGGTAAAGGAGGAAAAGGGGGAGTGGGTGGCTCTTTTGGGGACGGGTCCCACTCTCCCGCCCCCCTCTAGCAGAGAGGAGGGCTAGGAGAGAGGGTGTGTCCCCTCTCTCCTCCGATAGGACCAGGAGGCCAACCCGACCGGCGCCCCGATCGGGCGACCGGTCGGGGCGCGGCACTTGGGCGAGAAGCTTCCTGAGAGCCCCAGGGCCGAGGTGTTGGAGAGGGTTTATTGGCGTAGTTCCCCCGACTCCCCTCATTCCGACCAGTCTGGCAGACACCCCGGTGGGCTTTTAGCCGGTAAGAGTCCGGCATAACCCCCGACCCTCCAAGGGGCAGGGGTATTTATGAGGATTTCCTCACCGTGATAAAAGAAGAAAAAAATGTAACAGCTGGCAGTCATGCAATATTAAAGATTAGATATTTTTCAATAGATTCAGTCCACCAAAGTTTACTTTTGCAAGCAGTGATATTGTTATTAAATCAATTCAAAATGGAACGCAATAAGTTATTTTCTCGATATGATTTCCCGCATTATTTTGATATAAAGAAAACTGCAGCTGAAGCACATCGAATATTAATGGAAACTTATGGTGACTCTAGTTTGTCAGAAACAACATATAGAGATTGAATTCGATGATTCAAAAGTGGTGATTTTGATGTAAAGATAAGAAACGTCCAGGTCAGCCAAAAAAGTTTGAAGACACCGAATTGCAAACATTATTGGACCAAAATCAATTTCAAATACTCAAGGAATTGGCTGAGGTACTAAATGTTGTAGTTTCAACAGTTTCTAACCGTTTATATGCAATGGAAAAAATTCAAAAGGAAGAAAAATGGGTGTCACATGAACTGATCGAAGTGAACATGCTGAACCGTGTATCTATCGCCACTGCTCTGATTGCCAGACAGAAAAAGAAAGCTTTTCGTACCGGATTGTCACTGGTTATGAAAAGTGGATCCATTTTAACAATCCTAAATACAATAAATCATGGGTAGACCAGGCCAACCATCCATATCAGCGCCAAAACATAATACTCATGGTCATAGGACATTGCTCTGTATTTTGCAGGATCAAGATGGTACTGTGTATCATGAGCTCTTAAAACCGAATGAAACTGATACGGCTGACTGGTACCGACAATTATACAGTTTGTAGCTAGTGTTGGATAAAAAATAACCACAAATCGCACACAATAAAAGAAAAGTGATTCTGTTGCATGACAATGCCCGGCCACACGCTGCAAAAGTCGTCAAGAAAACGCTGACAAAGCTCAAATAAGAGGTTCTTCCGCATGCTACGTATTCTTCAGACCTGACCTCGTCTGGTCCATTACTATTTATTTCATTTAATGCATGGCCTTCAAGACACATGTTTTCAAAATTGCAAGAAATTCGAAAGTGGATGGATGAATGGATTGCTTCGAAACCTAAATCGTTCTATCGCTGTGGAATTTATCTCTTACCAGAAAAATGGGAAAGTGATATAAAACAATGGAAAATATTTTGATTGATTAATCGATTCATTTTGTAATTGAAATAAATGTGTTTTTAAAGTAAAAAACAACGGAAGTTAACAGAAATATTTAATACATATCGTTGAGATGTTCCTCGAATCGTATTACGTCTACTCAATCCATGAAGATGATTCTTATTTTAACACTTAGAAGGGAGGATGCATCGTGCAATCACATTTCATGGTTTATATGTACCAAATTTTTGTGATCTTCAGATATATTGTGCTATGTAACCGAACAAAGAACAATAGCATTTACTGCTTCAAATTGAACACAACACAACAAAACGATGTTTTCATACCTGATCCTTCGTTAGGATCAACCAACGGAAATCGCATATAAATAGTTAAACTATAGGAATTCTAACTCACATTTTAAATTAATTATGCAAAAGACGTTATTTATTAATGAATACTTTTTAATTAATACCCCCCCCCCTCTTTATTAATTCCACCTCTTTATGGATACCTCCTCTTTATTAATCCCTCCTCTATATTGATTCCCCCTCTTTATTGATACCCTTCTCCTCCCCAGAATTTTTGATTCTATGAGCAAGATGGCGGCAGTGAAGTCACGAGAGAAAAAGCGTGCCGGGTGTTGCTAGATTCAACCTGGGTCCCGCGGTTGCTATCCGAACGCTCGAACTTTGCAGACCACAGCCTCCTATTGCTAGTAGACGTCACGTTTACGGGTAAGAGATGGCGGTCGTGACGTCACGCACATGTCCGGAGAAAAACGTGCCGGGTGTTGCTAGACTCGAACCTGGGCCCCGCGGTTGCTATCGAACGCTCGAGCCTCCTAAACCATTGTTGCCTATTGCTAGTAGACGTCCAGTGAAGGTTCTTACAGTGTGTATGATGGCGTCACGCATGCGCCAAAAGAAAAACAAAGTCGAAACTAGGCCAGACTCAAACCCCGGACCCTTCGTTTACTGTGCGATAGTCCTACCACTTAGACCACCATAGGTTAGGTTGGGAGGGAATACGAAACGTTCGTCGAAAGAGTATTTTACCATGCCGACTCGCGCCAGGCACTATCCTCATCGTTCTGAGGAGGGGGAAGGGAAGTAAAATGGGAGACATATAGAATTAATTTATACATAATTTTGTTTTCCAGAATATCATTTATTTGTTCACGGCTTCATACATTATATTTTTTACAGCGCATGCTAACAATTCACAATCAATGAGCGACTCGCGGTCAAAGTCGCTGCTTTCTTGTATTGTTTTTGTTGCAGTATGTATATTAGTAATATTGGGTCTGGGAAAAAGTTCGTGGCGTTTTTTTAGTAAAATTTAACTGGTTTTCTTATAGTGTGTAAATGAATTTATTTAAACCAAATATGCCATTATTATCGACAATGTTTCGCCATTTTTCGGGTAGAGCCATGATGCCATCAGTGAAAAACTTCTGTGGTTTCTGGTTGAAAAACTGAATCAAGTGGTTTTCACAGGCTTCTTTTGAAACCAGCTTAATTCCATTGAGAGAGTTCTGCAGAGATCGGAACAAGTGATAGTCAGAGGGTGCTATGTCTGGACTATACGGAGGATGCATCAAAACTTCCCAACCAAGCTCTCGCAATTTTTGACGGGTCATCAAAGGAGTGTGTGGTCGGCGTGTGTGCGGGCGTTGTCATAATGGAAGACAACACCTTTCCTATTATTCAATTCGTGCCATTTTCTTTCAATTGCCTGGCGTAATCTCTCTAGTTGTGCACAGTAGAGTTGAGAATCAATCGTCTGACCAACTGGAAGTAGCTCATGGTAGACGATTCCCTTCTAGTCCCACCACACACACAGCATCACCTTTTTCGGCGTCAATTCTGGCTTCGCGAACGCTTGTAACGGCTCACCATCCTTTGTCCACGATCTTTGACGCTTCCGATTGTCGTACGTGATCCATTTTTCATCACCGGTTATGATACGTTTCAGAAATGGCTCGATTTCATTGCGTTTCAGCAGCGCATCGCAGATGTTAATTCGGTCTATCATGTTTTTCGCGCTCAACTCATGAGGAACCCATACATCGAGCTTCTTTTTATAGCCAGCTTTGTGTAAATGGTTCAAAACAGTTTTGTAATCAATGCCTAGCTCCATACCAATATCGACACTGCTGATATGCTTATCTTGCTGGACTTTTTCAAGAATTTCATTAGCTTTTTCAGTGATTCGATGTCCAGAGCGTGACTCACCTTTTACATCAAAATTACCAGAATGAAAGCGAGCGAACCATTTCTGCGCAGCAGATTTTGATAAAGTACACAGCACTTCACCGTACACAGCACAAATTTTTTCACAAGCCTGCGCAGCGTTCTTCCCTTTGTCGTAATAATATTGCAAAATATAGCGCAATTTTTCATTACTTTTCTCCATTTTCAAACGCAAACAACTTTCTAACCACTGCACCAATTTCGATGTTTATGCACTCAAAGTAACGCTCGAAGTGTCACCTTTCTAACGAGCGTTTAGTGTCGCTGCGATCTGTGTTTCCTGAGTTATTTGCAATTGTCGCCATCTATCGGGAAAAACGCCACGAACTTTTTCCCAGACCCAATATAATTTTTCTTTTCACGAAGAATATTTATAAAACTTTTGAATTTTACACTAACTATACAGATATTTTCTGATAAGCATCCATACATGTGATTGATGCTATTTTCAAATGTAAATAATACATTTAACGTATCTGATGTTACATATAAGTAATTATTAAAAATTGTGAGTTTCACAATTTGTGAGTTGTACATCTTACATGATGTTATTGTTAATTCTTCTATACGCATCGGGGGAGACGATGACTTATAAAAATTGGCCTGCAGAAATCTTTGGATGTCAGCACGTTATCCCATTAGCACATTCCAAGTTTTGACCGGCAATAGCAGTTGTTTGCTACGATTATCATCAATGATTATGTCTATGACAGGCTCAGCTCCTACGCTGATTCCGATATTCAAATATTTATAAGCAGTTGCAGTCAAAGTGTATCGGCGTCCTAAGATATGCATAGCAGGAGGTCGTGAAACGCTGAAAAGATATAGAAAATTTACATGTCTGAATCTTGGAAAAATTACTACGGATAAATTAAAAGAAACAGCATTATGACACTCACCTCTCGTACATTTTCTTGTTCGGTGGAGCCTCGTCCTCATGTTGAGCAGGCATGTAATAATTTGCGTGTTTAGCGTTCACTTCAGCACCGGCAGCATACATTTTTACTATGTAGATACACCCAAACTTTACTATGTAGACACACAACCAATGAATCTCGTGTTCACAGAGCGACTGAGAGACAGAAGTTTTTTTCCGAAGCCTAATATTATAGCTATTAGGAGTACAAATAAGTTTCCGCCGTTTGACAAAAGATGGCCCCACCAGAAGGTTATGTTGAAATTGTCAGATGTAAAACGTAATATCGTAAGTTTGGATATCTGGTAACAACATAACCTTGAAGTATTAGTGACTCCATATCAGCATCACATAATTTTTTTCGTGCGAAAATGTCAAGTTTTGTGCCGAATAAGCGTCATTTGCGGGAACTTTTGATTTACTTCTTTAATTTGAAGAAATCTGCAGCTGAGGCGCATCGATAGAAGCATATGATAAGACTGCCTTAAGTGAGAGAAGTTGTCGTGAATGGTTTCAAAAGTTTAAAAACGGTGAGTTTGACGTGGAAGACAAAGAACGTAGTGTAAGGCCGAAAGTGTACGAAGACACGGAAATGGAAGCATTATTGGAGGAAGATTCGTGCCAAACGCAAGAAGAATTTGCACTTACATTAGAAGTGACTTAACAAGCAATTTCAAGTCGTTTAAAATCGTTGGGAATGATTCAAAAACAAAGAAATTGAGTTCCATATGAACTGAAGCCAAGAGACGTTGAACGCCGATTTTGCACGTGTGAAATGCTGCTTGCCAGGCATAAAAGAAAGGGTTTTTTGCATCGTATAGTCACTGGTGATGAAAAATGGATCCACTACGATAACCCAAAGAAGAGAAAATCATAGGGATCACCTGGCCATGCTTCAACATCGACAGCCAAACCGAATATTCATGGAAAAAAACTCATGCTGTGTATTTGGTGGGATCAGCTTGGTGTCGTGTATTATGAGTTGCTCAAACCGAGCGAAACCATTACTGGAGCTCTCTACCGAACACAATTAATGAGATTAAGCCGAGCACTCAAGGAAAAACGCGCTCATTACTACTCCAGACACGACAAAATTATTCTCCTACATGACAACGCTCGGCCACATGTTGCGAAACCGGTTAAAACCTATTTGGAAACACTTAATTGGGAAGTCCTACCCCACCCGCCGTATTCACCAGACATTGCCCCTTCCGATTATCACTTATTTCGGTCAATGGCACATGGCCTGTCTAAGCAGCGCTTTACATCATATGAAAATACTAAAAATTGAGTCGATTCGTGGATAGCCTCAAAAGATGAAGAGTTCTTCCAACGTAGTATCCGAACGCTGCCAGAAAGATGGGAAAAAGTAGTGGCTAGTGATGGACAATATTTTGAATAAAACGTAATGTACCGTTCCTTCACAATAAATTCCTAATTTTTGATAGAAAACGGCGGAAACTTATTTGTACTCCTAATACTATAGGGCATCCCCTCTCTTACTCTTCGGAGTTGCAGCGCAGATACATTCTTCAAAACAGGAAAGTAAATAAGATACAGCTATCTTTAGTTTAGATTCGGGATAGCATTAGAGATGTCGCTTCCGAACGACATCTTTTAACGATATCAGGGGAGAGGAGAGTGTCTTGACCATGGAGCGTCAGGTAGCTCAGTGGGTTTAGAGCAGTCGCCCTGCAAGCGAGAGACCCGAGTTCAATTCCCGGTCTAGCGACTACCGCGCTTACGGTATTTTTTCTCTCTTCGGAACGAAATAAGGAGCTGGCTCCGACCGCACGGCGTCCCATTGCCTAATACACCCTCCTTATTTCAGGGTTGTCATTTGACTCGCGCATGTCCGAACGTGTTTTCTAATGGAGAGAATATAAAGTAAAGGATTCCAAAGAGCAGAGTATTCTCTGTAGTTAATAAAGAAATGGAAGACTTCACTCAAACCGAACGAGAACTGTTGGAGCCTCTCGTCTGAATTCGCGAGAGGCTTACGACGCGTAGGTGCAAAAGTTTGACAAGTGTATCAGATGTTCGGAAGAACAAAGTCGAGCAAAACGACCGCAATTGTTGATTGGCGCCGCGCAATCAGTGGTGGTTCGTATTGCACGACTCGAGGGACTGAAAATTTCTGTGCAAGAACGCTTCATACACGTGGGTGCTGGACACGCATCAAGAGATGTAGAATTTGTATGGAGAGAAATTGATACAGCGTTCGAAAGCCGCATATCAACCGGCGCAGTTATTAATGTAAACCATATCGAACCTCTTCGATTTCTCCAAGATGCGAAGAGTACGGTGCTCGAGCACATGCGAAGTGCTATGAAAAGGCACAACAATCTTAAGGTGAACACTGTGTTCAATGGCGAGTTTATCGCGGGTGACAATCATGCATTCAAAAGCATTAACATAAGAAACAGTGAACTCTTTTCTGCTTTAGATTTGGAAGAATGGTACGAGCAACGCGTCATTGAGCTTACTTTGGCATCTTTGGAAGAATTTCAAGAACGTGATAGTGGCTGGGCACTGCTATGCATACTTGATCTCACAGTCAATGTGAACAAATACAATTCACTGCACGCAGGGTGCAACGTTGAGCTGCCTCACGAAATAAAATTAAAGAAAGCCATGATAAACGTACGAACTAAAGACAACGCATGTTTTGCATGGTCTGTGGTCGCGGCATTATATCCAGCTGAAAGAAATGGAGACCGGAAATCTTCGTACCCACAATATATCAAAATATTCAATCTTCAGGATATTGAATTTTCAATGATGATTAAACAAATTACCAAATTTGAACAGCTAAACAACATATCCATCAATGTATATACCATTCAAGATAAAAAGAAGCAGGAAGAAGCATGTACGAGAAGATAAAAAGAAACATGTACGATCGTTCCGATGCGTCTCGCCAGTAAGAAAGAAAAGCATGTAAATTTGTTATATGTGCAAGATCCACTAAAGTACAACGTGGGACATTTCGTGTGGATCAAGAATTTGTCACGTCTCGTGGATATGCAACTAAATAAGGCAAAATGCAAGAAATATATATGTGATCGTTAAGGAGATATTCTCCATGAATACAATATAACAAATATGATATAAAAGAATAACTCGTAATATCCATTTCTTTTTCGTTTCAGTTGCTTGCATTATTTTTATTCCAACGAAAAACTGGAGAATTATATCATAGATTGCAACAAGTTGAATGACTGTGCAGTCATCCTGCCAACAAAAGACAACAAGTGGCTCAGTTTTACCAATTACAGTAGAAGGGAACGGATTCCATTCGTGGTGTATGCTGGAATGCATTCTAGAAAAAACGCCAAACGAAGAAAAAAAATCGTATATGTATCAGTATCATAAAGTACATAGTATAGCTTATTATGTACGATGTTCCTACGATGAATCATCATCCACATATCAGTATCGTCACGATCCGAATTGCATTTCGTGGTTCGTCGAGGAACTTAAACAATTGGCGCATCGTATAAAAGTTATTTTGTATAATAATAATACCCCTATAGAAATTTTATCACAAGAACAGTGTGCAGCATTTTATAGCGCAACGCACTGTCATATATACGAAAAATCATTCGCGGTGGGGGATATACGCGTACGCGATTACTGCCATTTAACCGGACAATACACGGGTCCGGCACATTCAAATTGTAATTTAAATTATACAGATTCCTATTATATTCCGATAGTTTTTTCATAACTTATCAGGTTATGACGCTCATTTTATTATTAAAGAAGTAGCCACCGTGTTCGATGGTCCCATCGATGTACTACCAATAACGAAAGAAAAATATATTTCATTTACCAAACATATTAAAGATACAACAAGTAAAACATCAGACTGGCGAAATCATATTAAATTGCGATTCATCGATTCGTACAAATTTCTCAGTACCAGTCTCGATAAATTAGCATCGTTTCTCACTAGAGACAAATTAAAAATTGTTCAATCCGAATTTAAACACTTATTCGACAAAGATTTTGATTTATTAACGCGAAAAAGTGTCTTTCAGTACGAATATGTGGATTGCAATGACAAGCTGCAGGATCAATGTTTACCACCGCGCAAGTCATTCTACAGTTCGCTGACAGGTGATACAGTATCTGAGAGCGATTACACGCACGCCGTGAACGTATGGGAACGGTTTTCTATTCAAACCTTAGGCGAATATAGCGATTTGTACCTGAAGACTGATGTTTTGTTATTGGCTGATATTTTCGAAAATTTCCGCGATAGTTGTATCAAAAGTTACGGTCTAGATCCCGCGCATTATTACACATTGCCAGGTTTCATGTGGGACGCGATGTTAAAACATACAAAAATTAATTTTGAATTATTCACAGATATTGATATGGTAATGTTTATCGAACGCGGTATACGTGATGGTCTGAGTCAGTGTTCCGGTAGATACGCAAAAGCCAATAACCAATACATGCAATCTTACGACCCATCGAAGCCATCCTCATACCTCATGTACTTTGATATAAATAATTTGTATGGCTGGACAATGTGTCAACCGTTACCATACGCTGAATTTAAGTGGGTTGATGATACGTCGAATTTTGATGTATCATTAATCCCGTTAGATTCGCTCACAGGTTATATTCTCGAGGTTGATTTGGAGTATCCCCAAACTTGTATGATGCACACGCAGATCTATCGTTCTGTCCGACGCGAATGAAGTCCCCGAACAAACGGCAAGAAAAACTCCTTGCGACTTTATATAATAAGCAGTGTTATGTTATTCATTATCGCAACCTGCAGCAGTGCATACGCCATAGTCTTCGTATCGGAAAGATTCATCGCATACTCCAATTCACACAATCTTCATGACTATGCAACTACATAGAATTAAATACACAGTTTCGAACGCATGCAACAAACGATTTTGAGAAAAATTTATACAAATTGATGAACAACGCGGTATTCGGCAAAACAATGGAAAATGTTCGCAATCACGTCGATGTAAAACTTTTGACAAAATGGGATGGACGATACGGTGCATAGGCAATGGTCGCAATGCCCAATTTTCATAGCAGGAGCATCTTTTCAGAAAATTTAATTGCAGTTGAATTGCGAAAACTCGAAGTGAAATTCAACAAGCCGATCTATGTGGGTATGTATATTCTCGACATATCTAAGACCTGCTTGTATGAATTTTACCATGAGTACATGTTACCTCTGTATCGCGAGAAATGTAAAGTACTGTATACGGACACAGATAGTTTAATTTATCATGTAATGTCCGACGATGTGTATGAGCTCATGAAACGTGACATTGCTAGGTTTGATACGAGCGATTATCCTCAACATATATCCTCATAACATATACGGTATACCGCTTAAGAACAAAAAAGTTCCAGGACTTATGAAAGACGAAAATAACGGAGCTATAATGACAGAATTCGTCGGGCTCAGAGCAAAAGTGTATACGCTGAGAGTAGAAGGTAGAAAGGATACTAAAAGGGCGAAGGGTGTTAAGAAGAATATTATAGTACGAACGATCAATTTTGACGATTACACGCATTGTTTGAGAGAGGAAATTGAAACGAGTCGGCGTCAATCGTATATAAGATCCAGGTTGCATGAGGTATACACGGTATTCGAAACGAAAACTGCTCTCAGTCCATATGATGATAAGCGATATATTAGGTCTGATTCGATAAATACATTATCATGGGGACATTATAGTATACTGTTATAACGTTTATTTGTTTTATTAGCTATTTTACAATTAAATATGTCATCAAATGTTCTGATAAAACTGTATTCATCTTTTACAATACATTATCCTTTTGTATTCATGAATTATGCGAATTGTCGAATTCCAACCATTTTACATATACTTTGTCACCTTGCCTGCGCAACACCTTTTCTACTAACAAGGAGATGACGCCAATTAGAAAATCGTTTTTCGAACAAATCATAGTGCATTCGATAGCTTGTATGTAGGTGATGAAAACCCTAGAGCCGTTCGTGTCAATGCGCCTTTGTTTAAGAGAATTTAAGAGACAAAGTTAGGGTCACGCAACTACGTCACACATAAGCAGAACTTTACGACCTCTTTCGAGTAAGCGGCGTAGCTGAGGAGACTAAGGCTCCCACACATAGATTTTTGCACTGGCGGCGAGCGTTCGGATCCCACCGACGACTGCTTCACTTCATGGTTTTTTTTTCTTTTTTTATTTAATTTTCGACATATAGTAATACGTTATTAATAATTATTTATTTATTTTTTAATTTATTTCGTTTTTATATAAAAAATAAGGACATTTCGGGATATTTGACCGCAATATGAAATAAAAAATATATAAATCGTATGAACTGATTATATATTTTTCAAGCAACATATAAATTTTATACATGTCAAAATCAAGTACAAACTTTATAAATGTCTACATATTATAAAATGTTTCCATCGCTTCGCAGTGGATGAAAATTCATGTAAAACATTGGAAACAAAACTTTGTCGCACCACGAACATTTTATAAATGAATTATGTTGTTCACATACGCATTTTTTATTATAAATATTTGGAGGAAAGCATAGTTGGTTAACATTTAAAAACATTTCTCTTTCGTCAGCTAATTTGGACGCATACCATGCATATTGAAGCATACATTTAAATCTTGGATTTAAATGTACATGAATTTGGACTTTGCAAAAAATAAATACACCATACTTTACGATATGTATAGACGTTTTCGTAAATCGTATTATAGATGCGACAGTGCTGAGGTATGGTTAGGAATTACCGACTTTCGGCGGCTAGGTCCTTTCGTGGTTATCGATTGTTCGCGTCAAAATGAGTCCGTCAAGAGTGCCACTGTGAATATGCGGATAGAATTTGAATGTAAGGAGAATATACCGGCGAATACTACCGCATATTGTCTCATCCTGCATGATCGTGTAGTTGAATACAGCCCGCTAACCAACATGGTGCGCAAACTTAACTATCAGAAAGTATGTACGAGGAAAGAATAATACATGCAACAAAGTGCTATAAACAACATTTCTCTCCCGGACGTATCGAAGAATATTTCACCATGGATGTGCCGACTTTTGTGGATCTACAAGGGTACATGGTTGGAAAGAGATTTATTGTAAAAGAAGTGATACTGAAGAATGGAACTATTCTTTCACACTACATCTTTACGAGTCCGATGCTATGGCATCTGCTCACAAGGTCAGACAAATGGAGAGCCTATTTGTTAACGGCTAATCATTATGGATTACGATGGGAAGATGGAACCGTCAAATACTGCAGAGCTGAAAATTTGATTACTACAGCTGTTGTGGGTGATATGTATGGCGAGCTTGAAGATGTCGCATCTCAACTTGTGTATGTAAAGGGGTATGAGAAGTGGGAATGGTTGTTACACCTTCTGGATGACAATGTGAGGAGCAACGTGATCATAAGACCGTGGACATCGATGACATGCCTTCTCTGCAAAAATTGAATAATACTTTTCGATGTAATAATCATGAAAAATTGTGCTTTATAGAATGCACTAAACATTTTCAATTGGTAGTCTTGGAAAGAATTGTACGACGCTTAATAAAACGTTGTTTAAAATGTACAGATATTTCTTCCAACACGCTTATCCCCTTTCACCTCTTAGGATTTTATATGATAATTGTGTTTGATAAAAATATAGTTCTTTATTTGCGGTATGATGATTATTAGACGTTCGAGAGACATTCGAGAGACGTTCGATAGACGTTCGAGAGACGTTCGATAGACGTTCAAGAGACATTCGATAGACGTTTCATAGTAATCGCGGGGCCTAGGTTCGAGCTTACCTACATCCCGGCACGTTTCTCTCTGGACATGTGCCTGACGTCACGGCCGCCATCTTACCCGTAAATGTGACGTCTATTAGCAATAGGCAACAATGGTTTTAGGAGGTTCGAGCGTTCGATAGCAACCGCGGGGCCCAGGTTCGAGTCTAGCAACACACAGCACATTTTTCTCCGGACATGTGCGTGACGTCACGACCGCCATCTCTTACCCGTAAACGTAACGTCTACTAGCAATAGGAGGCTGTGGCCTACGAGGTTCGAACGTTCGAATAGCAACCGCGGGGCCCAGGTTCGAGTCTAGCAACACCCGGCACGCTTTTTCTCTCGTGACGTCACGGCCGCCATCTTGCTCATAGAATCAAAAATTCTGGGGAGGAGAAGAGTATCAATAAAGAGACGGAATCAATAAAGAGGGAGATCAATAAAGAGGGGGTATCAATAAAGAGGGGGCATCAATAAAGAGGGGGGGGGGGTATTAATTAAAAAATATTAATTAATAAATAACGTCTTTTGTATAATTAATTTAAAAAGTGAGTTAGAATCCCTATAGTTTAACTATTCATATACTTATCAAGAGACACGGTCATGTCTCGCGCCAAGTTCACGCGCAGCAACGGCGCGGTGGACCGTATATCTATACGTGACGCA
The DNA here is from genome assembly GCF_003227715.2 of Harpegnathos saltator. Lineage (NCBI taxonomy): Eukaryota > Metazoa > Arthropoda > Insecta > Hymenoptera > Formicidae > Harpegnathos > Harpegnathos saltator. Next base: position 299,197 of record NW_020230255.1, read on the forward strand.
TCTAGTTGGGAAGTATCACCAATATCGGATCTCAATAACGGCTGAGTTGAAACGGATTGATTTCATATTAGGCTTAATTGATAGCTTGGGGTCGAATTATATAATGAAAATATTTTTATTTTTGGGGTTGAATTATATAATGAAAGTATTTTTGCTCTACGTATCTTAGGTTAGGTTAGGTATCCTAGGACCAGAGATATTACGATGTATAGTAAAAAATGTGAAATTTCTATGATTAAGAAATTAAGAAACGTCGTCGTCGGAGTTGTCTTTTTCCAATTTACAACACAAGATGCTACTAGCTAAGTAAATATTAAGTGTACAAATGAATAATCCAATTTTTTTAGCTACATTCAAGGTTTATTTTAAAAGAAAGTAAATTAAATTGTTCAATCAAAGTATTCGCCGTTGCTTTCTATAACTTTAAGCCATCTTTCAGGCAGCTGATGAATTCTATCTCGGAAAAATGTTACGTCTTTGGACACGATAAAGTCGTCAAGCCATTTTCGGATCTCATCCACTGATTGGAAGTGCATATCGGACAAGGCGTGTTGCATCGACCGGAACAAGTGATAATCGGATGGAGCAATGTCTGATGAATACGGGTGCTGTAAGACGTCCCAGCCAAGACTCATTATGATGTCTTTTGTATTAGAAGCAATGTGTTGTCATGCAACAATTCACTGGACGTTCTCCTTTGCCAGTATACGGGCGTTTTCGTTCCAATTCTTGACTCAAGCAGATTAATTGACGTTGGTAGCAGTCCGCAGTAACTGTTTCACCTGGTTCCAACAACTCATAATAAAGCACGCCTTTGATATCCCACCAAATGCAGAGAAGAATCTTCTTTCCGAAGCGATTGGGTTTTGCAACCGATTTTGATGATTCGCCGGGATTTACCCATGACTTTCTGCGTTTCGGATTGTCATAAAGTATCCATTTCTCATCGCCCGTAACGATTTTCCACAAGAAAGACTTTCGACGCTGCTTATTGAGAAGAGAAAGACACGCTGCCACTCGTTGATTTTGGTTGGTTTCAGTGAGTTCATGCGGAACCCATTTTCCTTCTTTCTGGATCTTTCCCATCTCATGTAGGCGTTTGGAAATAATTACTGCGTTACTCCCTACTGTTTTGCAAGCTGTTTTTGTTTTTGTGCCAAATTCTCAGCGAGCAGTTGTTCCAAATCATTATTATCGCACTTCGGAGGGCCTCCAGGGCGTTGTTTGTCGATTAAACTGAAATTGCCGCTTTTAAACCGTTTAAACCAAAATGCGCACACATCGTACGATACAACACCTTCTGCGAGAAAGGAACAAATCGATTCGCACGTTCTTGCAGCATTTTTTCCTTGTTGGAATTCGTAAAGAATGCAGTGTCGGATATGCACCTTATCTGTTGCCATTTTCGACTGTACTGAACTGAATACTTTTGAAGGTTATGTTGGGCCTTTCGCCAAACTATGTTCTTTTTAATAGTTATATGTCAACATTGCATAATCACAAAAGAGCGGGAAAATCTATTCAATTAAATTAAAATTGTTTTCATAACTGCTTAAAATAATTTGGATTATTCATTTGTACACCTAATATATATCTATTATACTAGGTGCGCAACTAAGTTTCCGGGTTTTTTTGATCAATGAAAAATGGAAAATTTCAAGAGAAATACAAAAATTGGTTTATTCAAAGTATCGTCCTTCGCTAGCTACACAGTAGCTACACAGTTTTGCCATCTCTCTGGCAATACATGAATATCGCGACGATAAAACGACGCGTCTTTGGACCGAAACCATTCATCCAACCAATTTTGCACTTCTTCTTTGGCCAAGTGTTGCCCAGCTAAGCCATGCGCCATCGACCGGAACAAGTGATAATGAAGGGGCCAGGTTTGGCGAATACGGTGGGTGCAATATCCTTAGGAAAAATCACTTTAAATTTTCAAATTAACTTAAAATTACCTATAGTTAACTGTAAGTAATTTATAGTTAACTATAAGTAACTTTAAGTTAATTTGAACATCTTAAAATAATTTTTCCTAAGGGTAGCAGATCCCATTTCAGCGTTTTGATGGTGTCCTGGACGATGGAAGTGCGATGGCACGGAGCGTTGTCATGCTGTAATATCAATATATGCATTCGTGTCTCGTGTCCCATTCTGGCCGTTTTTCGCGACGGTCAGTGCGAGCCGTTAACGCGGCTCGCACTGACCGTCGCGCGGCGTCAAAACGCTAAGACGCCATCGCGACAGTCAGCGCGAGACGCGTTATCGCTCAGCCCCTACGCACACAGCTTGCCGCGGAGTGTCTATAGACCGCGGTGGACGTGGAAAATGCCAAACTTACGCGGTTATTACTAAAAAACTATTACGATTTTCATATTATGATATAGAACTTTTTTGTTCCTCTCACTTAGCTCTATGTCCCTACGGAGCCCGTATCCCAAAGTTCTGAGACACCCTGTATATATGATTAGTGGCTGTCAATGTGTCAAATTTGTGGAGACGCACACAGTCGAAATTATATAATATCATAAGTATGTTAATTATTTTATTATTTAATGATTTAATTTAAAGATACATTGCTTCTGGATAGGGTGACCATATGTACTCTTTTAAGAGTATATGCCCAGACAACACCGGACATCCAATGGATGTACGTTTCACGTCCAATTTATGTCCGTATGTCCGATTTACGTCCGTGGACATAAATTGGACGTAACAAGGATGTCCTTATTGGACATCGGACCTGTAGGACGTTCGATGTACGTCCATCGGACGTCCTATGTCCGAAGTTGTGACAAACGTACGTCCTATGAACGTCTTTTGTAAAAAAAATGGACATATAACGGACGTCCAATGGACATCCGTGTGCTGTCTGGGTGTACTCTTTTTAAGGTGGTAAAAAGAGTATTCTCTACTTTTTACGTATGTACTCTTTTTTCGTAATGTTAATTATACTTTATCGATAATGACCAGAGAACAGACTTCAGTGATGTTTTCATTACTTACAGCATTTGAGCGCCGCAACGCCAATACCGATTATGCGTAGAGGTTCTGCGCAACGGTGCCCCGCTAGTTACTATAAATGGTGCAGCACAATCGACACTGGCGCGTAGCGCTCTGGCGTTGTGAGTGCGGAAAATGTCGCTGATGTCCGCTCTTTGGTAACGACAACAGTGAAAACCGAAATTGTTAAGCGATGTACGTAGTGTAAAATATAATTATAAAATATCTTAATAATATAATAAAATATATGTGTTCGAGAATATTTCTCAGTTTATTTATTACCCACTGTTTTATTTTAAATATTATACCTAGTAATCAATTAATCATTGTCCTAGATAAAACACAAAATCATTTTGACGTCAAAATGACATAATTTTTATATTATTTGACGTCACCTTGACTTTTATATGATTTTGTTCTACTTACTCTACTCTTTTGGGATCGTAATTAGTACTCTTTTATACATTTTTTTACTCGTCTTTTACTCTTTTTTTATGACTGGGATATGGTCACCTTTCTGGAAGTCATGAATATGAAAATACAAAATATCGATTTTTAGTAATACATTAATATAGAACAGATTTGTGGAAAATTTTTGAGGCAAATAGTAGACAATTTACAATATACAAACTAGCTTTGCAAATAGTAAGATGATTATAGATTATATTTATTTTATACCCATATAACTTGTTATATTTTGATAGGTTATGACAGAGCTCGGCAAAATGTGCACGCGACGGCCGATTTTCGACTATCTCCGCCCACCGCTATTCCCTTTACCTCACTGCTCCGCGCTGCCTACAAGCCGCTCGAGTCTCAGGAGCGTGTTTCTAATAGTTTTCCACGTCATCCATGAAATACTATTGTTGACGCGTTTTTTTTTTAAGTGGTATCCCCAGTAGACCTCTTCATTTTTCAAAAATGAAGTTTATAAAAAATGAGAAGTGTTTTTCTTTAAGCGACGATTCTTTACCACGTCTTATGCGGTTCGCTACATGCAATATCCAAATTGACGTTTCCACTCTTACCAATAAAAGACGCCGAAAATCGAATTGAATATTCTTCATTTAACATATTTTATTTCGCTTCTGTTCAATTAGTTACGGGTTGTTACAGTCATCAGTGGATTAGGCTCGATATCGAGCGTCCTCGATATTTAGCCGTCTCCTGTCTTCCTGGGCTCGTGCGTGCGCGTGCTCAGTCGAGCGTATTCGGCCGTCTCTAACCTTTACCCGCCCGAGCCAGGGGTTCGTCCGTCGGCGAACTCCGCTGAGCGTGCTCAGCCTCTGGGCGATCCGTCTAGCGACCAAGGACCCGGGACGGTGCGTCCGTCGTCTCCGCTGAGTGTCAGCAGCACTTGGTCACTCTCCGCTACGAACGTAGGGAAAAGGGAAGGTGCGTGCGCCTTCTCTGTCGAGAGTCCTCGGCCCCGACGGACGAAATCCTTTCGCGTCTTTCGCGACTCGCGTGCGAGCGTTCGACCGAGAGTCGAAATCTCCGGTCCGGCGACCATCTTTGCGCGAGCGATTCCGAGCCGAATATTGGGCAATAATTGTCCCAGACGCCCAACGTCGCGAGGCGGAGCTTATCACTGCGCCGCTAGTCTTCATTGTCTGCACGCGTCGCGCAATAGGCCTCGCCTACCGCGCGGCCTATCTGTCCGTAAACCGCGTGTTCCGTGCACCGCACCGCACCATACCGTACCAACGCGCCTGGTAAACGCAACCCGCGACAACGCCTTCGGGGTCGAACTCTTGTACATAATTAAGTATCGAATAAAGGTAACTTATTTATATTATTATAACACGTCTCGCTGCTTTCCTCCTCACCGAACTCGGACTTCAACGAGCCTTATCCGTGTAAAACGCGTAGCAACGACCGAACCGCGCGGTTCGGCCGTTACAACATAGTAATTCACCATAAAATTTATATGCGTACTGATATAAAAGGTAAAAACTTGTTAATGTATAAAAATTATGTGCATACTAATATAAAAGGTGAAAACTTGTTAATGGATTTACAATCCTACGATCAAGTTTATTTAAGAGACTTTGGCTTAACTTTTCGCTGTACAACAAGCACTGAATAAAACTGAATCCAAAGAAGGCATATGATCCAACTTTACAATACATAAGCAAAGGTGCTCATATGATGGGAGGTAACGAAGGAAAATTCTAATTTATATTGCAATATATGTTTTTTCTTGAATCTTAACTAGAAAAATAACATATTCTAAATGCATGTCTCTTTCAGTGTCAACGGTGCGCGGTGATAATGAAATTTTGTATTACAATATGATTCTTTGGCTGTGTGGTTCATTTCTGTGGGAAAAATTGGCTGATGAAGTTAATGTTCAGGAGGAGAAGGAAAAAGCTTTCGGAAATATATTATAGATAATTTTTTGGACAAATTTTTGTGGATCAGTCCCACAAGTTATGCATAAATTTATAACTTTATTAAGCAGCATGAAATTTAATGATTGATAAAAAGCGTGGTAATAAGAAAGACATTAAGAAAATATTAGAAGATATAGATCCTGATGATGAATATGATATTAAAATTGTTCAAAAAACAAAAAAATTATAATTGGTTGACGAAATGCTTAAAACAGTGGAGAATGAAATTGAATAGTAAAAAAGATATAAGTCAATCATATCCATGATGATTCAGAAAACGATTCAATGGAGGTAATAATCTATTTTATAGAATCTTATATTCTTTAAATGTACGCTTTTCATAAATATCTTTATTCCGTCACTAAAATACTTTTGTACAATAGTCTTTGATAAAACATTCACATACGACAAGTACGACAGAAGAAACCAACCAGGAATGATAAAATAAGACAAAAAGTAACGTCTTTGGATAATTCGACTGCTTCTGAAACCGAGCCTGAGGTAAAACATTTTATATATTTAATCAATTATGTGATTTCATCCTTTTTTTTTAATAAATATAAATTAATATCCAATTTTATGTATGACCAAATTGTGCCAAAAAGAACGAGGTCAAGACTTACTTTTTCTAAGAGGAAAGTAACTGTCAAGAACACATTACAATAAACCAACACTACCTGAAACTGAATCGGAAGATGGTATATTTCATATGTAGTTCTTCGAATTATAGCAGTAATCGAATACATAAAGTAATTGTGAAAAATATGCTATAAAAGAAATTCGTAACTATATATCATTCATATTTTTGTACGTGATTTTCTTATACATTACATTAAATACGTTTTCTATAACAATATCAAACAGAAATTATAGTATTTTATATATTTTATTAACTGCAAATTTTGTTTCAGTTTACAAATGGATAATGCTGAAATAGATAACATATTTTTATAGTTTGATATTTAAATTATAGATTCTTGCAGCTCTATTATTAGCATTTCCTCCTCCTTCTCCTCTATACGGATGCCGTTTGCCTCTGTTGCTCCGTTGTCATCTTTTTGCTGTAATAAAACATTTATAATTAAGTGTGAAATATATGTGAAAATAAATTCATTATGCCGTAATTATATAATATTATATTATTTCTTAATTCTAGCATAATATAATATATAAATTAAAATCTTACGTATTTCTGATGGGACTGGTGGCAGTAGCTGTTCTCCCAAATGCTATGGCTAGGCATCAGACTTCGTTTCTAAATGTTCGATGATCTTTCACTTTTTTAATTGCCACTTGCAGCATTTTATTTTCATCTTTTAATGTTATGTTATCCATTTCAGCATCATCCATTTGTAAACTGAACATATAATGTGTGGACTGTATAAAAAATTAAAATTTAAATATATTATGAATTATTGGGTGTACAAATTAGTTCGGTCCGTTTTCAAAAGATGGCTCCAGCTGTTATGAATGGTTCATAGTGACTGCTGATTTTGGCGGTTTCAGAGAGGTTAGACATCTGCCAATAATATTCAATTTATATCGCTTTGAGTTTCATACAAAAACCTTGCTTTTTACAGTGTTGAAAATGTCGAATTTTGTGTTAACCAAGCAGCATTTGCGGGAGGTTTTAATTTTCTGCTTTAATTGGAAGAAAAGTGCAGCTGAAGCCCATCGAATACTTGTTGAAGTTTATGGTGACGCTGCTCCAACTGATAAATCATGTAGGGAATTGTTTCGACGTTTCAAGGATGGAGATTTCAGCATCGAAGATAAGCCTCGCTCTGGACAGCCAAAAAAATTCAAGGACAAAGAATTAGAGGCATTATTCGAAGAAGATCAGAGTCAAACGCAAAAGAAGCTTGCAGAATCATTGGGAGTGACTCAACAAGCCGTTTCCGTACCATTGAGAAACATGGAAATTATTCAAAAACAAGGAAATTGAGTGCCTTATGAACTGAAACCGAGAGACGTTGAAAAGCGTTCTTCATGACAACGCTCGGCCTCATGTCGCAAAAGTCGTAAAAAAATATTTGGAAACACTCAAATGGAATGTTTTACCGCACCCGCCGTATTCTCCAGACATTGTTCCTTCTGATTACTGGTTGTTTCGAAGGATGCAGCACGATTTGGCAGGTCACCGGTTTACTTCTTTCGCAGATATCGAAAATTGACTCCAAACTTGGATCGCCTCAAAAGACCAGTCATTTTTTCGAGATGGAATTCGAAAATTGCCTGAGAAATGGGAGAAAGTAGTAGCCAGCGATGGAAAATACTTTAATTGATCTGTTCATTCATTTTGTTTTGAAATAAATACATCCTTTAACACAAAAAAACGGACCGAACTAATTTGTACTCCCAATATAATAAATAAAAAGTAAATGATGTATATATTTTATATAACTTTCTATATCTCCTATTACTACCATAACGCAAATATTTATTGATTAGTATAACGCAAGTATTTATTGATTAGTATAACACAAGTATTTATTGATTAGTATAATGCAAGTGTTCATTAACAAAGACTAAAACTTGTATATATACCTAATGTATAAAAAATAATACTATAAAAATATAAAAATAATATTATAATGCTACATACGAGCAAAATTATAATTAAAATAGTACAATAATTTTGTGTAGAATTATTGGTGTTGTAATACGCTCAGTAATTAATCTTTCTCATATCAAATTAATACTATATCTGTCCAGCTGGATACAATTTTAGATGTTCGTTACTATTTAAATGTTAAATAATATTTACTATACTAAGCATTAATTAGCAAATAATGTCATTATTATCTTGTCAAAGTATTAGATGTACAACTTTGCTTCGCCGTTTTCCTATAGATGGCTTTAGCGGTAAGTAGTGGTTGAAATAAATAGATCATAGACGTTATGTAATAAACTTGGGCATCTGTCAACATAACCCCCCCCATAGAAATATCCCAGCATATATTATATAACACACGTATTATATAACAGTTATATTGCTGAGTAGGAAATTACAACTAACATGCACGTTACATGTAATATTGTGTTTGCTGGGATTAGTCGATTTGTGTCTGCATCATAAAGTTATTCTCGATTTAAAATGTCAGTTTACGAGCCAAATTCTCGTCATTTGCAGGAGGTTTTAATTTCCTGCTTCAATATGAAGAAATCTGCGGCTGAGGCTCATCGAATGCTCTCAAATACTTATGGTGAGGCCGCTATTAGTGAAAGAACATGTCGTGAGTGGTTTCAAGAACGGAGATTTTCAGGTCGAAGACCGGCATAGCGGTGGAAGAGAGAAGGTTTTCGAAGATGCAGAATTGGAGACATTACTTAATGAAGACTCGTGTCAAAGTCAAGAAGAATTGGCACGATCATTGGGAGTGACTTAACAAGCAATTTCAAAACGCCTCAAAGACATGGGAATGATTCAGAAGCAAGGAAATTGGGTGCCGTACGAGTTGAAACCGAGAGATGTTGAACGGCGTTTGTTTGCTTGTGAACAGTTGCTTGAACTTGAAAGGCAAAGACGGAAGGGATTTCTGCATCGCATTGTGACTGGGAACGAAAAATGGGTTCATTACGATAACCCCAAGCGCAGAAAATCATGGACATATCCCGGCCATGCTTCCACGTCGACAGCCAAACCGAATATTCACGGCTCCAAGGTCATGCTCTGTATTTGGTGGGACCAGCTCGGCGTAGTATATTATGAGCTGTTAAAACCGACTGAAACAATCACAGACGATCGTTATCGAACGCAATTAATGCGTTTGAGCCGAGTATTGAAAGACAAACGGCTGCAATACAACGAGAGACACGATAAAATGATTTTGCAGCATGACAATACTTGACCCCATGTTGCCAAAGTGGTCAAGACATACTTGAAAACGTTGAAATGGGAAGTCCTATCCCACCCGCCGTATTCTCCAGACGTTGCTCCCTCTGACTATCACTTGTTTCGATCAATGGCACACAGCCTGGTTGACCAGCACTTCCGGTCTTATGAAGAAGTAAGAAATTGGATCGATTCGTGGGTCGTTTCAAAAGATGACCAGTTTTTTCAACGCGGGATTCGTACGCTGCCCGAAAGATGGGAGAAAGTAGTGGCCAGCGATGGACAATACTTTGAATCACAAATGTATAACCAGTTTTTTACAATAAAGCCTTGAATTTCGGAAAAAAAAACGGCGGAAGCAAAGTTGTACACCTAATAATATTAAACAAAATTATTATCAGGATTGCTATATTAAGCTGCAGACGAATAATGCATTTAAATGTAATATATTATTTATAAACATATTTATCTGCAGCTTAATATATTTGTTAACGAATATTTGCATAATATTAAAATATCTTTTTCCTTATCCTGATAATAATTTTGTTTAATATTACTTTGACAAGATAATAATATTATTTGTTAATTAATACTTGTAGTACAATATTCTTTAAAATTTAAATATTAACGAACATCCAAAATTGTATCCAGCTAGACAGATATAGCATTAATTTTGATATGAGAAAGATTAATTACTGAGTGTATTACAACATTAATAATTCTACACAAAATTATTATACTATTCTAATTATAATTTTATGTATCATTATATTATTACTTTTTATATTTTTATTAGGTGTGTATGCACAAGTTTTAGTCTTTGTTAATGAATATTTTCGTTATAGTAATCAATAAATACTTGTGTTATAGTAATAAAATATTATATATATAGTAATAAAAAAATAATTTATTATAATTCGTAATACATTTAAATTTTTGTTTTTTATACAGTCCACACATAATATGTTCAGTTTACAAATGGATGGTGCTGAAATGGATAACATATTTTTATAGTTTGATATTTAAATTATAGATTCGTGTACTTCTATTATTAGCACGTCCTCCTCCTCTATACGGGTGACGTTTGCCTTTGTTGTCCCGGTACTATCCCTCTGCTGTAACAAAACATTTATAATTAAGTGTGAAATACGTGTGAAATATAAATTCATTATGCCATAATTATATATTATATATTACTTAATTATAGCATAATATAATATATAAATTGAAATCTTACTGACAAGGAGATGACGCAACCTGTTTCATCGATTTTAACACGAGTCATAGCACACTCGATAGCTATGATGCCGTGTATAAACGCCTTAACATAATATGTGTGAATGCGTCTTTGTTTACGAGTAATTTGCAGTTAAAGTTTGGCTCGCGGAGCCGTGCCATACATAGGGCGCAAGTTACGAAACTCTTTCACGAAGCGGCGTGGCTGAGCACACAGAGGCTCCCGCGCCGCGAACACTTTTGCGCCGACGACGGCGTTCGAGTCCCGCCGACGACAGGTTCGTTTTTTTTCGTATGTAAAGACATGTAATAAATATTTTTATATTGTTCTTATATATATAATTGCTTTTTTTGTTTCTACGCTATTAATCAAGGCTAATTAGGAGAGTCAGGTCTTTCAAATATAAACACAACTTTTTTATTAATTACAATAAAATGTTTTTGTCCGTATCAAAACACACGCACACACACATATAAGACAAATATAAGGCACACAAATGAAAGTTACGTATTATAAAATGTGATCATGCTGTCGCAACTCTGCGGATGGAATGCCGTATAAAAGCATGTAAAACATAATAGTTTTTTGCACCAACTGCACGTAATGAACGTAATTTTTTGTACAAATACACTTTTGACTATGTATAGTTGGTGAAAAACATATTTGATTGACGTTGTAAAATACCTCGCGACTGTCAACAAGACTGGACGCATACCACGCATATTGGAGCATAAAATTGAAAACTGGTGCTGATAACAGATAGTGTGTGAGCGATTGTATACGAATCGCATCAGCGCGAGTGTTCAAATTTATATTTTCGTCGCCGGTATATAAAGAAGGACAGTTCTGTATACGCTTTATAATGATTTTGACCTGTCTATAGAAATAAACATCGCACGGTTGACAAATTGGCGTACATTTTGGTAGTATTATTTGTAGGTTACACGTTGGCCTATTGTTATTATCGCGAAATATTTCGTTATACATATGGATATTCTTTTGTCCTCCTCAAGAATGAACAAGAAATAAAAACTGATGATTACCAACGTACGGCTTGAGAACCAGTTTCAAATATTGCTGGTAGAGAGACGTTGTTAATTTCCCTGATTTGGAGCAGACTGGAACAACATTTTTACATAATAGCAATAACGCATCTACCTCTTTCTGTACCCGGACTCCAAATGTGTCGGAAGTCTCTTGTAAGCAAACGAACACTTTATTTAATAGCTTGCCCGATTGTGTGACAGAATATTGTGCAGTATAAGAGTGAGTCACTTTGTTTAGATCGCCGATATATAATTGTACCAATTTTTCGCCAGTATGCGTGTACGTTCGTGCAACATTTACGCGATATTCGCAGCCCGTTTGGTCAGAATTTATTATGTAATCCGGTGATATACTTCTAATTAATTCTTGAAAGTGTACAGCGGATTCCATCACAGCTTGCGGTGATATTATTTCTCTTTTTGATAAATACCGAACAACTCGACGGTTAGAAATTTTGTATTCACGTAGAAATGACGTTAACCATGTGTTCGATGCTACAAAGCGGAAAGTTTTGTCATGTTCTTCGCTTTCTTCTCCTTGTTTGTTATATTGAACGGCTACAGCCATCGCCCACTATTGAAGGAGACGTCGTGTAACAAGTTGCCTTTGCTCTCTTGCTTCCGTAAACCGATCATACACATTTCGTTTTATTAATTGCAGCTTATCCCAATAATTTCCACCAGATAAAATGTATTTGCAGAAGCGTGTAACTTCACTGTGATAATGCAAATGCTGTTTAAACTTGCTTTGTAACGTACGGAAGCTCCAATTCGGATGTTCGTTTGCGGTCATAACTATTTTCAATTTTACATCGTACGGCACTAGATCCATCGCTGCAACTTTTTGCGGAGGTTCGTAGTCTTCCGTTCTTTGACTCGTATGAGGCTTGTCCGGAGAAGACTCTTTCGTTCTTTGACTCGTATGAGGCTCGTCCGAAGAAGACGATTGAACATCTTCCATCGCGTCTTCTTCAATCACGTCTTCTCCTTCTGCTATATAATATTCCACCTCATCTGATATTTTATGATATTTCCCAACAGTTTAATTAATTTTTCAAACAATTTTCCGCCAATTAATTTGGAATTTTTTGATAATTTTCTTGGCGCTTCATTATTAATTAAATTAAATTGTATCAGGACATCTGCAAATATGAATTCAATATAATTGATATTGTATACAAGGCCAACAACAATACGTACAAATATATCTTTCCATTGCTCACACATTCAATATATTTACCTCGAAGATATTCTATTGCGTCCGTCAACTCTTCTTTCGTAACATTTTGCTAGATTTTGCACATAGCTGATCGTTGCTTCATCTACAAACGTGGTTTCCATTTTTAACACGAATTTTTCACTGTTCACGTTACGAAGACTGCCCAGAGAATGAAGCGAGCACGTCACAAAACATGAGAATCCCTCTGCGAGAACGGGAAAGGGAAGAGGGTTCCTTTCTACTTGTAACGGTTCTAACGGCTCTCGGGTTTCTCTCACACAAAATAATCACTGTCTGGCCATTTCTTTCCCATACCATACGAAATATTTATGCGAAATAGATTTACACGGAAAAAACATTTTATTGTAATTAATAAAAAAGTTGTGTTTATATTTGAAAGACCTGACTCTCCTAATTAGCCTTGATTAATAGTGTAGAAACAAAAAAAGCAATTATATATATAAGAACAATATAAAAATATTTATTACATGTCTTTACATACGAAAAAAAACGAACCTGTCGTCGGCGGGACTCGAACGCCGTCGTCGGCGCAAAAGTGTTCGCGGCGCGGGAGCCTCTGTGTGCTCAGCCACGCCGCTTCGTGAAAGAGTTTCGTAACTTGCGCCCTATGTATGGCACGGCTCCGCGAGCCAAACTTTAACTGCAAATTACTCGTAAACAAAGACGCATTCACGCATATTATGTTAGGGCGTTTATACACGGCATTATAGCTATCGAGTGTGATATGACTCGTGTTAAAATCGATGAAACAGGTTGCGTCATCTCCTTGTGAGTTTCGTCTGTCTGATGGGACTGGTGGCGGTAGCTGTTCTCCCAACTGCTGCGGCTTGGCATCAGACTTTGTTTTTAAATCGTGCTCGATCGTCTCTTTCATTTTTTAATTTCTTCTTGTAGCTTTTTATTTTCATCTTTTAATGTTATATTATTCATTTCAACATCATCTATTTGCAAACTGAAACAAAATTTGCAGTTAATAAAATGTAGAATATGCAAGAATATGTAACAGGAAGACTATAATTAATGTTCGATATTATAGAAAATTATTTACTTGTCTAATTCAATATCACTCATTGTTAATCTGAAACAAAATTTGCAATTAATAATATACAATAATATTATGATATTGGATATCCGTACAAGACATTTTGTAATAAAAAACTATCTTATTGACTGAGTTTCGTAAAGCGCATCAGACTTTGTATGTGCTAACTGACATAACGTGAGCGCTTTAAAAAACTCAGCGAATTAAATAATAAAATAATTGATATACTTACGATATTATAATAATGTGCGTCTCCACAAACTTTATGCATTGATGGCCACTGACCATATAACATATAATAGACTATGAAACGCTATAATACACTACGACACGCAATAAACAATTGAAACGCGATATTTTATGTACATGCTTTTCGCACGTTATCGACTGCAAGCGCTACTGGTACCATGTTGTGTTAGAAATTCGAAACGGGCAACTCCAACGACGACGACGTTCCGTACTTATTGATGTTCTTATACTATAATAGGGTAAAAAAGGAGTGATATGATCCTAAAAAACTTACCTTTTTGAAAAAAGGTAAAAAATGGCGCCAAGTACATGCGCTAGATGAAAATATTTATTAGTTAAATATAAAAAGTTAAGACTTTCATGAAGAATATATTACAAAATAATGATGAAGAATATAGTACAAAAAGTCTGTTAAAATCAGTTTCTTCTAAAAAAATTGTGATATCAAAAAGTTGCGCCAAAATAAAAATGAAAATTTGTACATTATTTATATGATATTTGACATTCAAAATGTTATATCCAATAAAATATTGACTTAGACAAAAATATGACATTCAATAAAATATAGATATTGATGAAATATGAATTTGTATATCAAGCTTTGATACTAAAAATAGAAAAATATTGTATAAAACAGTTTTGCTTTAAAAACCAAAAGACTTAAAGATTTAAAAATTTGTAGCATTGAAGCATTCAATATAATTAGTTTGGAAATATAGTTGGGTAAAAACGAGCAATATTTAAATCACAAATATATTGTAGAAGAAGAATATTTTTTAAATCTACTTTTCTTGAAACAGTAATTATATCAGGAAATTGTGTCAAAATTAAAATTTAATTTGTACATTACGGCTTAATATTAGAAATGGAAGTCATGAAAATTTATACATGACTATTTAGTATATTAAAAGTGGATTTAGTATATTAAAAGTTGTAAAAGCTATTTACAAAATATTGCTTCCAAAACCAAAAAATCTTAAAGCATTGTAAATAAGTAATAACTGTAAGGAAAGAAAAGGGAAGGAACAATGTAATAAAAAAAATTATTAATATAAAGAAATGTGTTTGTGTGAGTTATTAGAAATTAAAAAAATATTTAATTCAAAAAACTTGGCTCTGCTAGACTGAATATAATAATAACTGTCTTAACGAAAAAAAAAGAGAAAGAACAATATAATAAAAAAATTATAAATACAAAGAAATGTGCGTATTTGTGTGAGTTATTATAATGTGTATATGTGTGTATGTAGATGTGCATAAGGAAATAAGCGTGTCGAATAGGTGTTAGGGCTTAGATTATAAGTTAGTTACATAAGTTTAGTTTGTAAGGACTATTCGTTATAAATTATAAATAAATTGTTCAATATTATTAAATTAATTAAATTGATTCCTTTTTTCGACAACCTAGGATATTATTCGGTATAACAGCACCAAGTTTTTTGCATTAAATATTTTTTTAATTTCTAATAACTCACACAAACACGCACATTTCTTTATATTAATAATTTCTTTTATTACATTGTTCCTTCCCTTTTCTTTCCTTTTCATTCCTTACAGTTATTACTTATTTACAATGCTTTAAGATTTTTTGGTTTTGGAAGCAATATTTTGTAAATATTTTGTAAATAGCAAATATTTTGTAAATAGCTTTCCCACTTTTAATATTAGGTGTGTGAATTAATTCGGTCCATCTGGCGGTCAATTGCTGTACTATGTAATTTTCTAATCTCTAATGTCTGCAAAAGGCTTTATTTTTTAGTTTTGATATCTGGCAATAATATTGATGAACGTTTGGGTTTGTAACAATAACATCGTGTTTATTTGATTCGAAAATGTCGAAATTCGAGCCGAAAAGCATCATTTCCGGGAAGTTCTCATTTTCTGTTTTCATTTGAAGAAAACAGCTGCTATAGCTCATCGAATGCTCGTAGCAGCTTATGGTGAAAGTGCTCTCACCGATAAATCATGTAGAGAATGGTTTCGACGTTTCAAAAGTGATAATTTCAGATGACAAACCTCGTTTAAGTCAGCCGAAGAAGTTCGAGGACAAGGAATTACAGGCGCTAATCGATGAAGATCCATGTCAATCGTAACATGAGCTCGCGCAATTGTTGAATGTTGATCGATCAACAATTTCTGTGCGTTTGGTAGCCATGGAAAAGATTTACAAAGAAGGAAGATGGGTGCCATACGAACTGAAAGAGACATCGAGAGGCAAAAAGCCATGTCTGAAATCTTGCTTGCCAGGCAAAAAAGAGAAGGTTTTTTGCATCATATTGTGACTAGAGACGAAAAGTGGATATATTTCGATAATCCCAAACGAAGGAAATCCATTAGCGATCCAGGAAAACTATCCACATCGATACCAAAGCGGAATATTCACGGCAAGAAAGTAATGCTCTGTATATGGTGGGACCAAAAAGGTGTAGTGTATCATGAACTATTAAAACAGAGCCAAACCATCACTACCGAATTTTACCAATAACAACTGATCCATTTAAATAACGCATTGAAGAATAAGCGGCTGGAATATGCAGAGACACGACAAAGTGATCTTCCAACACGATAACGCTCGGCCACATGTTGAAAAGATTGTGAAGGCCGCTTGGAAGCACTTGGCTGGGACGTTTTACCTCACCCGCTGTGTTCACCAAATATTGCTCCATTCGATTATCACTTGTTCAGATCGATGGCACACGGGCTTTCGGACCAGTACTTCAACAATTATGAAGAAATAGAGAAATGGATCACTTCGAAGGACGAGTCGTTTTTCCGTCACGGGATGCAACAACTGCCAGACAGATGGGAAAAAATAATAACAAGCGATGGCAAATACTTTGATTAGTGTACTTTTTCATGTTTTTTTCATACTAAAGTCTTTTTTTGGAAAAAACCGGATCGAATTAATTCATACACCAATATATTAAATAGTCATGTATAAATTTTCATGACTTCTATTTCTAATATTAAGCTGTAATGTACAAATTAAATTTTAATTTTGATACAATTTTCTGATATAATTACTGTTTCAAGAAAAGTAGATTTAAAAAATATTCTTCTTCTACGTACAATGTATTTGTGATTTAAATATTTCTCATTTTTACCCAACTATATTTCCAAACTAATTATATTGAATGCTTCAATGCTTCAAATTTTTAAATCCTTAAGTCTTTTGGTTTTTAAAACAAAACTGTTTTATACAATATTTTTCTATTTTTAATATCAATGCTTGATATACAAATTCATATTTTATCAATATCTATATTTTATTGAATGTCATATTTTTGTCTAAGTCAATATTTTATTGGATATAACATTTTGAATGTCAAATATCATGTAAATAATGTACAAATTTTCATTTTTATTTTGGCGCAACTTTTTGATATCACAATTTTTTTTAAAAGAAATTGATTTTAACAGAATTTTTGTAATTCTTCATTATGACTTTTTGTAACATATTCTTCATTAGAGTTTTAACTTTTTATATTTAATTAATACACATTTTCTTCCAGCGCGTGTATTTGGCGCCATTTTTTACCTTTTTTTAAAAAGGTAAGTTTTTTAGGATTATAGTTAATATCTTAATATCTTAATAATCTAATATTTACTAAATATTTTATATTTTTATGATACGTTTTTATATTTTAAGAAATGGACTATATAGGGTGTCTGGAAAGGTAAGGTCAATCGAATAGGAGGTGAAAGAGTAGCATGTGTAGAACACATAATGTAAATAAAATTTGTTCGTATTCATTATGGTTTAGAAAATACAACGCTTTATAGGGGTGCATAAAAAGTATTGAAACCCCTTAATATTTCGAAAAGTACGCATTCTCAAGAAAAATATTTTTTACAAAAATTGTAGGGTTTTAAGTGAAGCATTAAATAGAAAAATTAGTATGACTTTGAATAATGTTCTCAAGGTCACGTAAAGATAACCTAGAAATTTTTAATGGGTATCCTCAGTTTTTATTGTACATTATTGTAGCTTATCTCGAGAACTTTCCAAAACAGAATAATTCCAGTAAACAAAATACTAGCAGAACGCGCGCAGATTGACGCTAATTTCGATCAGATCCCTGCATCAAAACCATAGCCATCTGTGTCCTCATTAGGCTCGTGTTTTGTCAACAGGACTTGCGTGCAGGCTGTGCGAGCAGAGTGTCGGCAGAAACCGCGCAGGTCCTGTTGCCAATCTACGTGCAGTCTGAGCGCAAAGTTTGTTCGATTTCTGCCGCCAATCTGCCGTCAAATTACTGCAAGTTTTGCGCGATTTTTGCTACAAATCTAGTTAAATATCCGATAGCAGGATCTGATCTATCATATTTGACCGCAGATTGGTGGCACAATTTGATATAACAGATTCTGCGTTAAATTTGTTACCTATTTGCCATCAAATTATGATAGCAGGCTTTGCTCGAAATCTGCTCGTACAGGTTTGGCTATCTGGGATGAAATATATTTTTATTAGGTATTTTTTGAGTTATGAGGCTTGAAGGTTACAGTACCGCCGACATTAGCCAAGGTGTACCACCTGGTGGAGGTTGCACGGTCGGATTTACACCTCTGGTGTGTGTGTGTGTGTGCGTGTGCGTGTGCGTGCGCGTGCGTGCGTGCGTGCGTGCGTGCGTGCGTGCGTGTGTGTGTGTGCGTGCGTGCGTGCGTGTGTGTGTGTGTGTGTGTGTGTGTGTGTGTGTGGGTGTGTGTGTGTGTGTGTGTGAGTCAGCAGAGATAAGGACCTCACGGTTTGTCACTCCCGTAGTATTTATCGATTCCAAACCCTCTCTGCTGTATGTGTGTGTTAGGTTGTATAGCTGCAAAATAAGCATATATTGTTGAAAGCAGCTTATAATGTTTTGCTTTTACTGAAGCAAATGTTCAATATGTGCTCCTCTATTGCGTAAACATACTTTAGCGTCTACTAAGACTTCATGTTTCAGATTGTCACACATTCTACACTGTCGTATTTGTGCCGCAACTTCACGAATCTTTCGTACCCCAGGGAGAAATGCAAGATCGGAGAGACGTCTATTAGACGTCGGGGGCGTCTAATCTAAAATAACGTCTAAGAATATTAAATCTAGACGCCATATAATTTGTGTTTTTTACACATAGAAACCTAATATTCATATAATAGCGGGGCCTGTTTTGAACTGCAAATCATATACACTCAAACGCAAAAAACCCGGTACACTAAAAATTTGGGAAAAAATTACAAAATTTCAAATGATCATAACTTGGTAAATAATGAAGATACAAATATGCGCAGAAATGCAAAATGAAGCTTGAAACGTCCTCTTTAAGAATATCTGAATGGCAATTATGCTCGGCCATTTTTTTCAAAATGGCGGATGATAAAGTGAGAGGATGCAAAATTGATAATCAAAGGTCCGTGTTTGCGATGGCGCATGGTGTGCATCAGGTATCGCAGCGTAATGGGACCAAATGCACATAGTGTATGTAGTGAAAGTATAGAGTGTTATCTTTAAAATGCTACTTTACCGAGCTCGATGTGATCATTTTTCACTGAGTTGTTCCAAATTTTGCTAAAAATGCGGTTTTCTTGTTAAATTTGCATAATTCAGTGAATAAGTATCGCATCAAGCTCTATAACGAAGTATTTTAAAGAAAACATTCTATTATTTTAGGTACTTTTCGTCCCATTGAGCTGCGACACTTACTTTGCTCCATGCGCCGTCGCACGCTCGAACCTTTTTTTAGCAACTTTTCATGTTCTCCTTTTTATCACCCGCCATTTTGAAAAAATAACGTTGCGCACAATTTCGATAGATCTTTCGAAAAGTACAGTTTCAAAGCTTTCAAACCGTTTTTGAAATTTGCTGCTAGGATATTTAGGTGTCGAGATATTCAATTTCGAATTTGCAACAAATGTCGATTCAGCGAGGCTTAAGGGGCTAAGAAGCTCTGCGGTTCGTTTGGCTCTTTCATAATTTCAATAGCTGTGTTCATATTTCTCTATATAATAATTTACATAACCTGCACAATATATTCAATGATTTGCATTTATTATTTTGAAAGCCAGGGAAATGAAAGTAAAATTCAATTTAGGTTCTTCATTTTGCGTAATCGATATTACGTAATAAAGATGAATTGCGTTTTAAGATACCGCTGTCATTAGCTCAAATTATGGTTGTAAGTCTTCCCAATATAAACCGCATGGAGTTTTACTGGTAGGAAAAGTCCCATTGTATGTAGTGTGTGTGTGTGTGTATGTGTGTTTGTATACCACAAAGATAAGGATCCCGTGGTTCGTCAGCTCCACAGTATTTCAAGATTTCACACCCTCCTTGTGGTGTGTGTGTGTGTGTGTGTGTGTGTGTGTGTGTGTGTGTGTGTGGTACAGCAGAGATAAGGACCCCGCAGTTCGTCACTCCTGCAGTAATTAATGTCTCCAAACTCTCTCTGCTGTGTGTGTGGTGTGTGTGTACTAATAGTGGGTATGACTGCCTCGTGCGCGTATTATCTCATTCATACGATCAGGCATACTCCTTATTAGTCTTTTAATTTCATCCTGCGTAATTGTATTCCATTCGTTTTCGAGAATTATTCGCAGTTCTCGCAGTGACTGAGGAGCAGGTACGTGATTTCGTACTTTCCTGCCGAGGTTGTCCCATAAGTGTTCGATTGGATTTAAATCTGGACTATTTGCTGGCCAATCGAGTCGATTTATGCCAACTTCATCGAAGAAATCAAGCACTCTTCTCGCAGTGTGTGGTCGAGCATTGTCTTGCATAAACAAGAACTTCTCTCCGATGAAGGGTGCGTACGGAACAACATACGGAATGAGTATGTCTTCCACGTATACATCTGCGTTCATATTCTTGTCAAAAAAAGTGCGGATCTGTATGAGCATTAGCTGAAATTCCTGCCCAAATCATTACAGAGCCTCCATTGTAGCTATGCCTCTCACTTACCGTACAGTCTGCAAATCGTTCTCCACCGCGACGATAAACTCGTTCTCGTCCATCTGAAGAATAGATACAAAAACGAGATTCATCGCTAAAGAGTACTTTGCTCCAGTCTGCGTAAGTCCAGTCTCTATGCTCAACTGCAAAATTGAGTCGAGCTACGCGACATTTAAGCAAAGGTACAGCTGCTGGCCTGCGCGAAAGCAGATTTTGTTCCTTTAATCTTCTCCGAACGGTGTTAACGGATATATTAATGTTGCGGACATCCCTTAAATTGTTTCTAATTTGAACAGATGTTCGATGTCTGTCTCTTAACGAATTTGAAACAATAAATCGGTCATCATTGTGATTGGTACATCGAGGACGTCCCGAACCAGGCCTTCTATGGAATGAATTGGTTTGTAAGTACCTGGCATAAGCACGTTGCACAGTTGACACTGACAAATCAAGTGCCTGAGCAACGTACCTTCGACTTCTGCCATCTTCAATTAAAGCAATAACTTGAGCAGCCTTTTCAGGATTTATCGTCGCCATAATCGACGCAATAATTTCGATGCGAAACAATCAATTATGGTTTAAATTGATGAAGTTGCACGAAGTAACGCGCCTCGAAAGGAAAAGATCACGGAAAAAGAAAAGTCGCACGAGGCAGCGCTTATCGGAGTGAACACGTTCGGAAAAGGAAAATTGTTTGTCTTTGTTTATTGTCTTGGCACATACATTTAAGAAAAATCCAGTCAAGCCAGGCGTTAAAGCCCGGGGCACCGACAGAATCTCAGTCAAGCCAGAACGTAAGCCCGGCGTACTGACTGGACTCGCGAAGTCCAGCGTACAAGAGATAGTACAAGAGATAGTGCCACTATCGGCGGTGGACCGTACGAAGGCCAAAAGCTGTACGAAGGCAATCTCTGATCGTTTCCGCGGGCATTCTTATATGCCCTGGGCAGCTCGAACTCGCGTGCGAGCCGAGGGGCTCGCGCGCGCGACAACCCAGATCGCCGCGTCGCGGCGGCTCCGTGGACTAGGAGCGCCAGGGAATTTCGACGTTCAGGTGGCGTCCAGCGACTCGGCATCCCGCGCGCCGGGTCACCGCGAACTCAGGCGCGATCCTGAACAGCATATTGAAGCTGTGTACCATAATGGCCAATCGTATGGAGAAGATAGAGAGCTAGGGACAGCTTCGCGAACTAAAGTGTATACCACAGTGATCATGCGTAACTGAAGGGTAAAGAATAATAACTTTTGATAAAAATTAAATTTCCAATTCGCAAAATTGTGTAAATTATTGTATAGAGAATAATGAACGCGGCTATTGAAATTATGAAAGAGCCAAACGAACCGCAGAGCCTCTTAGCCTCTGAAGCCTCGCTGAATCGAATCATTTGTTGCAAATTCGAAATTGAATATCTCGACACCTAAATATCCCAGCAGCAAATTTCAAAAACGGTTTGAAAGCTTTGAAACCGTACTTTTCGAAAGATCTATCGAAATTGTGCGCAACGATATTTTTTCAAAATGGCGGGTGATAGAAAGAAGAACATGAAAAGTTGCTAAAAAAAGGTTCGAGCGTGCGACGGCACATGGAGCAAAGTAAGTGTCGCAGCTCAATGGGACGAAAAGTATCTAAAAGTATAGAATGTTTTCTTTAAAATACTTCGTTATAGAGCTTGATGCGATACTTATTCACTGAATTATGCAAATTTAACAAGAAAACCGCATTTTTAGCAAAATTTGGAACAACTCAGTGAAAAATGATCACATCGAGCTCGGTAAAGTAGCATTTTAAAGATAACACTCTATACTTTCATGTGCATTTGGTCCCATTACGCTGCGATACCTGATGCACACCATGCACCATCGCAAACACGGACCTTTGATTATCAATTTTGCATCCTCTCACTTTATCATCCGCCATTTTGAAAAAAATGGCCGAGCATAATTGCCATTCAGATATTCTTAAAGAGGACGTTTCAAGCTTCATTTTGCATTTCTGCGCATATTTGTATCTTCATTATTTACCAAGTTATGATCATTTGAAATTTTGTAATTTTTTCCCAAATTTTTAGTGTACCGGGTTTTTTGCGTTTGAGTGTATATACGTATATATACGAGGACGGTCCGATAAGTACTTAGCCTCACCGTCCGATGGCGCCACTATCGCAAGAGAAATTTACTATCGTGTAGTACATTCTCGTAGACGGCTACTGTCGAAATTTCAGCCGAATCGGACTCGTAGTTTTGTTTTGACCGTGTGTGGAAGCGGGCGTGTCCGCGGATTTTAGAAAAATGGAAAAAGAGCAATATCGGTTGGTGATTCTTGTTTTTGGAAGGGAAATCGCGCAGCGAAATCAAAGAGCGCTTGGATGCTGTGTACGGTGACTCTTCTCCTTCGATGGCGACCGTCAAAAATTGGTTTAACGAGTTTCAACGTGGTCGCACGTCGGTTTTTGATGAGCCACACCCAGGTGCCTCGAAAACGACTACCACGGAGGATAACATGACAAAAATCCACGATCTCGTATTGGCAGACCGCCGATTGAAGGTGCGCGAGATAGCTGAGACAGTAGGCATCTCAAAAGACCGCGTGGGTCATATCCTGCATGAAATTTTGGGCATGAGAAAGCTGTCGGCGCGATGGGTGCCGCGTTTGCTCACTCCGGACAACAAGCGCAACCGTGAGACCACTTCAGAGCAGTGTTTGACGCTGTTTAAGCGCAATCCGAAGGAGTTTCTGCGTCGTTTCGTGACCGTCGACGAAACATGGATCCACTGGTACACACCAGAGACCAAGAAACAGTCGAAACAGTGGACTTCACCCGGCGAACGTGCTCCGAAGAAGGCGAAGACTGTCCTATCGGCCGGAAAAGTGATGGCCACCGTTTTCTGGGATTCACAAGGTGTGATCTACATCGACTACCTGGAGAAGGGCAAAACGGTCACAGGGCTGTACTATGCCGAATTATTGGGCCGATTCGACGCCGAATTGCAGAAAAAACAGCCCCATTTGGCGAAGAAAAAAGTGCTCTTCCACCATGACAACGCACTGGCTCACACCTCCGCCCTCGCCACGGTCAAATTGGTCGAATTGGGCTACGAACTGCTGCCCTATCCACCGTATTCTCCAGATTTGGCCCCGTGCGACTTCTTTTTGTTTCCAAACTTGAAAAAGTCACTCGCCGGGCAGAAATTTGAGTCGAATGAGGAGGTCATCGCCGCCACGGAGGCCTACTTTGCACACCTCGAGAAAACGTATTTTTCAGACGGGTTAAAGAAATTGGAGCATCGCTGGGTCAAGTGTATCGAGCTAAAAGGAGACTATGTTGAGAAATAAATTGCCACTTTTCCAAAATTTTCGTTTTTCTTTTGTAGGCTAAGTACTTATCGGACCACCCTCGTATATATACAGGGTGTCCCATTTGAAGTGTCCACCCTAAATATCATTCTTATTTTTGATTTTAGAGAAAAATGGTTCAGACACGTTTTGTATGGTTTCGAGGAGGCCATAGGATGGTACCATTGATTTGACCTTGAAGAATCATTTCAAGGTCACGTGAAGGTTACCTTAATTTTTTTAAACGGCATCCCCTATTTTTTATTACATATTCTTATAGCTGACCTCGAGAGCTTCCCGAAACACTCTAATCAAATATCTTTTGGTGAAGTACTTTTCGAGTTATAAAGCTCCAAATTTACAAAATTTTGATAGAAATACAAAATATTTCGTAAAACATTCACTTTCCGATAGTCTTATCTGACATGATCCAACCAGTCAAGGCAAGATCCGAGCATGATCCAACCAGTCAAGGCGAGATCCGAGCATGATCCAACCAGTCAAGGCAAGATCCGAGCATGATCCAGCCAGTTAAGACAAGATCCTGTATTGCCTGATAATCAATGAACTGTAACAATTGTGAAAGTGCAATTCTTTTAATGAAACAAATATCAAGAGGCTTGTTTCAAATTTCTTACTTGGACAACTGTTGGTATTTTAGCGAAGTCTCAGACAGACGCATATTATTATCCATTGACTTTTTTTTTTTATAAGGCAGGAATTTTTGGTTTTTTGGCGCTTTTTTCTTTATAATTATGGCTGCTTATCCACCAAATGAAATTATGGATATGATTCGCATTTTGGGTGAGGCCAGGAATAATTACTCGGCAGCAGAAAGGCTTTATGCTGAAAGATTTCCAGA
Organism: Harpegnathos saltator; assembly: GCF_003227715.2. NCBI lineage: Eukaryota > Metazoa > Arthropoda > Insecta > Hymenoptera > Formicidae > Harpegnathos > Harpegnathos saltator. Next base: position 324,367 of record NW_020230255.1, read on the forward strand.
CAGACGCCATCCTGATAGGAAAGTAATAAAAAGACTCTGCGACAGAGCTGAACAGGGTATTCTTAGAAGAAACCGGCGAAAATCGGGCCCTGATGAAGTCACATCATTGACTGTTATAGGTGCCGTTGCTTTGAATCCTCAAATCTCTACGAGACAAATTGAGAGGCAATACGGTATATCTAAATCAACAGCTAATCGTGTGCTCAAGCTCAACAAGTTTCACCCATATCACATTCATCTAACTCAGCAATTGGAAGAGAGGGACTACTAACACCGTGTACGTTTTTGTAACTGGGCTCGAGATCAAATCCAACAAAATCCCCGGTTCATTGCTGATACGCTTTTTTCTGATGAAGCCACGTTTTGTAATAGAGGAGGCGTTAATAGACATAACTGACATTATTATTCAGATGCTAATCCACATTGGCAGAGAAGCCAAGAGTTCCAACGGCAGTGGTCCATTAACGTTTGGGCAGGCATCCTGGGAGATGTTATTGTGGGTCCATATTTTTTTGAAGAAAATCTCAATGCGGCAATCTATCTAAGATTTCTTCAAGATGACCTGCCAAACCTCTTGAGACATGTCGACAATGATTTACTCAGACGAATATGGTTCCAACAAGATGGAGCACCGGCTTATAGATCTCGAGCTGTTACACAATATTTAAACAATAGATTCCCGAATAGGTGGATTGGTATGGGCAGTCGAGTTCAAGAATGGCCCCCACGATCACCCGACTTGACACCCCTAGATTTTTATTTCTGGGGCTACATTAAAGATATAGTTTATTCGCAAAAGCCTACAACCGTTGAAAATATGAAAAACCGGATCAGACAGGCTTGCAGAAATATTAATATAGGTGTTCTTGAAAAAGTTAGGGACGATTTTCACCATAGACTAGAGCCATGCATACAAGTAAATGGCCAAGTTTTTGAACACTTTAAGTAATTGTACACAAAAGATCTTGTCTTGACTGGTTGGATCATGCTCGGATCTTGCCTTGACTGGTTGGATTATGCTCGGATCTTGCCTTGACTGGTTGAATCATGTAAGATAAGACTATCGGAAAGTGAATGTTTTACGAAATATTTTGTATTTTTATCAAAATTTTGTAAATTTGGAGCTTTATAACTCGAAAAGTACTTCACCAAAAAACATTTGATTATAGTGTTTTGGGAAGTTCTCGGGGTCAGCTACAAGAGCATGTAATAAAAAATAGGAGGTGTCGTCTAAAAAAATTGAGGTAACCTTCACGTGACTTTCAAATGACTCTTCAAGGTCAAATCGATGGCACCATCTTATAGCCCCCTCGAAACCATACAAAACGTGTCTGAACCATTTTTCTCTAAAATAAAAAATAAGAGATATTTGGGGTGGACACTTAAAATGGGACACCCTGTATAGAGGACCCAATTTTAAAGTTTACAGTGCTATATTTCGCAAACCAATGTCTTTATTGAAAAATGTTTCAAATAAAAGTTGTAAGGTTTAGAGAGGGACATTTGACGGTGACCTTGGCTTGACCTTGGATTGTCGTTTGAAGGTCACGTAGAGATCAACTTTAAAATCCTAAATGGAACCCCCCATTTTTTATTGCATATTCTTGTAGTCCTTGTTGAGTTATTTCCAAAATACTACCGACTTTTGTCTTTTGCATATGTTATTCCAAGGTTGCTCGGTAGGTAGGATTTGTACATCATAGTTTATCTTCCTTCGGGAATCACTTCGATGCCACTTTCCCTCATCGATGGATAGGTCGGGATGGTCCAGTTTGATGGCCACCGAGATCACCCGACCTTATTCCTTCGGATTTTTATCTTGTGAAGATTTTTGAAAAACGCAGTGCTCCGTCAAGCACCAACGACGCGGCAAGATATGATTCAATTTCAGTTTGATGACCGCATAAAAAATGCGGCCATCAAACTGGACCATCCCGACCTATCCATCGATGAGGGAAAGTGGCATCGAAGTTATTCCCGAAAGAAGATAAACTATGATGTACACTCGTGAACTAAAAGGTATGTGCACCGATTTTTTGTTGACTTCGGAACGCGCTCCAACTTGAGGAGAAAGACAATCACTGCTTCATACGTCAGCGCTGTCATTTATTACGAGAGCAGAAGGATGGCATATACGAGTGTCAAATAAGTAGTGATTGTGGCGTAGACACAAATGTCTTGGAGACTTTGAGTTATAATTGAAGGAATGAAGAAAACAAATAGTGATTGTGAAGAAAAATGGCAAAAGGCTTCATAAAATTTGTAAAACAGCATATTAAAGGAGAATATTAATTGTCTAATAATATTTTAAGTGAAAAATATTTTTTATAGCTATAAAAAATAATATTATAGCTATAAATTTGCCTTCGACGTTAAATGAATATGTATGTAATGCTATCATTTACATAGGTGGAAAATTATGTTATTGCGCTCATAAAAAATAAGCAGCAGACCAAGTCGAGTGATATTTTTTTAACAAGATACTCATATCACTCAACTTGGTCTGCTGCTTACTTTTGCTGAACACAATAATATAATTCCTCACCTATGGAAATAATAGCATTATATATATATTCATTCAACGTCGATGACAAATTTATTAACATTAAATAAATTATGGTTTATAACTTTTTTAACTTACACTCAAATTTAAAAATATTTTTCATTTAAAATATTATTAGACAATTAATACTCTCCTTTAATATGCTGTTTTACAAATTTTATGAAGCCTTTTGCCACTTTTCTTCACAATCACTTATATTTGTTTTCTTCATTTCTTCAATTATAATGCAAAGTCTTCAAGACATTTGTGTTTACGCCACAATACTACTTATTTGACACTCGTATATGCCATCTTTCTGCTCTCGTAATAAGTAACAGCGCTGACGTATGAAGCAGTGGTTGTTTTTCTCCTTAAGTTGGAGCGCGTTCCGAAGTCAACAAAAAATCGGTGCACATACCTTTAAGTTCACGAGTGTACAAATTATGCGGAAAAATATATATAGGAGAAACCGGGAGGAGGATTAGTACACGGATCAAAGAACACCAGTGATGTACCAAATACAGTCACTTTTCTCAATCTGCCTTGGCTGAACACTGGATGGAGACTGGACACATCGTGCAGTATGACAAAACAACCATTTTGGCCCTCTCACAAAACTACTACGCCAGAAAACATCGAGGATTGGAAATTCTGAAACATTCTAACAATGTTAACCGAGATAAGGGTCTTTAGGTGAATCCTATTTGACACGCTGTCCTCCCGGTTCTTAATTGACCAGCCGGCCAATTAATATGATGGGTCGAAACATTTCCCCCATCCCATTCCCTATTTTTCCCAACCCCAACTTAGAAGAATGGAAGAGTATATAAGGACAACCACAAACCAGGAAGATTCAGTATCGAAGCTCCTAGCCTGATGATGCAAGCTGCAATGTTTGCGAAACGTCGGCACAAAGCTGAATTACAACGCAGTATTCATCCGGAAGAAACACACACTAATTGTATCAATAGCCGCGAAAGTCTAAAAACTAGTATAAAGTAGGTAGTGTTTTGAAAATGTCTCGACAAGAGCTACAAGAATATGTAATAAAGAATAAAAAGTTCTATTCAGGATTTTAAAGTTGATTTTTACGTGACTTTCAAACAACAAGCCAAGGTCAAGCCAATGTCACCGTCAGATGTCCCCCTCTGAACCCTACAACTTTTGTTTGATACATTTTTCGCGATCTGGTTTACCTGACGAAATATTTTCGATTGTCGATTAAAATGGACCATCCTGTATATAGTATATGTGGATAGTGTATATAGTGGCAAGTAATTCGAACATCTGCTGTAATAGTTACTAAAAATTTTCACACACGCACACTTTACCTACACCTACACACACATATGTATATGTGCGAGCACGCACACACGCCCGCACACACACACACACATATACATACATATAGTATACACAAGAGGTAAATCTGACCGTGCAACCTCCACGTAATACACCTTGGGTAATGTTAATGCCAGCGATACTGTAACTTTCAAGTCTTGTAACTCAAAAAGTACTTAATAAAAAAATACTTTATTATAGTGTTTTGAAAAGCTCTTGAGATAAGCCCCACAAATATACAATAAGAAATTGGGATTTCTATTTAAGAAATTTATGATGACTTTCGCGTGACCTTAACAACGTTAAGTTGTCAAGGTCGTACTAATATTAATATGTAATGCGTTACTTGAAATTCTATAACTTTTGTCTGAAATATTTTTGTCTGTCGTTCTCGGTTTTCGAGATATTTGGCTGGCATGGGTGATCTGATTCTTCTATATAATCTAGATCAAAATAAGAGACGCGAATTTTTTTATACATGCCCAGTCCTCTTTTTAAGGAATGTAATATTCTTTCGGAAAAAAATTGGTGTTTTTTATTCGGAGCATGCAGCATCAAAAGTATAAGAGATAGAAAAAAAACTTTCCGAATACAAATTTAATAGTTTGAAAAGTACTTTATACGAGTATTTCCAACAAAAAATAAATTTAACATTAAATAAATTTAAAATAAATTAACATTTTTAACATACCCCAGCACTTACCAATTTTTTTATAATCTAAAAATTTTGTTTTTACCAAATAAATATTTTATGCTGAATTCAACCATATGTTATAATGTTATTTTCTGACACCAGACGACACCAGTTTCGAAGTTAGATAAAAACACGTCTATCTACCCGTAACGCTATAGCCGCCTACTCGACTCCATATATATATATGTAACATGTCTTTTTCGAACTTCTTCATAATAAGAGATTGTATTGATATTTAGAATCTGTAATCATAAAACATTTTAATATATAACAATAATATCAATACTAATTATTTTATACACAATAATAGTCATATACAGGGTGTGGCAAAAGTCTGGAAATATTGAAATATCTCTTAAAAATGAATTTTAGAAAAAACGTTTCAGACAAAAGTCGTAAAGTTTAAAAAGATGTATTCATGGGTAATATTAGCTTGACCTTGGATGACGTTGCCAAGGTCAGGTCAAGGTCAACCTGATATTGACGAGGCGGGCAAGATGCTGGAGCGCATCGTTGTCGACCGCCTCGTCCGGCACCTGTCCTCGGAGGGGCCGAACCTCCACGACCGTCAGTTTGGATTCAGGCCTGGAAGGTCCACGCTGGACGCGGTCCAGCACCTCCAGGAGCTGACCAGGACGGTCGTGGAGAGGGAGGGTGGGGTGTTGCTGGCGGTGTCTTTAGACATCAAAAATGCCTTCAACACCCTGCCCTGGCCGGAGATTGGACGGGCCCTCGAGCATCACGGGGTGCCCGTCTATCTCCGGCGGATCCTATCGGCCTATTTCGAGGACAGGGACCTCGCTTTCCCCAAGGAGGGCGGGGTCCAAGGCCGGCGCGCAATGGAACACGGTGTTTCGCAGGGGTCGGTTCTCGGCCCCTTGCTATGGAACATCGCGATCGACCGGGTGTTGCGCACTCCGCTCTCCCCGGGCTGCCATGTCGTCTGTACGCGGACGACACCTTAGTAGCGGCTGGGGGAGGAGTTGGGGGGAAGCTCGCCTCCGCGCGGAAATGGCGGTGGCAATGGTGGTGGGTACCATCGCAGACCTGGGTCTCAAGGTAGCGCCCCAGAAGACTGAAGCTGTGTTCTTTCACGACGGCAGTCGAGGGGCGCCGCCTGAGACACAGGTCCTGGTCGATGACGTCCACATCTGTGTCGGGCCAACAATAAAGTATCTCGGCCTGATGTTGGATAGCCGGTGGGACATTGGCCCGCATTTCAGGCAGCTGGCCCCAGGGTGTGCAAGGCAGGGCTGGCCGTGGCCAGTCTCCTGCGCAACCTGGGTGATCCGGGCTGGAGGGCTCGCCGCCTGTACGTGAGTACTGTTCTCTCTATCCCCTGGGCAACCTGTACGGAGCGCCGATATCGGCGTCCCAGCTTCAGGTCTGCCGCGATGGCATACGCCGGATGCGGCAGGCGTTGAGGCCGCTGTATATCAGGGCGATCAGCACAATATCGTACATTGCGGCGACCACCCTGGCCGGGTCCCCTCCTGTGGAGCTCCTCGCCGAGGAGAGGCGAGTCCTCTATTGGAGATAAGGGAGCTCCGCGAAGAGGGGGAGTTGTCGGCCGGGGACCTGCGGACCCTGAAGTCCCAAGCCGTGACCCGTACCCTGGAGACGTGGGGGGACATTTTGTCCGACCCACGGAGGTACGGGCGCGAGACGGCAGAGGCTATCCGCCCCTGCCTGCCAGAGCTGGCGGGCAGGAGGGGATGTGGAATGACCTTACATCTGGTGCAGGTGCTGACGGGCCACGGTTGCTTCGGCAAGTACCTGCACCGGACAGGGAAGGAGCCTACCACCCGATGCCACCATTGCCCCGTGCTGATAGACACGGCGCTCCATACTCTGGATGCATGTCCAGCCTGGAGGAAGGAGCGCCGTGTCCTGGCCGGGGCGATGGGGTGTGGGGAAGGGGACGGACTATGTGCGGGAGCGAGGAGGGATGGGAAGCGGCAGCTTCCTTCTGCAGGGACGTGATGTCCAAGAAGGAGGTCGCCGAGCGGGAGCGTCGATCGGTAACCCGGTGCAGAAGGCGCCGGGGCGGCCGGAGCTCCCCGGGGGGAAGGGGTATAAGTAGCGGGCCTGAGGTGGCATCGGCCGAGGAAGAGGAGGGATCCCTGGATAGCAGGGGCCCAAGCCCTCCTCGGCCGTCTCGGGACCGCCTCCGCTACGCTACGCAGAGTCCCCGGATCCCCCTGCGTGACGGATAAGTAGGGACAGGGGAGAGTGGTGTCCCGTTTGGGGACGGGTCCACTCCCTCAGAAACCCTCCCTCCCTAGGGAGAGGGGGTAAGGAGGGAGGGCCCTTTCTCTCCTCTATAGGTGACACCAGAAGGCCAACCGGTCGGTCAACCGACCGACCGGGACCGCGCTCTGGATTCCCTTCGTGGAACAGGACGCGGTACAGGATGGCGAAGGGCTCCCTTAGAGCCCTGGGGCCGGGGGGTTGGGGAGGAAATACGGGAGTAGTTCCCCTGACTCCCCTCTCACCGGTCCGACAGGTAGGCATCCCGCAGGGGTTTTAGTCGGTAGGAGTCCGACATAACCCCCGACCCTTGGGAGGGTCGGGGGTATTCATGATGGATTTCCCCTGCGTTACCAAAAAAAAAAGTCAACCTGATATTTGTAAATGGAACCTCCCACTTTTTATTACATATTCTTGTAGCTTACCTCGAGAGCTTTTCAAAACACTATAACAAAGTTTTTTTTCGTTAAGTACTTTCCGAGTTATGAGGCATGAAAGTTGCAGTACCGCCTACATTAGCATTACCCAAGATGTACCGCGTGGAAGTTGCACGGATTTACATCTCGTGTGTGCGTGTGTGTGTGCGTGCGTGTGTAAAAAAGTGAGTGAGTGAACGATTGACTGAGTATGCGTCTACAAACATAAATGTTCGAATTGTTGGCCTTCTTCAACTTGATACTGAGGCAGTCGATCATGAAAGTTCCTATTAACATTTTCAAATGTTTCGGAGGTAATTAATACCACTTCAGTGGTAATTTGGTGTCGCAAATTATCCAAATTATAAGGTTTCGTTTTGTAAACGCGATCTTTTAAATAACCCCAAAAGAAAAATTCCAAGAAATTCATTTCAGGTGATCGAGGTGGCTACTCGATTGATCCTCTCTTTCCTATGCATCTTTTAGGAAAAGTGTCGTTTAAAAACTGTCGTACCTGCAATCCAAAATGTGGAGGGGCACCATCCTGCTGAAACCAAACTGTATTAAAATTTAAACCGAAAATATTGCGAATAGTAGGAATAATGTCATTTCGAAGCATGGCAGCATATTTTTCAGCCATTAGAGTTCCATCAATGAAGAATGGCCATATTATGTGTGTTCCAACTATTTCCGCCCATATATAAGTTTTTGTGGATATCTATTGATACAGTTTGGTTACGATTGGTCGTCTTAGTGCGTACCGCCGGGTACAGTGTCAAATTGAGGAAGGTCAACAATTCAAACATTTATATTTGTAGACCTATACTCATTCAATCGTTCACTCAGTCATTTTTTTACACATGCATGCACACACACATACGTATACACGAGATGTAAATCCGACCATGCAACCTCCACGCAATACATCTTGGGTAATGCTAATGTAGGCGGTACTGCAACCTTCGTGCCTTGTAATTTGGAAAGTACTTAACGGAAAAAAACTTTGTTATAGTGTTTCGAAAAGCTCTCGAGGTAAGCTGCAAGAATATGTAATAAAAAGTAGGAGATTCCATTTACAAATATCAGGTTGATCTTGACCTGACCTTGGCAATGCCGCCCTAAGTCAAGCGGATATTACTGTTGAATGCGTCTTTTTAAACCTTAAAACTTGTGTCTAAAGCTTTTTTTTCTAAAATTCATTTTTTAAAAGATATTTGAGTGTTTCTAGACTTTTGCCACACCCTGTATAATCACACTTGGTCCTTATGAAAAGATATGTATAGACTTTCTGAAAATTAAACTTTATTTATAAAAAGTTTGTGTATTTACTTTTGTAGTGCATAACGTAGCTACAATAAAAACGTTACACAAGATTGGTCATGTTTATTAATGTGTTGTAAGTCCGGAAAAATATTCGACACCTCCAGTAACAATAACAGACATTATTATCTTCTCACAATTTAATATTTGCATGTATAAGATATTGTTTAACAAAATATATATAATAGAATACAAAGTATATAATAATAAAATACAATTCCAATAGACGTTATTATAATATTTATAGTCCATACATGTAGTACATGTGAAGATCATGAAAAAAATGTTAAATACAAAACGATTTCTTACACGAAGCGCAAGTAATTACAGCAATATCACAATATTGCATGTTGCTTTATTATATTTCTTTTTTAAACAGAAGTCTATACGTGTTTTAAATTTTAGTGGTTTTTCTTCTATACAGGGTGAGAAGTTATAAGTTTACAACCCGAAGTGTGAAGGTAGATTGGGTTAAGACAAACAAAAATCCTATACCGTTTTGCGAGATTTGCAATAATTATCGAGTTATTAATGACAGAAATTGAGGAATGGGAGCGCGCTGACATAAATGATTGGAGAATCATTGCAGTTACTTAGGTCACAGCGCAACCCACTCGACCCAGCAACTGTTGGCGGCGTGCGGTGAGACGTAGGTCCGGCGAGATGAAACAACGAATAGCGGCGTATTGTCTTTCCCCTCGCTCTGCTACGCAGATGACACACAGTGGTGGCTGGGGGAGCACTGGGGGGATGCCCGCCTCCGAGCGGAGGCGGCACTGGTATCGGTGGTATCCATCAGGAGCCTGGGATTCAGAGTGGCGCCCCATAAGACGGAGGCCGTCTATTTTCACGACGCCAGCCGCGGGGCACCGCCAGAGTCCAGGGTCATGGTGGACGGAGTCCGCGTTCGCATCGGGCAGCATAAAATACCTGGGCCTGATGTTGGACGGTAGGTGGGACTTCGGGCCGCACTTTAGGTGGTTGGTTCCCCGGGTCAGAAAAGCCGGCCTGGCACTCGCCAGGCTGACGCAGACCCAGGACCCAGGCCCTAGGTGACATGCTCGCCGCTTGTACGTGGGTGTGGTCCTCTCGGTCGCCTTCTATGGGGCGCCCATCTGGGCACACCAGCTTATATATTATAGTCATCGACCGCTACAAGCGCATTGATGCGCCAGGCGTTGCGGTCGGTGGTCGTGAGGGCGATCCGGGCGTTCCGCACCGCATCGTACATGGCGGCAACGACCCTGGCCGGTTCCCCCTGTGGAGCTCATCGCCGAAGAGCAATGCACCCTGTATTGGAGGGTGCGGGAGCTCCGGGGGGAGATGGAAAGTGTGTCGGCCAGAGACCTGGCGGCCCTGAAGTCCCAGGTCAGAGCCCGGGTTATGGTGCGGTGGGAAGCCATGCTGGCCGACCCCCGCGGACCCGGGCTCCGAACTGGTCGGCGGCGGCCTCCTTCGCGGAGGACGTTATGTCCCGCAAGGAGGCCGCCCTGGCATCCGTCGCAGGGAGTGACGGAGAGGGCGGCGTTCCCCCGGCCTAGATAGCGGGCTCGAAGTGGCGCCGGTCGAGGATCCGCCCCCGATCCCTCGGGGGCTGCCTCGATGTCCTCCTGGCTCGCCTCCATCCGCGGAGGGGGGGGGCGACAGACCTAGAGCCTGCCTTCCCCTGTGACGGTAAAAGAGGAAGAGGGGAGTGGGTGTTGCGGTTGGGGACGGGCCCCATTCCCCATCCCTCTCGACTAACGAGAGAGGCTAGGAGAGAGGGTGGGTGTCCCCTCTCTCCTCCAATCGGACCAAGAGGCTAATCCGACCGAGCGACCAGTCGGGGCGCTGCGCCCCCCTCCTGAAGAGGAGGGACGCGGCATTTGCGCGAGGGGCTCCCGGAGAGCCCCAGGGCCGCGGTGTCGGGGAGGGAATGCTGGCGCATTTCCTCCGACTCCCCCCACTCCGGCCCGCGTGACAGGCACCCTGGGGGGATTTAGCCGGTAAGAGTCCGGCATAATTCCACCTACCCTCCAAGGGGAGTGAGGTATCCATGAGGATTTCCCCTCCGTTAACAAAAAAAATTCAAAATCATCAATTTAACAAAAATTAGGTTGCCATTTTTTTTCGACATTAAGTTAGTGAGATATCGTAAGTTAAATATTCAAAAAGTTACCAAGTTTTCCTTAAATATTTCAAAAAGTATTAGGCAAATAAAAAATGTTTCAGACAAATATTGTTTAAATTAATTGATAGAAAAAGTTGATATAATAAAGAATTGGGATTTCCACTTAAGAAAAATAACAATCAGCGAATATCTCGAAAGTAGCGTTATCTATACACAAATTGATATAGTCGTTTTATGTCCTTAAAACCATGCAACTTTTGTCTGAAATATTTTTCCGTATCTTTCATATTTTTCGAGATATTTACCTGGGGGATTTAAAATGGGACACCCTATATATATTTTTTTATAAAAACGAAGTTTGGAAATATATGACCATTGTAGTTGTCATATATTGAAAATTTTTATGATTATATATTCTGTATATCAATGTTACGTCTTGCGGACTCCGCGTACTTTGAATTTGTTGTTAAGTAGGGCGGATTGCATTTTATATTATACTACCAAAATGTTCACATTCCGCGACCCTCCGAGAACTGTGACGTCACACACACAGATTTCTCCTTCTTTTCTCTCTGCGTTAATCACCAGAGTTTCCTCTATTTCCGTCGGAAAAGATCCGTTGAGTCATTTTGGCCATATACCTCCTCTCCAAATAACCTTAAATAACTTCCCGTTCGGAGCAATAATTTTCTTTGAAGACGGACCGACCAGACAATCTTCCATGCTGTTATATGATGTTGCCAGCCTTTGATCTTCGGAAACTTACGCGTTTCCCACGTTATTCATAAATTCCTATCGCGCACAACCTCTGACTAACCCTAGCGAAATCTTGAAATCTTTTATTCCCATAGATACCCGATCCTTTATCATATTTATCTAAGAACCCTACTAAAACCCCACTTCCGAAAAGTTTGCAACAAAATCCTATACCCATATTTGGACATAAACTTTGGAGCCTGACGCAACTTCCCAAACCCCACCTCTCGACCGAGGTGACGTTTTTGATAAAGTAAAAAAGCTATGCCACTTCTATTTCTCCTCCCGACCGACCCGCAGCCAGGACAGAGCCTTCTCTCCAACACCCCTTCAGGGTTTCTTGATAACCAACCCTACTAGTGAGTCAGATCAGTGTTCTTCAGTCATCTATTCTTCTGTGCAACGATCTCGTGCACCCTTGAGACATCGCGAGAGATCCTACTGAGACCAGTTTCTAGTCCTTGGCGCAACTTGGGTCCATCCTCACAGAGACGCAGCAACCACACCTTTCATTGTCTACTAAGTTCAGAGAAGTCCAGCAATAAGTTACTTATATTTTCTTTTACCTGAGTGACCTCTTTCGTTTCATTTTTTTATCTTTTCTTCTCTCTCTTTTCTTTTCCTTTCGTTTTACTTCCGTTTTCTATCCTCCTTGGCATTCCTCCTTAATTGTTAAATCAGACGTCAGTGGCCCAATCCTTTCGATCACAGTCGGACATAACGAACACAGAATATTGTTCTGAGTAATCGAGAATCATTGTTCTGAGTGCGATTGTTAACCACATATGTACAGACACATTATAAAATCTTACAAATTTTATTTCATTGTGAACTTCCGTCTAATCACTAATAAAACAAGTTGTTTGTAATTGTAAACCAATCACGTTTTCCAAATAATTATTCTCAACCAAAAATTCTCCCTTCCCTCAACTGTCGCTCACGGTCCTATCCCAGGTAAAAGGATTCAGTTCCTTGACCTAAATAAAGGACCACCGACGTACGTCTGCGCCAGATAAAGGGGTCATTCCGAACCTTGATCTGTTCCGTAGATTTGCGAGTACGTCGGAGCTTGCGAAAGCAAACGTCAAGTTGCGTTCCTCCTCCAGGACGTAACATCAATATTAATCTCTTATTATGAAGAAGTTAGAAGAGGACGTATTATGTATGTGCTACGGTTAAAGTGATAAATTGGTTATTATGTATAATAACCAACAGCTTTGGTAAATGTGATAAAATATATGCAATTTATCACTTTAACCGGTTCTTTTACATAACCAAACTTTATTGGTTAAAGTGATAAATGATATTTAGAAAATGACTTTGGAGAAACTTTTGAAAACTATTGGGTCTGGGAAAAAGTTCGTGGCGTTTTTTTAGTAAAATTCAACTGGTTTTCTTATAGTGTGTACATGAATTTCTTTAAACCAAATATGCCATTATTATCGACAATGTTTCGCCATTTTTCGGGTAGAGCCATGATGCCATGAAGGAAAAACTTCTGTGATTTCTGGTTGAAAAACTGAATCAAGTGGTTTTCACAGGCTTCTTTTGAAACCAGCTTAATTCCATTGAGAGAGTTCTGCAGATATCGGAACAAGTGATAGTCAGAGGGTGCTATGTCTGGACTATACAGTGGATGCATCTAAACTTCCCAACCAAGCTCTCGCAATTTTTGACGGGTCATCAAAGAAGTGTGTGGTCGGGCGTTGCCATGATGGAAGACAACACCTTCCCTATTCAATTCGGGTTTATTCAATTATTCAATTATTATTCAATTCGGGTCGTTTTCTTTCAATTGCCTGGCGTAATCTCTCTAGTTGTCCACAGTAGAGTTGAGAATCAATCGTCTGACCAACTGGAAGTAGCTCATGGTGGACGATTCCTTTCCAGTCCCACCACACACACAGCATCACCTTTTTCGGCGTCAATTCTGGCTTCGCGAACGCTTGTAACGGCTCACCACCCTTGTCCACGATCTTTGACGTTTCCGATTGTCGTACGTGATCCATTTTTCATCACCGGTTATGACACGTTTCAGAAATGGTTCGATTTCATTGCGTTTCAGCAGCCCATCGCAGATGTTAATTCGGTCTATCATGTTTTTTGCGCTCAACTCATGAGGAACCCATACATCGAGCTTCTTTTTGTACCCAGCTTTGTGTAAATGGTTCAAAACAGTTTTGTGGTCAATGCCTAGCTCCATACCAATATCGACACTGCTGATATGCTTATCTTGTTGGACTTTTTCAAGAATTTCATTAGCTTTTTCAGTGATTGGACGACCAGAGCGTGACTCATCTTTCACATCAAAATTACCAGAACGAAAGCGAGCGAACCATTTCCGCGCAGCAGATTTTGATAAAGTACCTTCATCGTACACAGCACAAATTTTTTCACAAGCCTGCGCAGCGTTCTTCCCTTTATCGTAATAATATTGCAAAATATAGCGTGATTTTTCATTACTTTTCTCCATTTTCAAACGCAAACAACTTTCCAACCACTGCACTAATTTCGATGTTTATACACTCAAAGTAACGCTCGAAGTGTCACTTTTCCAACGAGCGTTTAGTGGTGTCGCTGCGATATGTGCTTCCTGAGTTGTTTGCAATTGACGCCATCTATCGGGAAAAACGCCACGAACTTTTTCCCAGACCCAATATTTATGTCCAATTGTCATGAATATTGGCAGAAATACTCCAAATAATATCAAAATGTTACAAAGTTATGAACAATTAAACCTACGCGTAAGTTAAAAGTGCGTAAGTTGCACGCGCAGTTATAAAAATTCACGCATAATTGGGCGCGCATAGCGCGCGATACAAAACGCACTTGCAACTTACGTGTGGGTTTTAATAATCGTGCGTTCAGCTTACGCGCTTTTAATTTACGCGTGGATTTCAACAACCGTGCGCGCAGCGCGCGATGCAAAACGCACTTACAACTTACGCGTGGGTTTTAACAACCGCGCGCGTAGTGTGCGATGCAAAACGCACTTGCAATTTATGTGTGGGTTTTAATAACCGCGTGTGGAGTTTGCACGCTTGTGATGGACAGTATCTCACATATGAAACTTCTATTTGCTATATTTTCTAAGTTAACGTCGTTTGGCAGTTAATTTTTACAGAGAATTACTCAGATGAATCTCCTTGACAACACGCACGTAAACAAACAATAAGTATAGTCATCGGTACTGATTCGCCTCGAGACAGACGAATAACGCTTATGTAACGACTGAGACAAGTTCGAACTTGCAGAAACATGAGATTTATCGCTTTAACCAGAGCGTGTTGATTACACAGCCACACACAAAAAAAAATGTCTTGATCTGGGGACGAGACATGTGTATTCCTATGTATTTTGACGCGCTGAATCCAACTCCGCTATCAGAATTGGCCCAAAGGGTCTTGGTTCAACCCTAACTTCAAAAAACACCTAAAAATCACAAAAATATGCGAGAAAATTGTGATATACTGCCTGATAGGCAAATTTTCACCTAAAAACCAATGTCTGCAGAGCCTTAACCTTACAATTAACCTGACCTGACCTAACCTAACTTAACCTAACCTAATCTAACCTAGCCTCACCTCACGTAACCCAACCGAACTGATTGTACTCTACTGCCGGGCAGGCCAATTTTGACACAAAAACCATTGTGTCTGCGAAGCCTTAACCTACAAAAAATCTAACCTAACCTAACCTTTCTCGGTTGAAGTTGACATGACCGTCCGTATGGTCAGCACATTCCATACGTTTTCGGGGTATTCGAGTTCAATTTTACGGTTTTGTGAAACTTATTTGTATCCCCAACCTCATGACCATTGAATCTTACTTTAAAAAATACCTCTGATTTCTCAAAATTGCTCATTTTGCAATTAAAATAAGGATATGTGCTCAAAATATGTATATATATGAGCATGACATTTCAAATGTTTCTCGCGTCGCAGTTTATGAACTCGGGGTCACAATTTATATTCCTTTTCATGTTCAAATGAAATCTAACTTGTCATTCATATCAAATTAATTAACAAATTGTCTTTAATCTATTTTCTTTCTACTATACCGTGTTCTTTTTTCTTCGAAGGATCTATGCAAAGGGTTTCGCTTACGTTTCTTCCCTTTTATATTCGTTTCTCTTTTCAGCATCCAGCAAAAATTTTTGCTTTAGGTTAGGTCAGGTCAGGTTAATTGTAAAGTTAAGGCTCTGCAGACATTGGGTTTTAGGTGAAAATTTGCCTGTCAGGCAGTATATCACAATTTTCTCGCATATTTCTGTGATTTTAGGTGTTTTTTGAGGTTAGGGTTGAACCAAGACCTGTTGGGCCAATTCTGATAGCGGATTTGGATTCAGCGCGTCAAAATACATAGGAATACACATGTCTCGTCCCCAGATCAAGACAGTTTTTTTTGTGTGGCTGTGTTATTATTCATAATCACCGGTTAATGTGATAAATTTTACAAAAATATGAATAATTGATCAAATTAACCAAACCTGTTGCTTATTATACATAACCGGTTATTATGCATAGTAACTGGATTTATCACTTTAAGCGTAACATATATACAGGATATACCAAGAGTCTGGAAACGGTCAAATATTTCATAAACTATGCATTTTATAAAGAAATGTTTCAGACAAAAGTTATTTGGTTACAGGGGTGATATAAGATGGTGTCATTGGTTTGACCTTGAGTGAACGTTTAAAGGTTATACGGAGTTCAACTTTGTTTTTCTAGATGGAAACCTCTATTTTTCATTGCATGTTCTTGTAGCTCATCTTGAGAGATTTTCAAAACACTATAAATAAGTTATATTTTATTGAATATTTTCCAAGTTATGGGGCTTGAAAGTTACAATCCCGCCGGCATTAGCCAAGATATATCGCATGGAGGTTGCACGATCGGATTTACACCTCTTGTGTATATGTGTGTGTGTGTGTGTGTGTGTGTCAGCAGAGACTTGTTCAAAGCAGCTACTTGTTCAAAGGATCTAACGTGATCACCATATCCTCGCATCATTCGCAGTAATTCTTTCTGAAAAGAATCGATAGGAGATTCAATGAATGCGAACCGTAGACTAGGAAAAGATTCAAATATCGAAATTATACTTTTCATAGCTTCTTTCCAATAAAAATTTTGCTACATTATTCGTTCTGTTTTGACCTGTAGTCGAACGTTTTCCTATCC
Organism: Harpegnathos saltator; assembly: GCF_003227715.2. Lineage (NCBI taxonomy): Eukaryota > Metazoa > Arthropoda > Insecta > Hymenoptera > Formicidae > Harpegnathos > Harpegnathos saltator. Next base: position 340,979 of record NW_020230255.1, read on the forward strand.
TGGATACATTCAGCGCTTCGTATTACGACACACTATCAAGAACTGAGTGAAATTTCAGTAGCATCCAGAATGGTATTGTCTGAAAGAGAAAGAATTACTTTATTGATGATGCGAGGATATGATGACCGCGTTAGATCCTATGAACAAGTAGCTGCTTTATTTAGCAATACTTATCCAGATCGTGATACTTATCCGATTTCGAAATCTACAATCCAGAGAACGGTAAGACGATTTGATGAAACAGGATCCGTCAAGGACCAACAACGCACTGGTAGACCAAAATTAGCGACAAACTTGGATAAGAGTTTCGAAGTGATGCAAACATTCGTCAAAAATCCTCATTCTACTTTGAGGAAGGCAGCATACCAGGTATGTAAATATGAAACCGGAATTTTTGTATAAAAAATACACGTTTATTGTATGAAAATGATAAAAAATATTTTATTCGAAGTATTGCCCATCGCTAGCTATACATTTTTCCCACCTGTCTGACAATTTGTGGATGCCACGGCAAAAAAAACTGTTGCTCTTTTGAGGCAAACTAGTCATTGAGCCATTTTCGTACATTTTCATAAGAAGTGAAGCGCTGCTCAGCAAATGCGTGTCCCATCGATACAAATAAGTAGTAATCGGGCGGAGCCAAGTCTGGTGAGTAAGCCGCATGCGAAAGTATTTCCCAACTAAATGCCTCAATCGTTTCCTTGACCAGTTTTGCTGTGTGTGATGGTGCATTATCATGAAGCAAAATCATTTTGTGTTGCTTTTTTTGATATTCTGGTTGCTTTTCACGCAAAGATTGATTCAAATCGATCATTTGTTGTCGGTAGCGTTCAGTAATAACGGTTTTGCCAGGTTTTAGCAGCTCATAATAGATCACACCCTTCTGATCCCACCAAACACAGAGCAAACACAATTCGATGGAGAAATGACTTTCTTTTGTACCTGGCGAGCAGCATTTCGCAACTGGTTTTTCGGTTTTCCTGCTGTCTTTCATTCAGTTCATGTGGAACCTATTTTCCCATCTTTTGGATCTTTTCCATGGCTTTCAAATGCATGGAGACGGCTTCTCGTGTCATTTAATTGATCCGCGAATTGTTGTTGCGTTTGAGCGTCCTCATCCAACAATGCTTGCAATTCGCTGTCTTCAAATTTTTTCGGTGGTCTTCCACGTTCTTCGTTTCTCACGTAAAAATCGCCACGTTTGAATTTTTTTAAACCACTTAAAGCACTGTGATTTACCAAGAGCATGCTCACCGTAAGCTTCGACAACCATTCGATGCGATTCTGCAACAGTTTTCTTCAAATGGTAACAGAAAATCAATGCTGTCCGCAAATCGTAGCTTCCAGGCACAAAATTCGACATGTTCAACGCTATTAAAAACTATGCTGTTGTATGAAACTTATATTGTTGTGAGTTGAAAATCTTTGTCAGATGTCAACAAATGGAAATAACGCCAATGACGCGGTTTGACGGTAACTACATTGACAGCTAGGGCCATCTATGAGCAAATTCCGGTTTCATATTTACAGACCTGGTAGGCGCATGAGATTAGTACAATGTCCATTCATCGTATTTTAGTGAAAGAGAAATGGCATCCTTTCAAAATTAAAATCACTCAGGAGCTATCGGAAGAAGATGATTTTGATCGAAGAAATGAATTCTGCAACGAAATGATGTGTCGATACGATGATAATAACTTTTTCGATCACATAATTTTTCCCGACGAAGCTTCTTTTGAATTGAATGGAGCGGCAAATCAGCATAATTGCCGATATTGGAGTGATGAAAATCCTCATAGGATGCGTGATATCCGCACGCAGTATCCCTAAAAACTTAACGTTTGGGCGGGTTTTTGCGAACGTGGTATTGTCGGACCATTCTTCATTAATGGGAATTTGAACGCGGCGATCTATCAGGAGCTATTGCAAAATGAAATCATACCCGCTCTTGAAAATATGTTTGATGGGAACATAGAAAATATTTGGTTCCAACAAGATGGTGCAGGCCCACACTATGCAGTAGCAGTACGGTAATTTTTGGATAATACTTTTCCAAATCGATGAATAGGAAGATGTGATCAAATAGAGTGGCCTGCTAGATCACCAGATCTTTCTCTTGTCGATTATTTTTGTTAGGGATATCTTAAAAACAATGTATACGAAACAAAACCTGCCAACCTTGCGGACCTTAGGAAACATATATTGGGTGAGTGCAAAAGTTCGTGCGGAGTTTCAATAGATGGAGTTATAAGCGTCGTAAAGTGTTGTCATTAATACTTCCATCTATATATTATATAACGTTAGAAAGGTGACGTCTTCAACTGTTATTAAAAAAAAAATCATTAGTCTTCATACAAACTGCTTCGAGAAATATCACTTTAAAAATGAGTATCGATAAGGTGCATTTACGGCATGTTATGCTTTACGAGTTTCGGAAGGGAATAAACGTTGCCGCAGCCGTAAAAAACATTCAGGATGTTTATCAGGATGAAGCACCAGCTAAACGAACTGTGGAAAAATGGTTTGCTAAATTTCGGCGCGGAGAATTTAACCTTGAAGACGAGCCATGCTCTGGTCGACCTTCTGACATTGATGACGATGTTTTGCGTACTTTAGTGCTCAATAATCCGCGAATTTCAACAGAAGAAGTTGCTACAGCACTAAACGTTGACCGATCAACCGCTTTTCGGCGTTTGAAAAAGATGGGATTCGATTTGAAGCTCGATATATGGGTGCCCCATTTGCTGACCGAGAAGAACAAAATCAAGCGAATTTCTGCAGCCGTTTCTTTACTCGGGCGGCTCAATAACGAGTCGTTTTTGGATCGACTAGTGACGGGCGATGAGAAATGGATCCTCTACAACAATGTTCAGCGCAAACGGACATGGAAACAATCAGGTGAGCATGGTGACGCAATGCCAAAGGCCAGTTTGCACCCGATGAAGGTGATGCTCTCTGTTTGGTGGGATTGCAAGGGCATAATCTATTTCGAGCTTCTCCCCGCTGGCGAAACGATTGATTCGGACAAGTACTGTCGCCAATTAACCAATCTGAATCGAGAAATAAAAGAGAAACGTCCGATTTTGTCAAATCGCAAGTGAGTCGTCTTTCATCACGACAACGCCAGACCACACGTTTCGAAATAAACGCTGCGCAAACTGAAGAGCCTGAAATGGGATGTCTTAACGCATCCACCATATTCTCCTGATATCGCACCATCTGACTATCACTTGTTCCGGTCATTGCAAAATTATTTAAATGGAAAAAACTTTGACTCTTTGGAGGCCTTAAAAAACGGCGTCTCTTCGTTCTTCGAATCTAAACCGCGCAGTTTTTATGATCGAGGCATCCGTATGCTGCCAGAACGTTGGGAAAAGATTATAGAAAACGATGGAGAATATATCATTGATTGAATAAAGATTTTTGTTTGCCTAATCACTGTGTGACTTTTACTCACAAACTCCGCACGAACTTTTGCACTCACCCAACAATACACCAAATCGATCTTATTTCGGCAGAGGTGAGACGAAATGTTTTAAATAATTTGTATCTACGATTAGGCCATTGTCAAGCAGTAGACGGACGTCAATTTGAACACTTAACTAAATCACATATACCTACACACACACATATACACACGCACGCGCGCATACACATACGCACACACACAGCAGAGAGAGTTTGGAGTCATTAAATACTACGGGAGTGACGAACTGTTGGGCCCTTATCTCTGCTACGACACACACACACACGCGCACACACACACACACACACACACGAGGTGTAAATCCGATCGTGCAACCTCCACGCGGTACACCTCGGCTAATGCCGGCAATATTGTAAATTTCAAGCCCCATAACTCGGAAAATACTCAATAAAACATAACTTATTTATAGTGTTTTGGAAAGCTCTCGAAATGAGCTACAAGAACATGCAATGAAAAATAGGGGATTCCATTTAAAAAAACAAAGTTGAACTCTGTACGACCTTGGAACGTTCACTCAAGATCAATCCAATAAAACCATTTTATGCCCTCCTCCCCTCGGACCAAATAACTTTTGTCTGAAACATTTCTAAAATGCATAATTTATGAAATATTCGACCGTTTCCAGACTTTTGGTACACCCTGTATATCGAGTAGGGTGGATGGCTATACAGCGGTACGAATATATCAGGTGTAGTAAAAAGAAATCCATTATTTTTGCATGAAATTGAAGGCTTTAATTACCATAGTTAGAATGATCCGATTTAGGTCAAATATGCGCCGTTTTGTTCGATAACTTGTTGCCATTTTGAAGGTAATTTCATTATGCCTCTCTCATAGAAGCCCTCGTCCCTATTGGCAAAAAAGAGACAGTCGATTTTCACAAACCTCTCTTGAAGCGAATTTTTCACCAGCAAAATTGTTCGCCATGGACAGGAACAGATGGTAATCACTTGGTGCCAGGTCCGGACTATAAGGTGGATGCATAAGAACCTCCCAACCAAGCTCCCGGAGCTTCTGGCGAGTCACTATCGATGTGTGTGGCCTGGCGTTGTCCTGATGGAACACAATTCCTCTCCTATTGGCCAAAGCTGGCCGCTTCTGGGCGATTGCTTCCTTCAGACGGTCCAATTGTTGACAGTACAGTCCTGAGTTAAGAGTTTTGCCGTAGGGGAGCAGCTCATAGTAGAATTCCCTGCCAATCCCACCAAACATACAGCAAAACCTTTCTGGCTGTCAATCCTGGCTTGGCCACCGTTTCCGCCGGCTCACCGCGATTCGACCACGACCGTTTTCGCTTGACGTTGTCGTAAGTGATCCACTTTTCATCACCAGTGACCAACCGCTTCAGAAATGGGTCGATTTTGTTGCGATTCAGCAGCGATTCGCAGATGGAAATTCGGTCCATGAGGTTTTTTTGCGTTAACTCGTGTGGCACCCATACATCGAGCTTCTTTTTGTATCCAGCCTTATTCAAATGGTTCCAAAGGGTTTTTGTGCAATCTTTAGCTCTTGGACAATCGAAACAGTGCTTACATGACGGTCGGACTCGACAATGTCCATGATTTTATCGATATTTTCGATAATTGGCCTTCCAGTGCATGGTGCATCTTTGACATTGAAATTACCGGAACGGAATCGACGAAACCAAAATTGCGCGTGATTGGCTGTTACAGTATCAGGACCATAAACACTATTCACATTTTCAGCCGCCTGGCTTGCGTTTTCACCTTTATCGAAGAAAAACTGTAAAATATAGCGTATTTTCTCTTTGCTAGTGTCCATCTTTGACGCGCGCTCAAACAAAACTGAGTCAACTAATCACAAAACTGTCACAAAAGTTTTTTTAGTACGAAATCTCATCTTTCTAACGCCATCTAGTGGAACCTGATCGGACTTATACAACGCGAGATACAGATAACTAAAGCCATCTATTGGAAAAATAATGGATTTCTTTTTACTACACCTGATATATAAAAATTCGTATCTCTTATTTCTGTCTAGATTACTACATATTTCAAGCTTCTAAAATAAAATAAAAATAATATTGTATTGTTATTGTTTTAGTATCGCTTCTGCAAACTTTGTTTACAGCATGCTATAGGAATTTACTTGTAAATAATAAATCTATTTTTCTCTTTTTCAGGTTTTCCTAGTAAGTAGACCCACATAGCAAAACTTGATGCTAGATGCGTTCAATAAATGTATCACAAGGGATTTAGTGATATCCAGAATACGTTCATAAAAGGGCAAAATATATCATATACAGGGTACACGATTTATCTGAAGACATTAAAATATCTCGAGAACTATGCATTGGATAAAAAAAAGTGGTTAGTGAAAGTTGTTAGTCTCGAAGGGGGACATCCAATGATACCAAACTCGTCCTCCCACCCCATCCCCTGGGGGTGGGGGTTGGGGGCAACTTTGAAATCTTAAATGGAAACCCCCATTTTTTATTGCAGATACGGATTCTACGCTACAAAATACATAAATTTTGTCCGAAACTTTTTTTTTGACTCGTGATAGATGGCGCTGTAATCGCAAAAAATTATATTTTCCGCAATTCTCCAGAAATGATCATTGGATTGAGAAATAAAAAATACCTGTTCAATATTTTTAAAAAACATAATAAAAGTTATTCCCCCCCATCTTCTCGGGGTAGGGTGGGTGGTAACGTTCAAATCTGCATGACGGTTGCCAAGCGCATAACTCAATAGCAGCACGGGAAGTATTAGACCGTGATTACAATGGTCGGTGGATTGGCAGAGGTGGCCCGATTAATTGGCCTGCTAGGTCGCCAGATTTGACATCGCCGGATTTCTTTCTGTGGGGTTACCTAAAAGATAAGGTTTATCAACAAGTGCCAACAACTCGTGAAAACATGGTAGGACGCATAAGAAACGCTTGCGCTGAAACTCCCTCAGATATGCTTCTATCCTGTGTACAGTTATTTGAAAAAAGGATCAATAAGTGTATTGAAGTTGAAGGTAAAAATTTCGAACACTTACTCTAATTAATTGAACAGTGAGAGGCAAGGGGACTCACATTAAAAAAGCACCCCGATCTGTGAGAGGCAAGGGGATTCACATTAAAAAAGCACCCGAAGGGAACATAAAACTACTACGTCCTCGTCGTTGTTCCTATTCAACGCTAAAATTAGTTTCTCGGAAAAATTCAACGTTATCTATCACGAATGAAAAAAATTGTTTCAATTCAAAAATTTCAATTCAAAAATTTCACGTACAATCTAATTCTGCAATGAAAAATGTAAGTCCCGATTTGAGATTTGAACGTTATCACCCACCCTACCTCGAGAGGATGGGGGGAAATAACTTTTATTATGTTCTTCAAAAATATTGAACAGGTATTTTTTATTTCTCAATCCAATGATCATTTCTGGAGAATTGCGGAAAATATAATTTTTTGCGATTACAGCGCCATCTATCACGAATAAAAAAAAAATTTCGGACAAAATTTTTGTAGCGTATTTTGTAGCGTATCTTGTGGCGTAGAATCCGTATCTGCAATAAAAAATGGAGGTTTCCATTTAAGATTTCAAAGTTGCCCCCAACCCCCACCCCCAGGGGGTGGGGTGGGAGGTCGAGTTTGGTATTATTGGATGTCCCCCTTCGAGACTAACAACTTTCATTAACCACTTTTTTTTATCGAATGCATAGTTCTCGAGATATTTCAATGTCTTCAGATAAATCGTGCACCCTGTATAGTACGTTCTTATGATATACGTGGATGAAATTATATATAGATATTATTGTAATTTGTTTTTATGATACATGATTTTGATCTATTTATAATTATGAATGGATATTATTAATAAAGCATATATTTAATTACAAATATATTGTTGTTTTGTTGTTTATACTGAGTGTCCGAAATTCCCGCATTTGGAGTACAGGACATGATACTTTATGCCAGTGCCCGGAATTACTTGCACGATCGGGCCGATTTCTGAGAGCTACGCCTCCTTACTTCCCCTTACCGCTCCAGCCCGCACGGCGGACCTAGAAACTGACAGTCGCGAGGCTCTGTCTCAGGCACGTCACATGAGACAGTCACATGAGACGCTTCACAGTTTAACATAGCTGAAATTAATTTATTTATTAAAACAACTCCATAGGCATTTTTTATAGTTTACTAATATAATATAGTCTTAATATTAATATAAATATATATTAATAGAAATATTAATATAAGTAACATTCTTAATATAACTATAATATACACTGTATACACTGTAATATTCTTAATATAACTATAATATACAGTGTATATTATAGTTATATTAAGAATATTACTTATATTAATATTTCTATTAATATATATTTATATTAATATTAAGACTATATTATATTAGTAAACTATAAAAAATGCCTATGGAGTTGTTTTAATAAATAAATTAATTTCAGCTATGTTAAACTGTGAAGCGTCTCATGTGACTGTCTCATGTGACGTGCCTGAGACAGCGCCTCACGACTGTCAGTTTCTAGGTCCGCCGTGCGGGCTGGAGCGGTAAGGGGAAGTAAGGAGGCGTAGCTCTCAGAAATCGGCCCGATCGTGCAAGTAATTCCGGGCACTGCTTTATGCTAAAACAAACAACTTTTTCCTTTAACAAAATTGCGTCCGACAAGTAGTTTTTGCAGGAGAGCGTGTTAAATTTAACGAATAAGCGCTCTTGTCTATGTAGCGTTCAGGGTCGGCGCGCTCGCCTCACGCGCGTATACCTAGTCCGTGACTAGTAATCATAAGTAGTGTCTTTTAAGACACTCATACGGTTTTCTTGTGATTAGTTTATGACATTTTAAGACTGTGCTTAAGACAATTTTAAATAATAAGAATCAATTATGAACAATATCGGGATTTGATCTGCTTTTGTATTTGTATTGCTTAAATAATGAAAAGTTAATAAAATAAGTACTTTAGGTCTTACGTAATAAATAAATAAAATATAGTCTGGTTGTACAATATTATCTGAAAATAAAAACAAATGTAAATAGTATAATATGTTTTGCGAGCTGTGAGCGTTCTTTATTTCAAATATTGCACAATTACGTGATAATTAAATAGTATCATTAAATTTAAAGATTAATTTACTGATTAAGCGTATACATAGGAGTATACATATTTGTAATAGTGATTAAAAATAAAATATTTGAATTAATGTCTTTTAAGAGCTCTCTTTTTATTTTTTTATAATGGGAAATACAAAGAACTTATTTAAAATTCAAATTGTGTGATATACTCACGTCACAGTCTATATTTATTTATTATTGTTTATGCACGTTAGCCTTTCAATACTTTCCTTACATGTTTCGATTATTGCGAAGAATATTGCTATAGCCTCAATGATCAAGTTGGTTAAGAAAATAAATCATCTCTTTCTCTCACTTTCTCTCGCTTGCTTGCTGGTATTCGCTGCTCTCTGCTTCTTCAACGCCTCTGGTGTCGGAAAAGCGAGATACATACATATCCCTACTTCTGTACGTCTTGCGTTTCTTACTTTCTTACTGAATCGAAATTTTCCGTGATTCGGACTTTATCTTAATATAACTCTTTTCAGAAACAACGTACACAAAAAACATTTTTCTTCCTATTTTTTAAGACTGAATCGATTGGGACTGAAAACATCTCGATCGGTTTAGGTATTATTGAGATATGAATATCTCATCTCGTTTCGACTCGCAGTTTCGCGTAATAGGCACGGTGCGCCTCGCGTTGTTCGGTCACAACTTCGTTGCGCTTGAACTTAAATGGAAACCCCCATTTTTTATTGCAGATACGGATTCTACGCCACAAGATACGCTACAAAATACGCTACAAAAATTTTGTCCGAAATTTTTTTTTTATTCGTGATAGATGGCGCTGTAATCGCAAAAAATTATATTTTCCGCAATTCTCCAGAAATGATCATTGGATTGAGAAATAAAAAATACATGTTCAATATTTTTAAAGAACATAATAAAAGTTATTCCCCCCATCCTCTCGGGGTAGGTGGGTGATAATGTTCAAATCTCAAATGGGGACCCACATTTTTCATTGCAGAATTAGATTGTACGTGAAATTTTTATTGAAACAATTTTTTTCATTCGTGATAGATAGCGTTAAATTTTTCCGAGAAACTACTTTTAGCGTTACACAGGAACAACGACGACGACGTAGTAGTTTTATGTTCCCTTCGGGTGCTTTTTTAATGTGAGTCCCCTTGCCTTTCATAGATTGGGATGCTTTTTTAATGTGAGTTCCCTTGCCTCTCACTGTTTAATTAATTAGAGTAAGTGTTCGAAATTTTTACCTTCAACTTCAATACACTTATTGATCCTTTTTTCAAATGACTGTACACAGGATAGAAGCATATCTGCGGGAGTTTCAGCGCAAGCGTTTCTTATGCGTTCTACCATGTTTTCACGAGTTGTTGGCACTTGTTGATTTAAAAATATTGAACAGGTATTTTTTATTTCTCAATCCAATGATCATTTCTGGAAAATTGCGGAAAATATAATTTTTTGCGATTACAGCGCCATCTATCACGAATCAAAAAAAAAGTTTCGGACTAAATTTACGTATTTTGTGGCGTAGAATCTGTATCTGCAATAAAAAATGGGGGTTTCCATTTAAGATTTCAAAGTTGCCCCCAACCCCCACCCCCAGGGGGTGGGGTGGGAGGTCGAGTTTGGTATCATTGGATGTCCCCTTTCGAGACTAACAACTTTCATTAACCACTTTTTTTTATCCAATGCATAGTTCTCAAGATATTTCAATGTCTTCAGATAAATCGTGCACCCTGTATACTATCACATAATATATAATCCATTTCTTAAAAAAACGTATCATAAAAATATAAAATATTTAGTAAATATTAGAATATTAAGATATTAAGTGATTTTTCTAAGTATTACATGTTATTATAAAAGATTATAAGACATAAATAATATATAGACTAACTTCTTTTTGTATTCTTTGTGCTTTCTGGATATCAATTGGATAAATATATAGAAAAGGGGACACCTCTTCGATTGTTTTCATTTCGAAATATGTTATAAAGCGTGAAATTCTGAATAACTTTTCCTAATATAACTGTAGGGGGTCGCTTGCAGTTTAGGAGATATAACAAGATAAAGTTAAGGTAAAATTCCTGTTTAGGGGATTAACTTCTAAAGAAACTTCATGAATTGAACATGAAATATCTGCATTTGCATGGTAAAAAGTACATGTATGAGCGGAGGAGGGGCTGTGCTCCTGCATCCCCTCCCCCACGTCCCTCCACTCCCTCTATCATATACGAGTATCTCGTATCTCATATGTACCTGCTTTAGTATGGCAAACAATATATGTGCGGAAGAAATATATGCTGTTCCCCATACTAATGCAGTTACACACGGGATAGAGGGGGGTGTGGGGAGGGAGTGCAGGGGGAGGGGCTGCGCCCCGCTCCCGCTCGTACATGTACTGTTGTGTATCTTGTTGCATTACATTTAAAAAGCATAAGTTCACGAATTAATTTTAACACTGTTTCACATCGCGAACATTTAATATCTCCATGAATAACTTTCCGACTAATAGGAAAATCTATTAATTTATCATTACCCTCAACAAGACTTAGAAATTCGTATAGTTTCATATTGAAACTAATCGTGAACTGTTTCAGATTCATGACGATTGCCAACAGTGAACAACTTTATAAATAATGTAAACAAATACTTTTTTTGTTAAAAGATAAGCAACAAATTAGAGAGTACGGCACATATAAACTTTGTACTATAAATAACGTCATTATATCTGGAATTTAATATCAAAATTTTTAACTTTATCTTGTTATATCTCCGAAACTACAAGCCCATCCTATATAGTTATATTAGGAAAAGTTACTCCGAATTTCATGCTTTATAACATATTTCAAAATAAAAACAATCGGAGAGGTGTCCCTTTTTCTATATATTTACCATCAATTGTTCAGACATAAACAATACTTGTTAAATATCTAATTAATAAAAGCAAAAACTAATTACTGTATGTAAATGAATCACAGTATCAAATGAATATTACACTATAAAAAACAGTATATTACTGTTCCTCAGTAAATATCAATTAACACACTAGAACATTCTATGGATGTTATGTGGATATTTTGTGTAATTTGTGGCTAATGCACATGTCCTCAGGTACTCCTATGGATAACTTATTCATTTGGATCATAATAGGATCATTTTGATCAAATTAGGATATACTTTGGAGATCTAATGCTATGTGGGGAATTATATACAGCATAAAGCATGGTCTATATTGATTAATATAATTGTTTGTAATATTCAAGAGAATCCTGACAACTCCTATATCATTTTCATTGTGGAATAATGAAAAATCAGTTCATAGAATATTTTACTTCATTTATTCTTCAGCTATTATTGATTGAAAATAGATTAATTTTATTAGATTAATAGATTAATTTTTTCATTCTTAGTTATTTCTTAATGGATATAGTTTCTTCTTAATAATAGATGGAAGAAAACACAAATATATTATTACAAAGAAAAAATTTATAATATTCGCTATATTCACTTTATATGTAATAATAAATTTTTTGTTATAATCATCTTGTTATTGCATATAATATATATAACTTTACTTTCCACATACTTAATGCATATAGTATAAACATTGTAATCATTTAATGTAAATGCAATTGTAGGTCTCTTTTTCATTCGAAGAATTTCTAACTAATGCAATAAGTTAAACAAGTAAAACAGACATATTTACTTATAACATACTTATAACAGTATACTTTCTCTCATACTAACTTATTGCACTAGTTTTTCAAAAAAGAACAGATTCCAAATTAAACATATAGTGTGCACTATTTTAAATATGCATTTCAAAATAATGTACAGTAAAAAGTAAAACTGATATCCTCAACTTCCTTCTGTCGAGAAACATGCCTCTAAAGTAGTTTAGAAGCCTTCTGGTTGACTATAAGCTACCTTTAAAGCTACTTTTATTGATAAAAGAAAATACAGAATATTACTTAGAAGATTTAAGATTGAGTTCAGAAGTTTAAAACTTTAGATATTATAAAATCCTTCCTGAAATGTATCTTTATTAACGTATGTTTGTTGAACCTAGGCTCAATTTTTGCTAAAGGAGATACGTTTATTTTAAATTTTAAATCGTATTTTTATTTACGGATTAAAATAGTAATGAATATGTAATGATAGGTACGTGTACAGATATTAGTAATTTGAATCTATATCTATATAATTAAAATTACCATCTTCTACAGCCGATCTCAGAACACACAAGCCTGTGTTTCCAGTAGCGCCGAATATAATAATCCGCTTCATTTCGCTATTTATCGGTTACTGTGTCGTGCGTGAACGTATTATATCATTGTCACAAGAAAAAATAATATCGAATCATCTTTAAATGCCGTCTAGAACACGTTGTCAATGAGTATGCAATTGTGTCGATAGGTTATAGCTCTGTATGTGTCGACAAAAACGGCAACGTTCGAAAATAGGTCTGTTCTTTTTCGGAGAACTTCTAGGGCCGTATTCGTAGACTGCGTTCCGATATTTACTGTCAGTACTGAAAATCTATAGTATACGTGACACAAACTATATATTTTCAGTACTGGCAGTGAATATCGAAACTCAGGCTGTGTTCCAAAATTACTGACAGTGCTGTAAGTATGACGTCATAAAAGCATGCTACCAACAGCGTTCCAATTTAAATAATCATACGGTAATTATCCAGTTTAGGGGCTCCGCCTTAGAATTCGATAAAAATAGACTCAATCAACGCGTTTTTTAATAAAGAGCAACTTTTTCCTCTGCGAAAATTGTCGTTCTTCACTGCGAAACGAAATAAAAATAGTTAAAGTTGACTGGTATAATAGGTTAGGAAACCTGTCAAGATTCCGGATGGGTTCGCAACTTTCCACGCGCAACGAGGACGGGATGGGTGCGGGAGGGAGGGGCCGAAGGCCCCCCGTCGCACCCCCCGTGTGTGGTGTGTGTACATATGTTGAGGCATTTTTATTTATTAAACTAACGAATATTTTACACTCATTAATTTAGTAAAGCAGAAAATTTTAGTACAATTTTAATAAGGTAAATATCTTTCATCAAATGTCATTAACTTATCAGTTTCGTCATAAAAAAAATTATTAACAATTAAAGATCATAACTATCGATTCCACATTTATTTTTAATTTTTTAAATTTATCTTATTAAAATTGTACTAAAATTTTCTGCTTTACCAAATTAATGAGTGTACACTCAGAGGCAGGTATGGTGTCCCTCGGCGATGTCGTATACGTCTGTAAAACAATCGAAAGCGATGACAGGCATATACGCATATGCATATGGGCGTACTGTACAGCGCGAGAGAAGCGAAGAGGGAGAAGTGGTGGGAGACGTTCCGATGTTGCACTCTTATCGCACGTCGCACGATCGAGAGAGAAAGCATTACCAGACGTGGTATGGTTAATGGTGTCCTCAATAGCTGTCGCACTCTCTCTACGCTTGAATGCAGGCAATATGAGTGAGACAGCTATAGAGACACCGCGCTGTCTCTATAGGTGTCTCGCTCGCTCTAATAACCATGTATTGCGCTTTCCTCTTTTCTCCTTAGCAGAAATGCCGATTAAGGAGGCAATCCTGTCTGTAGGCCAGAAAAATAAGCTATTTTCGCGAATTTTTTTTCGGAAACTAAGCAGACGATTGATTTCAAACTTGATAAAAATAATAATATATATTTTATTGATGAGAATGAATTTTTATGGCGTTATAAAAGAGAAAAGCGCGATACATGGCTATTACAGCGAGTGAGACATCTATAAAGATAGCGCGGTGCATATAAAAAATTAATATTTTTTTATTTCGCTAGTTCACACGATAGATAGACATGTTTCGAATATGTAATTAGATGCTGAAGTCAATCGATCGACTTTTTTTATATAAAAAAAAGTTTTTTCTCTGATTTCAGAAGATGCTATATAGCGTTTCGTTATTATTATTGTAATTTTTATTATTATTACATGTCTCCAAATTTTTTTTATATTTTCAAGAGCGGAACCTATATTTTAAGTAGCATTTTAAGGAAAATGTTGCATTTATTCTCCCTCCTTCTCGTAGTCTTTTCAAAAATAAAGATATGTTGTGTCTAAAAACAAATTGCACAATTTGACATATCTTACGGCATAAAATAAGTTTTTTTCGTAAATTTCATGAAATATCGTTTTCTTGCAAATAAAATATTATTAACGTAAAATCATCGATATTTATGATGATTTTTCAAATATAATTTTTAAATGCCTTTAAATATTAAAAAAGTAGTTCATTTTTTATTTCTTTAATTCAAACGAGTTAGCGGCAAGTTTAGATTAATTATTTTACTTGCGTTTTTGTCCCAGTCTATCGTATTTCGAGATTTTATAGGAACCATGAAACGGCGCGCGCCTAAACACGTCACGTTATTTTCTGTATATTTGCTACATTATTATTCATATAACGCTATAAAAATTCATTCTTATCAATAGAATATATATTATTATTTCTATCAAGTTTGAAATTAATCATCTGCTTAGCTTCCGAAAAAGAATTCGCGAAAATAGCTTATTTTTCTGACCTACAGACAGGATTGCCTCCTTAATCGGCATTTCTGCTAAGGAGAAAAGAGGAAAGCGCAATACATGGTTATTAGAGCGAGCGAGACACCTATAGAGACAGTGCGGTGTCTCTATAGCTGTCTCACTCATATTGCCTGCATTCAAGCGTAGAGAGAGTGAGACAGCTATTGAGGACACCATTAACCATACCACGTCTGGTAATGCTTTCTCTCTCGATCGTGCGACGTGCGATAAGGGTGCAACATCGGAACGTCTCCCACCACTTCTCCCTCTTCGCTTCTCTCGCGCTGTACAGTACGCCCATATGCATATGCGTATATGCCTGTCATCGCTTTCGATTGTTTTACAGACGTATACGACATCGCCGAGGGACACCATACCTGCCTCTGAGTGTACAATATTCGTTGGTTTAGTTGAGGGGGTTCTGGATCTTTGTTGGATCTTTTGGAATTTAGTAATAATAATAATAATAATAATAATAATAATAATAATAATAATAATAATAATCTTTTCTATATTCATTAATTTTAGTATATTATAGACTCATCTATTTAGTAAGGTGAAGATTTAATAAATATATTAATTTATCGTTGAACTCTAAATGACACATAAGTACAGAGAGAAGTGTTGATTTTAAATTAGCGCACTTTTTACATGCGCACGTAACCACAGAGTGTACTCATGTCGCTATCTTTAGTCTGTATGACAGGTTTCCTAACCTATTATACCAGTCAACTTTAACTATTTTTATTTCGTTTCACAGTGGAGAGCGACAATTTTCGCAGAGGAAAAAGTTGCTCCTTATTAAAAAATGCGTTGATTGAGTCTATTTTTATCGAATTCTAAGGCGGAGCCCCTAAACTGGATAATTACCATTTTCGCAGAGGAAAAAGTTACTCCTTATTAAAAAACGCGTTGATTGAGTCTATTTTTATCGAATTCTAAGGCGGAGCCCCTAAACTAGATAATTACCCAAATTAATATTAATATGTTACATTTTTTGCATAGCCTCAGTCGATTAACATTTAGGTTTTTGCTAGAGCTATTAAGCAAAAAATTATCGAAACAATTAGAGGGATGTGGCAGACGTACAATATCACCTGAAAAAACATTATTAGTAGCGATATGGATGATGGCAACTCCTAATTCATATAGGTAAATAAAAGTTATATATAATAAAAATATGTTAATATATGTGTCATATTTAATGCTTCGTTAACTATGTAGATGTATTGCTGATCGATTCGGTATTGGTAAAGGAACTGCTTGAAGATGTGTCCAAAAAGTTGTATTCCAAAATGCCAATAGTCCAAAATACGTTGTATTCACATCTTGACAGATTTATTACATGACCACAAAGAGCTGAAGAAATTTGGACATGTATTAAAAATAGATACAAATTTCCAAAATAAAAGATAGGAGCAATAGATGGGACGCATATCAAAATTGCAGCACCAAAATTACATTCAGATGCTTATATAAATAGGAAGGGCTACCATTCCATGCAGTTACAGGTATGTTTGACAATTGTATGATTTCTTTAATACAATAATTAAAATAATTAAAAATGCATTAACAGAGTCTGATATATATATATAATTTCTACTCTTCCTACTTGAAATTTATATTTTATATTTTTAAATTCTTTCTTCTTTTCAGGTGGCCAGTAATCATGATTTAAAATTTACTCATGTTTATGCAGGACAAGTAGGGTCAGTACATGATATGAGAGTTTTTCGACTATCAAGTTTAGAGAATTTATGTACAGCACAAAATTTTCCTGAAAATAGTCACATATTAGGTGACGCTGCCTGTAGTATCCAAAAATATGTTATGGTTCCATTCAAAGACAATGGACATTTAACTGATGTGCAAATAAAATACAATACTTGCTTGTCTCAAGCCAGGATGATGGTAGAAAAAGCAATAGGCTTGTTAAAAGGAAGGTTTCGGAGTCTTTTAGATACACTACCCATGAGAAGAACCGATTTAATCCCTAAATATATCGTTGCTTGTTGTATTCTACATAACATTTGTTTACTCCAAAATGATCATATGGATATACCTGTTATTGTAGAACAAAACGAATGTGCACAAAATGTCGAAATGGGAATCTTACAAGGTTTACGAGAAGAAAGCATTGAAAAACGTAACGCAATCATGTATTACTTACAAAATGAAAATTGTAATTTTTAATCAAATAATTAACAAAAATTATAATTTTGATATTCCTTATTTTTATGGATTTAAAGCGTTTAATATCTCATAGAACATAATAATAGGATATAATAATAAATATGCGCGTGCGTTGTAAATGTACATATACAACTTGTACATATACAACTTAAAATATAAAAACGAAGAATATTAGTCTATTTTTACTATTACTTCTAACAGTCTTTACAATGTTTGTGCTTTTTTTGCAATAATAGTATTTATTATTTATCATAAACTTAAAGTTCACTAATCACAATTTCATACAACTAATATCTTTAGATAGAAAACAAAAAATTTTGCAAAATTGGAAAGCAAACATTACATATAAACCCAAAAACAAAAATTATATAAACTCAGAAAAACGCAAAATACTAATATCATTCAAGTTATAACGATCAAATAAAATTATAATATAATAGAATTATAGAATATCAACGATATATTATATTAACGATATCTATACTATTTTTCTGATTTATCTAACAATATGTCTTCAATTTTATCTGAGCGGGCCATTTTTTCCTCGTGTCTTTTCTGAGCATTTCTTTCTTTTTCCACTTTCAGTTTTATATTTTGATCCAAATAGTCTTCGATTATATGGTTCTTTTTTCGTCTCTTAGGTACTGTAATAGAAAAGAGAAATAATAAATAGTTAGAGATAATTGACAATACACAATACACACATGTAGAGAGAGAGAGAGAGAGAGAGGGAGAGGGAGAAGGAGAGGGGGGGAGAGAGAGAGAGAGAGAGAGAGAAAGAGAGAGAGACTCAAAATAAATAATAATTATATACAATAAAATATGTGGTATAAATTCTATTACCTGTAGGATCTACATTTTCTGTATCACTATTTGTGATATTGACATCTGATCCAGCTGTTGATAATGGTTCTATCCATGGTTTTGTACCGAATATTTCGTGCATTACTTACAATAAGAAATTTATTTCTCTTCGATTTAGAACATTCAATGAATAATTATGGAATGCTTTGTATAAAAGTATATCGTTAAAATATATTCTTAAAGTAATTAATAAGCATATCGTTAAAGTCATTAAATGTTAAAATATAGTGTTATTGTGACATACCTCATAATATTCCCATTGCTTCCTATTGTTACCTGACTTTTTATTATGGTCAGCAACAGATCAGTAAGATCTTTCCAAACACTGAAATTTTATTGCACATTTTATACCGGATATTTCATATCCTGCTTTTCCAATTCTTTGGAGACACTATTCCAGATTTGCTTTTGAGAAACTTTTCGGTTGTTGAATTTATCAATATATTCTTTATACAAGTTAATTAATAGGATCGTTTCTGAACGCGTCCATATGTGTTGATCCAGACAAATTGAATAATAATCTATTAATATGTTTTCTTTTTCTTGAACATTATCTATTTCTACATACTTTTTACTTCTAAAGAATCGTTTTCAGTACTACAGCTTGCAACTGCTACGTTATCTGCATTCGCTATATGATATTAACTTTTTAATATTAAATTTATAGACATTTCTTGTAAAGTATTTTATAATATTAAATAATATAAAATGCTTTGAAAAAATATAATAATCTAGATATAATAAATAAACATCTATCGGTAACATAACGTTAATGTGTATATAATTTACTACTTACAATAATATAAATGTGATATAACACAAATGTTATGTAATAGTTATATTCTTTTCTCTGTTTTGTTCTGAGGAAAATTATAACATTGATAATGTTACCGTTGGTGTATACCGGAAAGTCACTAACAAAGAGGATAAAAATATTTAAACCTGTATTTGATATTTCCTTGCCCATATTTGCGTTTGCCTCTTTTTTTGCATGTTGCAATAATGAATATGAGAATTTGTGATCTATGAATAATGACAAATTAAATAAAAATAATAGCATAAATTAATTATATTAAGTTAATTTTTGTATTCAAATATATTTGTAAATAAGTGCGTCTATTATAAAACATTATAAATATACTTATCATTTCTTGCTTTCTCGGCATCTTCTTTTGATAACATAAGTTTATATTCAATATTATTTTCGGCGACGAATAGAATGATATCTTCCATGGTAGTTGCCATATTAATACTGCAGCTACTTCACCTCTCTAGCCACAGCAGTCACAGTAGGAAGTGACAAATTAATGACGTCATCAAGCTCCCACATCACTGTCGTAGCGTGCTGTAATGAATTTTGGAACGGGTTCACAGTGCTGCCAGTGCTTGAATTACATTTTGGAACACAGCCTCAGCCATAGTCAGGGCAGTGATCATGAATCATTTTCCTAGCATGAACTAATGAAAAATGAAAAAGTTTGTTCGCGTCGCATGCTCCAATGTACACCAGGGAGCATTTGGATCACGGATAAGATGGTGGTTGGAGCAAATGAGTTCATGTGCACCAATGCTCAGTGACACGAACGGATTGGAGCAGTTTCTCCTCTTTTAAGATGCATGCAAACATGCAAATTAAACTCGCAGCATGGATCCATTGGAAGATTTTCTCATTGGCTTTAATATATTAATTATGAATGAAATTAATGAAAATCTTTTACCTTTAGCTGTAATCCGTGATTTATTTGTGAAAGACAATGGGAACGACGATGAAATAGAGAGTGAGTATTGATGAAGATGTGACATCCTAACCTTATTTGCTATAACCTCTGAACATTATTAGTTTTAATTTGTCTTTTCGGTAATTATACAGAATATTCCCCTCACCTCCGATTTTGATGAAAAAATATTTAATCGACGCATTTTTTCAAGAGAAACAACTTTTCTATTTGAAAAAATCTCTGTCGGAATCTTATCTGTCGCCTCCGTGACAGATTTCCTAATCTAAATTGTCATCAACTTTAACAATTTATATCTCGCTCCACAAGACAGAGCGACGATTTTTTTAAATAGAAAAGTTGTTTCTCTTGCAAAAACGCGTCGATTAAATATTTTTTCGTCAAAATTGGAGGTGAGGGGGTATTCTGTATAATTACCGTCATTTCCTTAAATAGTTAGTGCATTTTTATTTGATTTTATGTAATTTGTAGATATTGCTATTAATGCAGTTATTGAAATGGCTGAAGGTATTCAAAGAAGACGTAGAACATGCATAACTAATTATATTGAACAAATAGTGCCAATGTATACCGATGAAGAATTTATTATGCATTATCGTTTAAAAAGAATGCTTTTCAGAAGCATGGTGGACAGATTTAGTTATTGGGCACATTTTAGAAATCTAAGAGGTAAGTACTGTTTTTTAAATTAAAGATTTAATATGATAAGTTTTTCATTTTATTTTAAATAAAGTATAATTAATATTTTATATAGGACATGGAGGATTTGAAGTAGTTTCGGCTGAAAAACATATTCTTACTTTTCTATAGTTTGCTGGGCATCAAAGTACAAGTTTCAGGGATGTTGCTGATAGATTTAATTTGTCTCTTAGTGCCTTTGAATCAGTGTTACAAAGAGTCACACAGTTTTTATATGATTTAAGAAATGAATTTATTCGGTATGAACCCACTGAGGCAGAAAAGCAGAGAGCGCAGAGATACTATGTAGAAAATAAAAATTTTCCAGGAATAATTGGTAATAATGTAATTTTTTCTGATGATGTACTTAATTTAAACTTACATTTTTGTAATTTAGTGTGGGTAATGATATAACTTAATTAATATTTCTTTCCTGTTATAGGTTCTATTGATGGTTCACACATCCGTATAGACAAACCTTCTGAAGACCCAGTAGCCTATATCAATAGAAAACATTATTTTTCCATTCACATGCAGGGAACAGTTAATGAGCAGAACAAGTTCTTAGATGTGTTAATTGGATATCCTGGCTCAGTGCATGATGCAAGAGTATTTGCAAATTCTAGTCTGGCTGAAGACTTACCAGCACTCTGTCACAGTATGAATACATAATAATCATAAACAATTATTGTATTATTGTTTTAGTCGAATATCTCTATTCTTGTTTAATTTAGTTAATATACATATACTTTATCGTGAATGTTTATTTAACTTTTGATGTTTATCTTAAGCAAATGTAATTTTTTTAGACGGAAACATAATTCTTGGAGACGCTGCATATCCATGCCTTCCTCAATTAATTACTCCATATCGGGATAATGGACATCTTACACAGGCCCAAAGAAACTTTAATCGTATATATAGTCAGTGCAGAATCTCTGTAGAACATACATTTGGAGTATTGAAACAACGTTTCAGGCAATTATATTTCCTTAAGTTGAGGAACATGCAGTTCATCGTTAAATTCATTTTCGCTTGTTGCGTCCTTCATAATATGGCTGACTTTAATGATATGCAATACATGGAAGAACCCGAGGACGACAATCATGCTGATGTAAATGCACAGGTGTTGTTACCCCATGTCCTGCCAGAAGATAGGGATGAAAATTTTGTTGATGAACGACGTGGTTGTGATCTCAGAGATGAACTATGCCGACAATTGTTCCAAAGACGATTCAACGTAGAGTAGAGATATATTAAGACAAATTTTAATGACTATATGATATATATATATATATAAACATATAAAAGTTCAGCGTTAAATAAATAATATGTTTATATCTTACATCAATATCTATGTTTTCAGTCTTCATATGATAATTCTTTTTCTTAGGTATATTCTTTTTATCATTTTCTCTAATATCGCTATATTGTTTTTGCAAGATATTATTTTGCCTTTTTTGCGTTTTATTACACTTTTAACGTTTTGGAATTTTATACGCGCTTATTGTAAAAAAAAGCAATTGATTATTTTATTTTATGTTTATATATATCATGTGCTCATACATATTTGTCTGAATATACCTTAAAAAGTGGCCATGAGAAGATGATTACTTCTTGTAATAAGTTCTACTTTTTTTAAGTATTCTATGTATATATAGCAAAGTTAAAATACACATCTATATTTTATATTTATTTTATATGTTTATATATGTATTTTAATTTAATTTTTTTACACAAACAATTTAACATAATGATCGTTATCTTAACAATCGTTATATTAAATTATTCATATTAGGAGAAGTTAAGAAAGATAATAAAATCTCTTAAATATTATATTAAAGTTTTATTTGTGATTATAGAATGTCTTTGAACAAAAAAATTCTTTTCAACAATACATATCAGTTATCCACACATCAGTTTGTTTTAATATCATATATTTTATATCTCTAATAATTCTTTCACAAAAAATAAATACAATTAATGTATAATGCACGTGTGTAATATTTCAATAAACTGACTAAACTGACTAAAAATGACTGATGATTAAAAGAAATTGTAATAGTTTTTATCCTTTATCAGCAACTGATTTTAAATAATACTGCTTTATTATGCAAAAAAACTCAATCGAGTAAACTTAACTTTGACTTCTCGAGAAGTTTAATACGAAGTCTTATCGTGCTATCCATTAAAATTAACAGAAAACGAATAAATAAAAATTTGAGAAATTAAATATTTATATTTAATCAAAAACTAAAAACATAACCAACATTGTTTTAAATATGGTCAAATAAAATATATGTTTATATCTAACAATTATTTCAATGTTTTCAGTCATGTAATAATAATTTCTCTGTTGGATTTATCTTTTTGGCCAAATTTTCAAGTACCATAAGTTGTTTTTGCAGAATGATATTTCGTTCTTTTTGCAATTCGTTAAATTTTTGAAGCTCTGTCAGAAATTTTGTGCGTATTTCTTGTTTATCATTACTTTCGTTTTGTAACACGGCACAAATGGATTCTTTGACTGATTGCAAAGTAAGCGCCAATTTGCCATCTCGTACTTTTACTCTTGTATTTGTTAAAGAGGAGCAGCTACCCGTCATTGATGATCTGCTGCTATTAGTCGATAATGTCGGAACTGAAACATTGCTCCTTGTTGGTGACGAATTGTTTCTCGATGACAAGAGATTTAAATTGGTACCTACAGTTACGGGATTCGGTGAATGTAGTACAGAAGAAATCTGCTCTTGTTGCTCTTCATTCTCATTTCTATAATAGAAAACACTTTTAATTACTTATCTAAATGAAGACAAGAATTTAAAAATGTATTTTAGAGAGATCATTACTCACTCAGACAAATTTTGACAGACGTTTTGCAAAATTTCTTTTTGAGAAATAATTCCATTACGGCTAGCTACAATAAGTGGCACTCCACTATGACTTTTTCCAAATATTTTTATCATTTCTCTATAAGGAAAAGTATACAATCCATTAGTGATTAAATATATATACTTTAAATATTTCGAAAATAACAAAAAGAAAGCAAAAATATCAAAAAAGAAAGCTGATTAAACTGCCCAAATAGACATAAAGATATCTTTTAGACTTCTAAAAGATATTTTGCTATGTCTTCAGATGTCTTGTATTTCTGAAAAAGATATTTTTTAGAGATTTAAAAGATACCTTATGCAACAAGTTAAGATATCTTTTACATATTTCGATGAAATGTAAAAAAACACTTTAAGACGTGATATTTTAAAACGTTTACAAATTTTATTTTAGATATCAAAAAATATATTTAAGTTATTTGAAAGATATTTAAGGACATATTAAGATCTAGAAAACATCGAGATCTTAAAGATATGTAAAAGATATCTCATTATAGATATCTTCAAGATATTTCTAAAAGATATCTTTTAGATATTTTTTAAAAATATCTTTTCTTAGAAAATATTTAAAACATATCTTTTAGATATCTTCAAAACTTTCATGTTTTCTGAGTATCAATTGAAAGTATTCCATTTAAAATTATGACACATACAAGAAACAGAATGAACATAAAACTTACTCTTCATATGGAAGAGGTTTTGTGCCTTTTCTAGAGCTATTTTTTCCAGTGGTCCGTTTAATATGTATATCCCATTTCTTCTTCAATAATTTAAATTTATTTTTCATATGATTTTTGGTAGCATTTATATAACCTTTCTTTTGGAACGACTCTGCTAACGCTTGAAACATAGCCTCCTTACTTTGATATTTCCGTTTTTCTCATGTTCTTCATATTCTGAGAAAAATAACATTATACTTTTGACTCCAAATAAAATGGCTATCACTGTTGAAAACACTGTTGAAAACAGAATCATTCTCTTTTTCATTATCTGTCATAAGTTCCTTTTCCATAACTGTGGAAGAATCTGAGTTTATAATCGAAAAATCCAATGAACTCATAATTGTATCTGTATGCTGCGTAGAGCTTGTTGCTGTAATGGAAGGACTTTCATGCAACTGAATACTGGAAGGACTCATCTTATTCATCAAAGGCACTGTGGTTAAGTATTGTGTTAAGTCCGTTGTGTGAGTTACGGCAGAAGTATTTGGTGTTTGAGGCTTAACTAATTTAAATGACAATATTTTTGGCATGACTTTTATAGCTGAGTTCTTTGGAATCATAGATCCTGTTATTAAAGAATTAGCATTCGGGTGTGCTATCATAATTTTCTGATTAGATTCAGCCATTATGGATTGTTTGTCTTGCTGAAGACTATAACAAAAAAATCATTAATATTAAATACAATAGTTGTGTAAGTGAACACTTCTTAACTGGTTAAAATAACTTTAAAACAAATAATGTTGGAATATATTAATCACAAATTACTGAATAATATGTCATATGTAAAATATTACATTTTTGCTCACGTATTAATTCAAATAAAATATAAACATAAGTCACACAAATTGTCCTAAAATAAAATCACTTAACCTATTTTGAATTTACTATTAGTTAATTAATTATAAAAATGCATATTTCAGCAGTCAACTAAAATCTTATGCAAGATATTTTAAATACCTGAATATTTAACACACGTTTTCTTAATTTAGTCGTACTTTTTTGCATTCTTCTTCGCAAAAGTAAACTAATGATTGCGCATGCGCTCATGACAAAACTGTTTCTGCCCAAACTGCACCACCTCCGAAGCTGGGGTAAATAGATCACACTCCTACTTGCTCCTTGAGGAATGCTCCAATGCGACGCGAACGCTTGGTCGCCATATAGTTTCCGGTGATGCAAACGGATTGGAACACATTGGGGCAAATAGGAGCATGTTGGAGTGTGCGACGCGAACAAACCTAAAGACTTCTGTGAATTAGTGAAAAATGAAAAATTTTATATGAATTTGTGAAAATCGAAACATTTCACACGACAATTGAGTCATTCAACATGGCAGTTGCGTTAATTCTCGTTGGATAATTCTTAATGAACATCAAAGAAAACAAAATGATCAAAATAATAATGTCCGTATAGTGCGAAGGATATTACGCGACACACAAAATCCGTTCCCACACAGCACACTTTATCTCAGGGACATCCGATAGACATCATTCTAGGATACTGCAATATATTGGGGATATACAAATGTTCGCTGTTTCAGATGCCACAGATATCCTACGGATATCCTTTTTAGTAACTTTAGTTCCTTTTCAGAAACTTTTAGTTTCCAAAAATTATCATTAAAAGAAATATCCGTAGGATATCTGTAGGATCTATGTTTGCAATCCGTCGTCTCATCGTCGCGCTTTGTTTCGACGAAATCGAGGATTCTCGCCAACACGAGATATTTTGCGTGACTAGCGCGTGATCACGCCGTGCTTGTTTGGTGACGGGACTCACCGTTGTTATTGTCTCTGTTTGTCAGCATATGAACGCCAATAACCTGGCAAAGTTTTAAATCGACAACGGGTAACGTCCCATCTCCGAGCAAATAAAAACAAAAATTAAATGTAAGAACGAAGTTAGGAACCGCTCTTTGTTCCTCACTCCGATCAGATCTCAAATTCGCACGAGACCGACTGCAAGTGTCAATTTCGCTTCGTTCCGCACCGTTTTTCTCTAATCAGCTGCTCAACCTAACCTGGTCGAACCTTTGCGTACGGAGACTCGGTTGTGGCCTCAACTGGCTGATACTTCGACTGGACGTGTCACGTACAACCTTAATTTTCGTCCAAATTGTCAACGGTTTCAACGTGTATTTTGTGTTAACAAAATTGGGATCGCGGGATCGGGAGATGCTCGCTCTCCGACCAGCGAGTATCATCCTTCCAGAAGCTCGGCGAACATCGCCCAAGAGGAGGAAATAAAAGGGAACGATCCCGCGAAACTCAAACGGGTTGTGTCTTCCTTTCTGTCGAACCCCGAGCTCATTGCTGAGCGGTCCCGGTTTCTTTTTGACTTCGTCCAAAAGGCGAACAATCTAAAACAACGGCCCAGTAAGCAATCTGTGCGCAGACTGACGTCAGACTGACATCAGATTCGAGCAGACCCTGTCGGCAGATCTATATCCATCTGTCGAGCCAGTATGCTGTTAGACTGTGTCAGAACCTGCCGATAGGCTCTGACAACAGATTGTCGGCAGTATGCGCGCAGAGCCTGTCGACATGCTGCGATAGCAGACTAACGGTAGAATATACATAGTACCTGTAGACATACTGCGATAGCAGACTGACGACAATATACGCACAGAGCCTGTCGACATGCTATGCCAGCAGATTGGCGGCAGAAATACAGGAGATTCTGTCGCTTTTAAGGTTATGAGGGCCAAGGGAAAGGGAAGGTAATGAGAGGGCCAATAAAATGGAAATTAAATTTTAAATTGTTCTGATAAAAATCTTTATTGTTATATATATTAAATGATATATAAAACAAAAAAAGCTACTTTCGGCCGGTCAATTAAAAATCCAACATTTGTCCATCTAAATATTTACATATATACATCTTGTTAATTTAATCTGTAACTTCTTCCTCCTCTTCTTCTGGCCAGTCATTGTTCCACAGGTCCCGATCATTTTCTTGTCCTGCTGACTGATGTGGGCGACGACTTTTACTCCGGACTCTCTCCTTTGCAGCTCGGAGAGCTTCTCTTATAAATTGTTGAAAGTCTTGTTGAGTCGGCCTATGAAAATAGGGATTTCGACATACAGCATCTGAAATAAAATGTAAGATATTACTTATTGGCTGCGTTTTGAAATTCACTGCCAGTCCTGAAAACCTATTCACGTTATTCACCTATTCACTGTTCACGTTACGGATGTTATAAAATATCTGTACTGGCAGTAAATTTCGAAATCTAACTATTATAAATTACTACATATATATTTGCATATATATATATGTGTGTGTGTGTGTGTGTGTATGTGCGCGCGCGCATGTGTGTGTGTGTGTGATGTGTGTATAAATAGAAATGTTAAAAAATCTTACCGAAAATTGCAAGTACAAGTCTTACATTGTATAATGCCTTCAGCCCTTTTCGACCTCGCCATGAAAAGAGAACGGAAGCTGAATCTGCGATGCTTTCCTTTAGACATAGAGTTATCGCTTTTTTGGCATTGAAGCCTCCAATGTTTCTAAGATATTGCACCTGCCAAACATAAATTTCTATTATTACGTTTAATAAGTATTACACATGTCATAAGTCTAAAGTTTTATTTTTTACTTACAACGTTATTATATTCATCATCATTACTTTTTTCAAATGCCTCAACGTCCTCGACAGATTTTATCGGTATGATGCTTGGTTTTATTATTTTTGACCTGTTATTCTGTTTCTGTGTATCCCGAAGAATAGCATATATTTCACTGAAAAAGAAAACGTGTGTTGAAACATTGATATTGACAAGAAATGTGTTATACTAAACTTTTATTTAATCCATTCTACGTTATACAAACTTGACTTTTGCCTCAATTCGATTTAACTGCTCTTTTTCATCATCTCTCTTGGAATGATTAATGAACACCACATGCTTAAATATAATTGTATTGACTTTAAACAAACGTTCTAACGCGAATTTGCACCTGTGCGAACAAAGGGTATATATATATATATATATATAAATGCATATAAATTTACTTATTATTTGTCCTGTCTCCAGCCTGCGCAAAGTTGTGATAAGTATGTCCATACATGCTGCTGTCTCCCTTCCTCTGTACGTTAGTTGGGACTATATTTGTTGCTTGGCCATATGGGCCCCTTCGCTGTTGTAAATGTGTGTATGTATTGGAGTCATTTTCATGCTGTGAGTGTGTATCTAGCTGTGTTTCTGGCTGCGAGTGTGTATGTAGCTCTGCTACTGTTATTGGCTGTGAGTGTGTGTGTAGCTTTGCTACTATTTGTGGCTGCGAGTGTGTGTGTAACTCTGCTACTGTTTGTGGCTGCAACTGTGTGTTTAGTTCTGCTACTGTTTGTGGATGCGAGTGAGTGTGTAGATCGGAGTGTGTTTGTGGCACCGAATATGTATACAACTCTGATCGTATTTGTGGCTGCGAGTATGAGTGTGGTTGTGGCTCCATTATTTTTAACTCAGTGCACAGGTCAGATTGTTGTTGCGCATTACAATTTGGTTGCATAAAACTATGCAATGAGACATCGTTGCATCGTTCAGCATCTTGTTTCATCATTCTTCGAAGATCATTGATATCATCATCAATATCTACTGCCTTTGCCATTCTCTGTCGCTTAGGGGCTTCATCAGATGACGAGGTTGTCATATATCGCAAAGGTTTGCTTACAATATGTTTTGTTCGGAAACTTCTGTAAATAAACAAAATTCATATTTAATATATTTAAATATTGTGTTATAGATTGTTTTTCATTCAACGTGATCTCTGCGATACACATACGTAATTCAATACAATATACGCTAGTACTTACGTCTTTTGCGAATCTATCATTGTAAGAAATTATATACGACGTGGATATATATTGGGTGAGTGCAAAAGTTCGTGCGGAGTTTCAATAGATGGAGTTATAAGCGTCGTAAAGTGTTGTCATTAATACTTCCATCTACATATTATATAACGTTGGAAAGGTGACGTCTTCAGCTGTTATTAAAAAAAAAATCATTTGTTTTCATACAAACTGCTTCGAGAAATATCACTTTAAAAATGAGTATCGATAAGGTGCATTTACGGCATATTATGTTTTACGAGTTTCGGAAGGGAATAAACGTTGCCGCAGCCGTAAAAAACATTCAGGATGTTTATCAGGATGAAGCACCAGCTAAACGAACTGTGGAAAAATGGTTTGCTAAATTTCGGCGCGGAGAATTTAACCTTGAAGACGAGCCACGCTCTGGTCGACCTTCTGACATTGATGACGATGTTTTGCGTACTTTAGTGCTCAATAATCCGCGAATTTCAACAGAAGAAGTTGCTACAGCACTAAACGTTGACCGATCAACCGCTTTTCGGCGTTTAAAAAAGATGGGATTCGATTTGAAGCTCGATATATGGGTGCCCCATTTGCTGACCGAGAAGAACAAAATCAAGCGAATTTCTGTAGCCGTTTCTTTACTCGGGCGGCTCAATAACGAGTCGTTTTTGGATCGACTAGTGACGGGCGATGAGAAATGGGTCCTCTACAACAATGTTCAGCGCAAACGGACATGGAAACAATCAGGTGAGCATGGTGACGCAATACCAAAGGCCAGTTTGCACCCGATGAAGGTGATGCTCTCTGTTTGGTGGGATTGCAAGGGCATAATCTATTTCGAGCTTCTCCCCGCTGGCGAAACGATTGATTCGGACAAGTACTGTCGCCAACTAACTAATCTGAATCGAGAAATAAAAGAGAAACGTCCGATTTTGTCAAATCGCAAGGGAGTCGTCTTTCATCACGACAACGCCAGACCACACGTTTCGAAAAAGACGCTGCGCAAACTGAAGAGCCTGAAATGGGATGTCTTAACGCATCCACCGTATTCTCCTGATATCGCACCATCTGACTATCACTTGTTCCGGTCATTGCAAAATTATTTAAATGGAAAAAACTTTGACTCTTTGGAGATCTTAAAAAACGGCGTCTCTTCGTTCTTCGAATCTAAACCGCGCAGTTTTTATGGTCCGTTTTTATGAGGCATCCGTATGCTGCCAGAACGTTGGGAAAAGATTATAGAAAACGATGGAGAATATATCATTGATTGAATAAAGATTTTTGTTTGCATAATCACTGTGTGACTTTTACTCACAAACTCCGCACGAAATTTTGCACTCACCCAATATATATCCACGGGATTCAACTCTTCACGTTGAGTGAAAGTGCGGTCACTTTGTAAAATAAAAATGGATGAAGGACGCAAAATAATAGGAAAGAGAAAAGGCGAGAACGAAAAATGAAAGCAGCTTTTTGGAACAACAACAGCGTGCACAGCTATCTTGGAAGCAATTCAGCGAGGCTCACCACGACCAGGTAACTGCCGGCTGAAAATCGGCTTCGAAAAATGTTAGCACGATTCAATTGTTTACATTTCCTTCACATGGTTACCAATGCTGCGTTCCGATATTTACTGCCAACACTGAAATTCTATTGTAATGCCAGCGGCACACGGTGCTTGTTTTCGTGTTGGATTGTTTGCTGGATGAAAACACTGCGTTCTGATTGGTACATTTCCATCCATCTCCGGAAATGCACCAATCAGAAAGCAATATTTTTATCTAGCAAGCAATGGCCGCGTTCAGTAGAACAAAGTGATCAGAGAGCGCTTACTGATTATTGTCTGTGATTGGAGCATTTTTTTAGATTCTTCATAGACCCAGAAGTATTTACCAATCAGAAGCGAGATTCAGTGGAAAATCTAGTAATGTTGTCCAACTGTTGAGTCTGCTGAATGCAGCCAATCAAATGTAAAAGCTCATTGAGCACTCAGTGAGCGGTTGTAGGGTGCATTCCGAAATTTACTGTCAGTATTGAAAATACGTAATTTGTGTCACGTATATTATAGATTTTCAGTGCTGCCAGTGAATATCAGAACGCAGCCGTAGTACTGAATGCACCCATTGTATCCATAACAGGTATACCTACACTGCGTTCATACGATCTTCGAGTAGGATCAGAACGTGAATAATTTCTCTCTTTAGTGAGCACGAATAGCAACTTTTGCATTTGCGACGATTAGCGATATTACAGATTTTATTACAGTTTATTACAGTTATACGTAAGACTCGCACGATAAACACGCACTTATGAATAATTACATGAATAAATCATTTGTGTCGCGGAAACCGGCACATAAGTTATCCCCACGATACCGATCTATAGTTCTGTGTAAAATAAGGGAGCGTTTAAAGTTGGCACATATTGCAACATATAAAAGTGTAGATGGAAAATCAAAGAATAGTGCCAATTTGCAAAGCTGTGATTCCCATAATTCATTAACTCCAGAATGTAGTACCTCTGAATTTCGTTTTGTTAACAGTGTTCCGCACTTTGCTGATGTAGAGTATACTTTTTGCAATGATTCCATGTCAAATGATAATTCTCATATAGTACATAACAGAAACATTATTAATGATGATTCTTCTTCATCGTCTTCAAATACATCTGAATGTGGAACATTGTTTCATGACAATTTTGGCCAATCATCCTTTCGTGAACAGCTAGCTTCCTGTTTTGTTGACAACAATTTTACTCATGTTTAAGGTAATAGTGTATTATCTCTTCTTAGAACACATTCATGCTTCTCTAATTTGCCCAAAGACACTAGAACACTTCTTAATACACCATGCAATAATATTGTTGTGTTAAACGTTGAGCCAGGAGAATACATTCACTTTGATTTCCAAATAGCTTTAATTGAATATCTTTCATATATGTCCATGGCAGCAATTCCTTCACATATTGAATTAGATATTCACACAGATGGGTGTACATTAGATAGAGCGGGTAGTGTTCATCTATGGCCTATTCAATGTAGAATAGCGAATGTACAACACGCCAAACCAATAATTGTTGGTATATACAAAGGTTCACAAAAGCCCCATAATCCGAATAGTTTCTTCGAAGCATTTATTACAGATATTCTAACAGTTGTGAACAATGGAGGCATACAGTTCAATGGCAGTAATATTCCAATACGACTTAGATGTTTTATAGCAGATGCACCAGCTCGAGCTTTTATTCTAAATCATCGTGGTCATCTGTCTAATAAACCATGCTCAAAATGCAAAGTTAGTGGAACAATAAGTGAAGGTCGCAATGTTTTTAAAGGAATAAATCATTCTGTAAGAAGAGATGAAGAATATGTTGCAGTTGTGGACGAAGATCATCATAAAGAAGGTACAAGTCCATTATCATTAATTCCTATAGGAATGGTTTCACAAGTTCCTTTCGAGTATATGCATTTAGTGTGCTTGGGCATCATGAAAAAACTATTATCTGCATGGGTTTCCGGACGATATTCACGTGCATCAAAACTTTCTGCAAATGCCATTAGTGTCATATATGAAAGATTAGATAATCTCCAACAATATATTCCCTCTGACTTTGCAAGACGTCCCAGATCTCTCCAAATATATTTGAAATATAAAGCGACAGAGTTCAGGCAGATTGTGCTTTATACAGGTCCAGTTATTATGTATGGTGTGTTAGGTACCCAGTTTTATAAGCATTTTTTGTTACTACAAGGTGCTATAAGGGTTCTCGTTTCAAATTCACCATCTAAACAACTTCTCAATTTTGCAGAACTTGCACTGCAAAAATTTGTTCTTCGTTCAAGTGATCTCTATGGTGATAATTTTCTTTCTTATAATGTGCACAGTCTTCTTCATATGACTAACGATGTCCGGCAGTTAGGAAGTTTAGATTCTTTTTCTGCTTTCCCATATGAAAGCAACATGTCCATTTTTAGGAAATACTGTAGAAAACCGGGTTAGCCACTTCAACAGTTCTTTAATAGGATGAAGGAAATAGAAATGCATGGCACAAAGTGCAATCAGGAAATAGATTCGTCAATTCGTGTATTTATGCCACTGAATAATGGTGCTACTTTTTCACAGTATCGTAAGATACAATTTAATCAGATACTTTTAAGTACAGATGTACGTGATAGTTGCTGCATGTTGCATGATGGTTCTATATGCATTGTCTTCAGCATATTCGTACATGATTCTTCCTATTACTTGGAAGTAAAGAAATTTTTAAAAATAGACGACTTTTACGATATTGGTATACCATCTTCATCTATTCAAGTGTTCAAATGTAGCAATTTATGCAGTGATTTTCTTTTAGTGAATGTTAACGAAGTAAAAGTTAAATGTTTCAGAATGCCTTTTTGGCACTGCTCTTTAACGGATGACACTGAAAGTGACGATTATGAGGAAATCCACAGAGAAACAGGCACATATATTGTTGCAACAATCATACATAGTGAAGTGATTTAGTGTTTTTCCTATTAGTTATCAGGAGTTTAATATTTACGCAGAGTGAACTGTTTACAGTGTTTCTGTTAATAATTTTCTTTTCAATGCACGTGAAAAAAATATTTTAGAATACATCGATGGCGATACTTTCCGACCAGTCTTAAAAAATGAATGTGGATTAGGCCTATAGGGGAAACCACAAAAAAAAACGCGCCAAACTATGTACCGCAAGGTGGTGAGGAAACCATAGTCTTTGCAAAAAAACTTCACCAAATGTTGAACGAATCTCATAATGTTGAGTATAAAGAATTGGATAACGTAATCTTTATAATATCGCATCTGTACAACTTGGAGGTAATTTTTTTAAATATTAACGACGTAGACCTATTCTGTGCGACTTCCCATAAACTCACCAGTGAAATATGTAGTTACGGTAAGTGACTATAATATAAGTACAAGGTTTCTTTAAAGTTTGAAAAAAAAATTTTTTCTTGTAAGTAAATATATATATATTTTTCTTTTATTGAAACATTTGCATCTTGCAATATTAAATATTTTTTCTATCGCATTTTAGTTATACCTAATGCCAAACAAAGCAATGGCTAGACGTATAGCTGCCTTATAATTATGCATCGACTTGCATCGAGGAAACGAGATAGATGATAATTTGTTACCTATGAGAAAGAAGCATTTGAAAATGAAGCCTAAAGACGCCGAAGTGCCTACTTTGCCGGATGAAAGGAGGGCGGATTTTTCGGACCTGGTACAACAGAAGACAATATTATTTTAAAAAGGTAGCTACTAATTTTTCTATTGAACAAATAAAAAGAAATCTGATATTCCCTCTTGTTATTATGTTGTAAACGGTTCTTCAAAATATGTATTCTGTTTTTTTACAGATAGCTGGGGCATTGACGGATTGTAAGCCAATAGTCGGAGTGCCGTCTTATCTATATTAATAGGGAATTAAGTTCTTCTCTACCAGAGGAGTAAAATACACACGGCAGATGTACTTATCCTTCTGAAGAATCGGCCGTTGGATTTGACATATTCACATTGGAAAGTAGCTTCTTTTATTTTGTATATCATTTAATGTGTATAACAATAAAGATTTTTATCACAATTATTTAAAATTTAATTTCCATTTTATTGGCCCTCTAATTATATAACTTTAAAAGCGACAGAATCTTCTACATTTATGCCGCCAATCTGCTGGCACAGCATGTCGACAGGCTCTGTGCGTATTCTGCCGCCAGTCTGCTGGCACAGCATGTCGACAGGCTCTGCGTGCATTCTGCCGCCAGTCTCCTGTCGGTCTATGCATACATTCTGCCGCTAATCTGCTGTCAGAATCTGCTGTGAGACTCTACGCGCACTTTGCCGCCAGTCTGTTGTCAGAATATGTTAAAACAGATTCTGCATGCAACCTGTTGCCTTTCTGTCACTAGACACTGCTAACAGGCTCTGCGCAAAATCTGTTTGCGCAGGTTTGGCTATCTGGGGGACTTTTGTATATCCTCAGGATCTCAGTAAGCAAATTGTGCGCAGACTGACGTCAGATTGATGTCAGATTCGAGACCCTGTCGGCAGACCCTGTCGGCAGATCTATATCCATCTGTCGAGCCAGTGTGCTGCTAGCTGTTGTCAGAACCTGCCGATAAGCTCTGACAGCAAATTGTCGGCAGATTGCGCGCAGAACCTGTCGATAGATACTGCCAGCAGATCGGCGGCAGATTGCGCGCAGATTCTGTCGTTCCGTAAGTTATTCTGCTTAAAATCTATTATTAGGTGTACAAATGAATAATCCAATTTTTTCAGCTACATTCAATGTTTATTTTAAAAGAAATTAAATTAAATTGTTCAATCAAAGTATTCGCCGTTGCTTTCTATAACTTTAAGCCATCTTCTAGGCAGCTGATAAATTCCATCTCGGAAAAATGTCACGTCTTTGGACACGATAAAGTCGTCAAGCCATTTTTGGATCTCATTCACTGATTGGAAGTGCATATCGGACAAGGCGTGTTGCATCGACCGGAACAAGTGATAATCGGATGGAGCAATATCTGGTGAATACGCCGGGTGCTACAAGACGTCCCAGCCAAGACTCATTATGGTGTCTTTTGTATTGAAAGCAATGTGTGGCCTGGCCACACATTGGCCTGGCGTTGTCATGCAACAATTTCACTGGACTCCTTTGCCAGTATATGGGCGTTTTCGTTCCAATTCTTGACTCAAGCAGATTAATTGACGTTAGTAGCAGTCCGCAGTAACTGTTTCACCGGGTTCCAACAACTCATAATAAAGCACGCCCTTGATATCCCACCAAATGCAGAGAAGAATCTTCTTTCCGAAGCGATTGGGTTTTGCGACCGATTTTGATGATTCGCCGGGATTTACCCATGACTTTCTGCGTTTCGGATTGTCATAGAGTATCCATTTCTCATCGCCTGTAACGATTTTCCACAAGAAAGACTTTTGATGCTGCTTATTGAGAAGAGAAAGACACGCTGCCACTCGTTGATTTTTGTTGGTTTCAGTAAGTTCATGCGGAACCCATTTTCCTTCTTTCTGGATCTTTCCCACCTCATGTAGGCGTTTGGAAATCGTTTGCTGCGTTACTTCCAACTGTTCTGCAAGCTCTTTTTGTGTTTTTGTGCCAAATTCTCAGCGAGCAGTTGTTCCAAATCATCATTATCGCACTTCGGAGGGCCTTCAGGGCGTTGTTTGTCGATTAGACTGAAATTACCGCTTTTAAACCGCTTAAACCAAAATGCGCACACATCGTACGATACAACACCTTCGCCGAAAAAGGAACAAATCGATTCGCACGCTCTTGCAGCATTTTTTCCTTGTTGGAATTCGTAAAGAATGCAGTGTCGGATATGCACCTTATCTGTTAGCATTTTCGACTGTACTGAATTGAATACTTTTGAAGGTTATGTTGGGCCTTTCGCCAAACTATATGTTCTTCTTAATAGCTATATGTCAACATTGCATAATCACGAAAGAGCGGGAAAATGTATGCAATTTAAAATTGATTTCATAACTGCTTAAAATAATTTGGATTATTCATTTGTACACCTAATATGTTTTATTAAAATTAATAATATTGTATTCTGTTTTCAGTTCGTCAGATATGACATTGTTAAATATTAGATAAATTAAATCAGATATGGTATTGTTAAATATTGGATAAATTAAATATAACAATTCTGATATAATCAAATAAATTATCTATTTTTCTGCACTAAAAAAAATACATTTAATTTATACTTTCGACTATAAATTTATTATTTTTCTTAACTGAAGTTATTCTTATGATGTTAATATATGACAGTTTTGCCTAAAATTAATCCTACTTAATTGATTCTGTGTAATTATTATATTTCAAAATCACACTTAAACTGCTGGGATTCGAACCGGAAACCTTTGGGAGTATGCTTTGAAGTATGAGTCAACTAACTTACGCACTGTGCCAAATCTTGTATTGAGATATGTATTTCAAATAAGTTACGTATGGTATTAAGAGTACAAATAAGTTTCCGCCGTTTTTTATAAAAAATTAGGAATTTATTGTGAAAGAACGATATATTACGTTTTATTCAAAATATTGTCCATCACTAGCCAGTACTTTTTCCCATCTTTCTGGCAGCGTTCGGATACTACGTTGGAAGAACTCTTCATCTTTTGAGGCTATCCACGAATCGACCCAATTTTTAGTATTTTCATATGATGTAAAGCGCTGCTTAGACAGGCCATGTGCCATTGACCGAAATAAGTGATAATCGGAAGGGGCAATGTCTGGTGAATACGGCGGGTGGGGTAGGACTTCCCAATTAAGTGTTTCCAAATAGGTTTTAACCGGTTTCGCAACATGTGGCCGAGCGTTGTCATATAGGAGAATAATTTTGTCGTGTCTGGAGTAGTAATGAGCGCGTTTTTCCTTGAGTGCTCGGCTTAATCTCATTAATTGTGTTCGGTAGAGAGCTCCAGTAATGGTTTCGCTCGGTTTGAGCAACTCATAATACACGACACCAAGCTGATCCCACCAAATACACAGCATGAGTTTTTTTCCATGAATATTCGGTTTGGCTGTCGATGTTGAAGCATGGCCAGGTGATCCCTATGATTTTCTCTTCTTTGGGTTATCGTAGTGGATCCATTTTTCATCACCAGTGACTATACGATGCAAAAAACCTTTTCTTTTATGCCTGGCAAGCAGCATTTCACACGTGCAAAATCGGCGTTCAACGTCTCTTGGCTTCAGTTCATATGGAACTCAATTTCTTTGTTTTTGAATCATTCCCAACGATTTTAAACGACTTGAAATTGCTTGTTAAGTCACTTCTAATGTAAGTGCAAATTCTTCTTGCGTTTGGCACGAATCTTCCTCCAATAATGCTTCCATTTCCGTGTCTTCGTACACTTTCGGCCTTACACTACGTTCTTTGTCTTCCACGTCAAACTCACCGTTTTTAAACTTTTGAAACCACTCACGACAACTTCTCTCACTTAAGGCAGTCTTATCATATGCTTCTATCGATGCGCCTCAGCTGCAGATTTCTTCAAATTAAAGAAGTAAATCAAAAGTTCCCGCAAATGACGCTTATTCGGCACAAAACTTGACATTTTCGCACGAAAAAAATTATGTGATGCTGATATGGAGTCACTAATACTTCAAGGTTATGTTGTTACCAGATATCCAAACTTACGATATTACGTTTTACATCTGACAATTTCAACATAACCTTCTGGTGGGGCCATCTTTTGTCAAACGGCGGAAACTTATTTATACTCCTAATACAATAAGAAACGACAAAGTCTACGTGTCTGTGAAGTTGGCACATTTTTTTAATCTAGAAAAAATCAAGAAAAATTTTAATCTTGAAATGATAGTTTTAGTAACACTTTTCATAGTTCTAGAGTTCCTAATAGAAAATAAAAAGAGTTCCATACTTTTAATACCAAAAAATAGCAAATGAAAAATTGTGCTAACTTCGCGAATCTAACATGACACATCCTCTTCTAATCTATAAGAAACAATAAATACCGCTACTTTTAACAAGAGTCCCGTAATTCTAATCGAGTTCTGTCTCTATGTAATTAAAGTAAAAAAATTGCCACAATTGCGTTATTTACATTAACAACATATATTATATCTAGCACGGCGCTCGGCGGAAAAGTATCGTGCTGATAATTTCTAGTGCATTTTTCGATATATATCGACAGTTCTGCTAAATATCGACAAAATATACTTTAGCAGGTTTGGCTATCTGGGTACATAACCTTAAAAGCGACAGGATCTCCCGCATTTCTGCCGCCAGTCTGCTGGCACAGCAAGTCAGGCTCTGTGCGTATTCTGCTGTCAGTCTGCTACTGCAGCATGTCGACAGGCTTTGCATGCATTCTGCCGCCAGTCACCTGTCTGTCTATGCATATATTTTGCCACTAATCTGCTGTCAGAATCTGCTGTGAGACTTTATGCGCATTTTGCCGCCAGTCTGTTATCAGAATATGTTAAAACAGATTCTGCATGAAACCTGTTGCCTTTCTGTCACTAGACACTGCTAACAGGCTCTGCGTAAAATCTGTTTGCGCATGTTTCGCTATCTGGGATATTATTGTAGGACGTCCTTAGGATAACATGTGTTGTGTGGGTTTGATATGATATCCAGAGAAAATGTTTCAAAATATGTACAGGTAATATAAACTTTATGCATTATTATACTTGTCGACAAAAAAGTTATCCAACTTTTTTGTAAGTTAACCTATATATAGTAAAAGATCTCCAACAGATATCTCAGAGATTCTTGCGGACATTCGAATGTTCTCAGAATATCTTCAGACGACCTTAGGATATTACCCATACAGCACACATTATCCTGATGATATCCCAAATTGTCCCAGATTGACAAAAATGCTCCTATGGATGTCTCAGTAGGATATCTTAAAATATGGCAAGTGAATATTGTGAGATGTCGTAATATATCATAACCCAGTGAAAACAGCTTAATCAAAATTATATCAATATGACATCAAAACGTTGTTTATTGTCATTGCGTAAAAAAAAATAATTCAATTTGATGAAAAATTGACATCAGGTTGATTAACATTGTACGCGATTAAATTTCATTTCTCATTTCAAAAAAAGGTATAAATAGTTGTTTAGATAATAATTATAATGTTATATGGCAAAAATGTAACCCACATCATGTTGACATCAAAATGACTACAGAATGATGAGACTTATTCTTTTATTATTTCAAGAGAAATCTCCGACATTGTTTTGTTTTGTCGCTCTATGTGCCGGCGCTCGCATCAATATGATGGGAACGCGACTGAACGCGACAGCTTAGTAAATATACGTGTGGAGGGAAAAAGCTTATACGAAAAATAAGTTATTAAAAGTTTGTTCGAAAGTTTGCCGTACTTATCGATATGG
This sequence comes from Harpegnathos saltator, assembly GCF_003227715.2. NCBI lineage: Eukaryota > Metazoa > Arthropoda > Insecta > Hymenoptera > Formicidae > Harpegnathos > Harpegnathos saltator. Next base: position 380,930 of record NW_020230255.1, read on the forward strand.
ATAAAAGACCAGTAAGTATGACTTGTCTTTAGTAAATATACAGGGTGAAGAAAAAACCCCGGGACCCCTGAAAATTTCGAAAAATATACACTTTATAAAAAAATGTTTCAGACAAAAGTTATAGCGTTGAAAAAGATCTATTTACCGATCTTAACAATTTGACCTCGGGTGGCGTTGGGTAGCGTTATCAAGGTGAGGACAAGGTCATCTCGGATTTTTTAAATGGAACCCCCAATTTTTTATTACATATTCTTATAGCCCTTCTTCAGACCTTTTCAAAGCACTATGATTTTATCCAATTTGAATAAGCTGTTCCGAAGTTATCGAGTTTTTTAACCCGTAACTGATGTGAAGTCATTTTAAGTACACGCACACTGTTCACCGGTCAAATTGACCGGTAGGAAACGGAATTGATGAATATCTTGACAAATAACACGACCACACAACTGCGCGTATATCAGTCGACTGACATTCAGAATGTAAGAAAATACACTGACGGATGAATACGCAACAAGAAAATTAACCGCGTTATTTAAATTTCAAATAGTGCAATGGTCAAATTGACCGGAGAACAGCAATTACGTGTTAAAGTAAGATATTTAGCCAACTAAGGCAAGATCGGAGGATGATCCGGCCAACTAAGACAAGGTCGGAGTGATCGAGCCAACTAAGACAAAATCGGAGGATGATCCAGCCAACTTGTAAAAATAATTTACGACTAACTTCCAGGCGTTGACTCCTATTGGCTTGTCTTAATTTCGTTGATTGATTTATTTCAGTTATTTATTTATTTGAACTATTCTGCTGTTCGATGTTTATTTCTTCCATTTACTCATTTAATACTCATTACAGTTTAGTGAATCGCAAACTCGACTGAAATTCCTCTATTTTACAACTACTTCTTACAACTAGCTTCAAACTGTTTCTTAATAATTTTCAAAAAAATAGAGGAATACTCAACGAGGGGACTCAACTAAAACAAGCACCCCGATGGTGAGAGACGAGGGGGACTTACCTAAAACAAGCACCCCGATGGTGAGAGACGAAGGGACTCACCTAAAACAAGCACATCGATGGTGAGAGGCGAGGGGACTCACCTAAAACAAGCACCCCGACGGTGAGAGACGAGGGGGCTCACCTAAAACAAGCACCCCGTCGGTGAGAGACGAGGGGACTCACCTAAAATAAGCACCCCGAAGGGAACAGAAAGCTACTACGTCCTCGTCGTTGTTCCTGGGTAACGCTAAAAGTAGTTTCTCGGAAAAATTCAACGCTATCTATCACGAATGAAAAAAATTGTTTCCATAAAAACTTCACGTAAAATCTAATTCTGCAATGAAAAATGTGGGTTCTCATTTGAGATTTGAACGTTACCACCTACCTTACCGCGAAGGGATGGGGGGGAATAACTATTATGTTTTTTAAAAATATTTTTAAAAATATTGAACAGGTATTTTTTTATTTTTCAATCCAATGATCATTTCTGGAGAATTGCAGAAAATCTAATTTTTTGCGATTACAGCGCCATCTATCACGAATAAAAAAAAAGTTTCGGACAAAACTTACGTATTTTGTGGCGTAGAATCCGAATCTGCAATAAAAAATGGGGGTTCCCATTTAAGATTTCAAAGTTGACCCCAGCCCCACCCCCCGGGAGTGGGGTGGGAGGTCGAGTTTGATATCATTGGATGTTCTCCTTCGAGGCGACCAAATTTCATTATCCACTTTTTTTGATCCGACATGTAGTTTTCCAGATATTATGATTTGTCAGGTTAAATGGGACACCCTGTATAAGATAGATGAATTTTAGCCAGATCCAAGGCGGTGTCTGACTTTTAAATAATTAGTAAAAAATGAGTTTAAACGATTTAACATACCCGAGTCCTTCTTAAGTTGTATTTTCCGGCAATGCATAGACCACAACTGATGCTTTTTTTCTTTTTTTGCGGCGGTATGAAGTCCTTGAGATTTTCTATAGCAGAAATGTCCGAAGCTTCTTTCTGCGCAAATTCGTAAACTTCCTTGCATGTTTTTGTTAGTAATCATTTTTGTTAATAATCATACTTCTTTCTTAATCAATCACTGATGTTTAATCAAAAAATATCCTAATCAATCACTAATGTATCCCACTGATGACGATACACCGATGTTGCGTACTTAATGTATGTATATATTCTTAATCAATCACTGATGTTTAATCAAAAAAATCCTAATCGATTACTAATGTATATCCCACTGATGACGATACACCGATGTTGCGTACTTAACCCATCTTTTCTTCCCAATATTGCGTATACGCAACACGAAGTTTGACTTCACAAAATGCAGTCAAAATAAACTTATTTCACAATTAGTCTAACACTTCGTGAAAAAAAATAATTACTGACGTCAGTAATTAATTATATAAACTTCGTGTTGCGTATACGTAACATTGGGAAGAAATAGATTAATGTATGTATACTACGTTATAAAAAAAATTGAAGAGCAATCTCCCTAGACAACGAGACCTAAGACAATAAGCACCTCTCTCTCACTCTCTCTCGCTTGCTCGCATTCGCTGCTGTCTGCTCTTCAGCGCTCTCGTAGCGCCCCTGTGGTATCAGAATATTTTGTAACTTACAAAACAACATTAAAAAAAAAGGTATTTTATAAACTTCATGTTAAGCATATCCTGATACTTTTGTACAATTAAAAATAACTCCTATCTCGTGTACAATAATTGTAAAAGAGTATGTCTAAATCTTGATCTTACTAAATCGATGAGTGCACCGTACACTGAAATGACAGATTCAGAAAAGATTAGCAAATGTGTCCCTACGCAAGGTGACACATATTGTGAGACAATTATTTATATAAATATTCTTAATTAAAATATTTTCATTGAATTGCTGCATTGCGCTACACTAATACAGTAAGTGCAGCTATAACAAGCACTGTAATGACAGATTTCCTAACCTATCATATCTGTCATCTTTAACAATTAATTTCTCTCTTTGTAGAACCAAGCGATAACTTTAACTTTTGTATTCAGTTTTTACACATCAAACTATATTTGCAATTTATATATTATAATTATGGATTATAATATTTTATCAACTTGTCATTTTTCTAATTTGTATGATTTGTGTCTTTTTTTCATACATGAGTCTAGATGACATGAGTCTAGAGGAAGAGCTATTGGAAGAGGAGGGACATGGTATGTATCAATATTATATTCAAATTATTTAATAAATTAATATTCACATATATCATAATGTAAAAAAAACGCAATAACAAATTATAAAAATTTTTTTGTTACAGAAAAACCGAAACAAGAGGAAGAGCAAGCTATCAGAGGCGGCCAGCAGCAACCGCCTAGAAGATATCGCGCTGGCCGCCTCTACCGAGCACGGCAGCAGAGGAGGGAGGAGGAGGAGCAGCATAATATTTTATCTGTTATACAAGTAATTGGCAAATTATCAAGAAACAGTGCACGAAGAGGAAGAAGGGGCCGACGACCTACCTTATTGAAATATATTCTTTTTTTATTCTTAATATTCTTTTATATAATTGGTATTTTGTAATTTGATGTGATTTAATTTGTGATTAATGTGATTGTTATTTAATAATATTTAATGAATGTTTTCTAATTTTATGTTTGTTTGCTACAAATACTAATAAAGAATTTATATATTATACGCGTATAAATTATTTTATATATACAGGGTGATTCAGACCACTCGTACAGCCTTTTTACTTCGGAAATAAAACATACTTGATGTGTCGATTCATTTATTAGGTGCGCAACTAAGTTCTCGCTGTTTTTTTGATGAAAATGCAACTTTATTGTGAAAAAATGGTTACAAATGAATCATTCAAAATATTGCCCATCGCTAACGACAACTTTTTCCGATCTTTCTGGCAGAGCTCGAATACCGTCACGGTAGAAGTGTTCGTCTTTGGAGGCTATCCACGAATCAAGCCATTTTGAGATGTTTTCATATGAGCGAAACTGCTGATTAGCCAGACCATGTGCCATCGAACGGAACAAGTAATAATCAGACGGCGCAATATCTGGGGAATATGGCGGGTGGGGTAAGACTTCCCATTTGAGCGTTTCTAAATAGGTTTTAACGGGTTTGGCAACGTGAGGCCGAGCGTTGTCATGCTGTCAAGAATCACTTTTTCGTGCCTCTGCTCGTATTGTGGCCGCTTTTCGCGTAGTGCTCGGCTCAATCGCATCAATTGAGTTCGATACCGTTCCCCAGTGATGGTTTCGTTCGGTTTCAACAGCTCATAGTAAACAACACCGCCCTGGTCCCACCAAATACACAGCAAAACCTTCGCAGCGTGAATATTCGGCCGAGCCGACGACGTAGAAGCATGACCGGGCAGTCCCCATGATTTTGTTCTCTTTGGGTTGCTGTAATGAATCCAGTTTTCATCACCCGTAACGATGCGATGAAAAATACTCTTCCTTTTTTGCCGCTGGAGCAGTTGTTCACAGGCGAAAAAACGACGCTCAACGTCTCTTGGCTTCAAATCATAAGGAACCCAAGTTCCTTGTTTTTGAATCATTCCCAACGCATGCAATCGCTTGGAAATGGCTTGGCGGGTAACTCCTAATGCTGAAGCAAGCTCTTTTTGCGTTTGGCACGGATCCTCATCGAGCAATGCCTCCAATTCAGCGTCTTCGAAGGTTTTTGGCCTTCCTTCACGCGAACGGTCGTCAACATCGAAATCACCGTCTTTGAAGCGACGGAACCAATCATGGCACGTTGTTTCACTTAGAGCAGCATCTCCGTAAACTTTTTGGAGTTCTCGATGCGCTTCAGCCGCCGTTTTCTTCGAATGAAAGAAGAAAAGCAACACTTCCCGCAAATGACGATTATTTGGCACAAAATAAGACATTTTCACACAACCAAAAGTATATGACGCAAAAACAAAATCACTAATGTGTCAAAGCGGTTTGTTTACCATATGTCTAAGCTTGGTTCATGACGTTTTGGTTATGTCACAATCGACCAGCACTTACTACTGGAGCCATCTCTTGAAAAACAGCGGGAACTTAGTTGCGCACCTAATACTTCCACTCTCGTGTATATCGTTGACTTATATAAAACTGTTTTTTTTTTTGGTAACGCAGGGGAAATCCATCATGGATACCTCCGACCCTTGGGGGGGGGTCGGGGGTTATGTCGGACTCTTACCGACTAAAACCTCTGCGGGATGCCTACCTGTCGGACCGGAAATGTGGGGAGTGAGGGGAATTATTCCCGTATTCCCTCCTCGACACCCCGGCCCCAGGACTCTCTTTCGGGAGCCCCTCGCCATTTGTTACCGCGCCCTGTTCCGCAAAGGGAATCCAAGGCGCGGTCCCGGTCGGTCTAAGGCCGACCAGTTGGCCTTCTGGTTTCATCTATAGGGTGAGGGGGCATCCGCCCTCAACCTTTACCCTCCCCCCTCCCCGTTAGTCAGGGAGGGAGGGTTTCTGGGGGAGTGGGCCCGTCCAAACGGGGCACCACTCCCCCCTGTCCCTACTTGTCCGCGGCAGGGGGGATCCATCTTCTATGAAGAAGAGCCGGATCCCCCCTGCTGACGGAGGCGAGCCCGAGGCGGCCGAAGAGGGCCTGGACCCCTGCTATTCAGGGGTTCTTCCTCTTCCTCAGCCGGTGTCACCTCCTGCCCGCTTCCTAACCCCCCCCCCTGAGTCGTCGCCGACCACCCCGTCGCCTCCTGCCACGGGGTTCGTGCGGTCGGCGCTCCCTCTCGGCGGCCTCCTTCTTGGACATTACGTCCCTACAGAAGGAGGCCGCCGCTTCCCATCCCTCCTCGCTCCCGCACATGGATTGAACCATGCGCGGGAGCGAGATGTCCCCCATTGGGCACTCCATCGCCCCGGCCAGGACCCGGCGCTCCTCTTCCCAGGTTGGACAAGCAGCCAGGGTGTGGAGCGTCGTGTCCATGAGCACGGGGCAGTGGTGGCACCTAGTAGTGAGCTCCTTCCCGATCCGGTGCAGGTACTTACCGAAGCACCCATGGCCTGTCAGTATCTGCACCAGATGGTAGGACAGTCCGCATCCCCTCCTGCCCGCCAACTCTGGCAGGCAGGGGCGGACAGCCTCCGCCATCTCGCGCCCGTACCTCCGTGGGTCGGACAACTTGTCCGTCCACATCTCCTGGGTACGGGCCACGGCTTGGGTTCGTAAGGCCCGCAGGTCCCCGGCCGTAAGCTCCCCCTCCTCGCGGAGCTCCTTTACCCTCCAATAAAGGATGCGCCGCTCCTCGACGAGGAGCTCCACGGGAGGGGGGCCGGCCAGAGTGGTCGCCTCCATGTACGATATTGTGCGGTACCCCCTGATCGCCCTTATGTACATTGGCCTCAGCGCCTGCCGCATTCGGCATAGGCCATCGCGGCAGGCGCTGAGCTGGGGCGCCCATATTAGCGCCCCGTATAGGGCAATCGACAGCACCGCACTCACGTACAGGCGGCGAGCCCTCCAGCCTGGACCACCCAGATTGCGCAGAAGGCTGGCAATCGCCAGCCTGGCTCGACGCACCCTGGGGGCCAGCTGCCTAAAATGTGGGCCGAAATCCCACCGGCTGTCCAACGTCAGGCCGAGATACTTGATCGTCGGCCCGACGTGGATGCGGACGCCATCGACTAGGACCTGTGTCTCAGGTGGCGCCCCTCGACTACCGTCGTGAAAAAACACGGCTTCAGTCTTCTAGGGCGCCACCTTGAGACCCAGGTCCCCGATGGTTCTCACCACCGCCACCGCCGTTTCCGCGCAGAGGCGGGCTTCTCCCCAGCTTCTCCCCCCGGCCGCCACTAAAGTATCGTCCACGTAACGGGTCCGCGATAGGTTTTCGTCGCCGAGGGCGAGAGCCCAGGCTCGGTCAGGGATCCCATCGGGGCCAGGGACTTTCCCTTTACCACCGAGCTTCCCCCTGGCCTTGGCGATTTCCTCTGGTCCCATAGCCAGGTCCTCCCCCAGTCACCCTCCCCCATTTCTGGGGCGGGAATCTTGGGAGGGCCCCCTTCTACTCTCGGAAAGAGGGTGTCAAGGAGGCCGTCGAGGGCCTGGCTGTCCAACGTTTTCGTCGGCGGGGGCGCCCAGGCGCGGGTTTTACCCATCACCCTCTTATATGGGCGGCTCCACGGATCGTCGTCCAGGGAGCTCGTCATTTGCTCCCAGGCTGCTCGCTTTGCCTCGGCGATGGCGACTCGGAGGGCTTTCCTGGCTGCCAGGTAGCTCTCCCACGCCCTCGCAGCATCCTCGCCTCTTCGCCGGGTCCAATAATAAAACCGCCTGGCCTGGACGGAGGAGTCACGGAGTTCCGCGATCTCCTTCGTCCACCAACAGGCGACCCGACGACGGCGAGGGTGAGCTTGGGGCATCGCGGCGTCGCAGGCCGCCGCCACGATATCCACTAATTCCTTAGCCCCCTCCTGGGGGCTGAGGGCCCACTCACCCGGCTCCTTCTCGAAGTGTCAGGTGGCCACGAGGACGGCCGCCTTAAATCTATCCACGTCCAGTCGACTGAGGGCCCATTTTCTGGGGAGGGGAAAGTCCCTCTCCCCGGGGCAGTGGGGGGCCCGCACCCGTGGAGGTCCGGAGTGGCGGAGGGGACTATGTACCGATGATCGGACAGTGTTTCGCCCTCCACCTCCACCTTCCACTCCCGGAATAACCGGGCGGCTGAGGGGATTGCCCATGTCAAATCAATGACGGACTTCCCTCTCAGCCGCATACAGGTGCTGGCCGACCCCCTGTTTAACAACAGGAGGTCTAGCCCCGCTGCCCATTCTATGACCGCATCGCCCCCGGGGTCCCTCTGCCGGGGACTATACCCCCACCCTTCCGAGTGGGCGTTGAAGTCCCCGGCGATGACGACGGGTTGGAGATGGCACCTACGTACCACCTCCCCGATTCCGTCTAGGACCCCCTCAATGCGGTCTGGGTCTCCCAGACCCACCTTATTTCTCCGGTGGTGGAGGTATACCCCCACCACCGTGATGGGCCCACAGTCACCGCCACGAACGAGGACCCCCTTTCCCTTAACTCACGGGGGGGTCCCCGCCGCGGGGTTTGCCACCATGGCCACCGAGCCATTACGACTGCCGAACCAGCTTGCGCTGTTCGCCGGCACGTAGTGTGGCTCGGTGACCACTCCCAGCCCGGCACCTAGCTCAAGGATCCTGTTTGACCACAGGTCCTGAGCCTGGGTGCCGGTGCCGAGGTTAGCCTGTAAGACCCGGAGGAGCGTGAAGGCTAAGCCTTCGTCGCCTCCTCCTGGCTACTTACTTCCACCCCCTCTTGGGATACATCCGTCGACAAAGCCGCTTCAGTCTCCCTGGAGGGGGCATTGGCCTCAGTGTTGGTGGCTTCATTCACGGGTTCCTCTATACGCGCGGAAACCTGAGAGGTCCCTACCTGTACGCTCCCCTCCCCTCGGGGGTATGGGGGGTGTTCGTTTCCCTGGGGAATCGGGGGTGACACTCCTACCGGCTCCCCTTCTACAGTTGTTGGGGGCTTCTCCATTTCTGAATCCACCCTCCTCACCTTTCCTTTCCTCTTGGATTCCGGATCCTCGTCCGACTTCTCTTCCTCCGACTTGTCCCCTTTCTCCGTCCTCTGCCTCTTCCTCAAGTGGGGTATTGTCTCCAGTAGAGGAGTCCCATCCTTGTCCTTCCTCTTCCCATTCTTGTGACATTATTATCGTTGATGCCACCTCATCCTCCGCCTGTGACCGGGTCGTCATCAGTCCCGACACCTCGGCTGGGTCCTTCGTCGGGAAGGTGTCGGAGCCGACACCTCCCTCCTGCAACATCTGGTCCGAGGGGGTCTCCGCGGGGGTTCGGGCCTCCCTCGCTTCGACTCCCTTTTTCGCAGCTTGTTTCCCTCCTCCTTCTTTCTTCGCTCCCTTCCTTCTCTTGGAAGGCCCCTGGGAGGGGGCTTGCAGGCCGGCCCTCCGATCTTATGACCGGAAGGCCTGCCCGCCTCAGTGCAGACAGGGCATTTAGCCGTCGCCTGACACTCCTTGGCGCGATGGCCGGGGTTACCGCAGCGGTAACAAAGACCGCTGCGGTCGACGGCGCTCGTGCACCGCTCGCGCACGTGCCCCCGCTCTAAACAGCGGTAGCACAAGAGTGCGCGAGCGGGCAGCGACGTCACCCCGGCGCGGGTCCATCACACGGTGACGGGACTCGCTCCGCGGCAGCGACCTTCGCGGCCGCCGCCAGCGGACACCGCACCACCACCGCCCCTATGCCCCTCTGGGAGATGCTCATACCTCCCGCGGACTCTTCCGCGGGAGTGCATCACTCGAACTTATATAAAACTTACCTTTTTAAACAAAAAGGAAACAAAAGGCGCCAAGTACAAGCGCAACACGTATTGTGTTATTTTTAGAAGTATCAAACTCTAATTATTTTATTATGTATATATATGTATATAAGTTTTTACAAGTAAAACTTATATGTATACATAAGTTTTACAAATAAAACTTATAACTATAATAAAACTCTGCAACACTATTCTACTGTACAAAAGAAGTGTTATATTAGAAGTGATATATTAGTAGCGCCAAGTGAGAAACCTAACATATATACAGGGTCATCGAAAAGTATCAGACCCCCCTAACATCTTCAGTTAGAACGCATTTTGGAGAAAATGTCCAATAACAAAGTTGTATGGTTTCCAGCGGGGAATAAGATGATGATCTTGACTTTGACCTTGACCATGTCCTTCAAGGTCATTTTAAGGTCAACCTTATTTATTTAAATGGAACTCCCAACATTTTACTGCATATTCTTATAGCTTATCTCGAGAGCTTTCCTAAACACTATAACGAAACAATTTTTCATTAAGTACTTTTTGAGTTATAAAGGTTTGAAGTTAACAATTTTTTGACACAAAATGTAAAATATCTTGTAAAATATTATTTAGTTTTCAGTAATCATAACCTTAATACTTTTGTGCGCGAAATAATGAGACCAATTAATTGGTTTAAAGAAAATACATTAATCGAAAAGTATCGGTTCCCCCTAATATTTTCAGTAAGAATGCAGTTTGGAAAAATGTCCAATAGCAAGTTGTACGGCTTCAAGCGGTTATGCTATGGCTAGGCTATGGCGGAAAACTGCCCGAAGGTGATCGCGAGAAGCTGCTCGAATGCGTGATGTCCGAAGGCGTTAGTGGGAATCTGCCCGAAAGCGTTGGCGAGGCCGATCTTTATTGTCTCACTCTCGCAGGCACCAATAGTGATACAAGCTCTTGAGCAAACAATGCGGATCACTGATTTGAATCTTTGCAGTGCTGTCTTCTTCTTAGCGAGCAGTAGTCACCTCGTGGACGAAAACGAACAGCCCCAAAAATTGTTTCTGTAACAAAAGAAGCCATTGCGCTTCAATTGATTGTCCCAAACATCTTCATTTTGTTTCCAATAGCCCAGAATTTTTTCGTAAATATTATTAATTGATATATTAGATTTTCAGTTGCTCAACGAGCTTTTTGCTAGTGCTGGTTGAAATAAACAAATCGATAGTTGGACCAACACTTAATAATTAGTATTTTTCTCTACTTAATTATTTAGATCAATTTCCTATCACTTACCTGATTAATTCTTCTTTGCTCTAATTAAGAATTAGAGCGGAGCTTTCTGAAAGAGATCGAATAACACTGTTAATGATGCGAGGATGTGGAGATCAACAAAGAGGGTATAAAACAGTAACGCGATTATTTAATGAAAATTTTCGGAATGAAAATAATAGGATCTCCAAAAGTACTGTAATCCGTACTATTCAACGTTTCGAGGACATTGGTAGTGTTGAAAGCCGTCCGAGATCTGGTAGACGTAAAGCAGCAACAAATAATGATAAGGCATTAGATGTTTTACAGTCTTTCGTTGAAAGTCCCCACATTTCCATCAATCGCGTTGCACAAGAACACGAAAACGGTCATGCATCTGTCAGTAAAATTTTGAAATTGAATAAATGTCTTCCATACAAACTCCATTTGGTCCAAGAGTTGTCCGAAGACGATTTTGATAGGCGCATCGAATTTTGTGATCTTATGATGGAGATGATTGTCGACGATCCTCTATTACCTACTAATATTGTTTTCTCTGATGAGGCAACATTGAACTGACTGGAAATGTAAATAGACACAATTCTAGATACTGCAGTGACGTTAATCCTCACTGGAAAAGAGACAATCATACCTAATATCCACAAAAAGTTAACGTATGGGCTGATATCTTAATGGTAGACCAGTTGGCCCTTTCTTCATTGAAGGCAATTTGACAGCACAAGTATACACAGTCATGCTTCGCGAACAAATTGTTCCAGCTATTCGAGAGATAGCTGGTGGAAATATGGATGAAATTTATTTCTAACATGGAGTTCCACCTCATTATGGTGTCATTGTCCGTCAATATTTGAATGAGGTCTTTCAGGACAGGTGGATAGGGCGAAGGGGACATATTGAGTGACCACCTCGGTCTCCGGACTTGACTCCACTTGACTTTTTTTGTGGGGTTACTTGAAAAGTAAAGTTTATGCCACCAAGCCTCAAGGCTTTAGATGATTTAAGAGGGAGAATAACTCGAAAGATAGAACTAATACCACCGGAAACGTTCCGGAATGCGATTTCAGCTGCTTATAACAGATTGGCACATTGCCAGGCTGTTGAAGGGCAACAATTTGAACATTTGTTGTGAATTGTTTGATACAATTGAATATTTTGCCCAAGCTGACCAATTGGAATCAAATTCACCTTAACTGGTCGGAATTACACACCACTCTTGCCTTAACTGGTCGGAATCACACACCTGTTTTGCCTTAATTGGTAGGAATCACATACCACTCTTGCCTTAACTGGTCGAAATCACACACCACTCTTGCCTTAACTGGTCAGAATCACACCGCTCTTGCCTTAACTGGCCGGAATCACACATCACTTAACAAATTGTTAACTTCAAACCTTTATAACTCAAAAAGTACTTAATGAAAAAATGTTTTATTATAGTGTTTTGGAAAGCTCTCGAGATAAGCTATAAGAATATGCAATAAAATGTTGGAAGTTCCATTAAAAAAAATAAGGTTGACCTTAAAATGACCTTGAAGGACATGGTCAAGGTCAAAGTCAAGATCATCATCTTACTCCCCGCTTGAAACCATATAACCTTGCTATTGGACATTTTCTCCAAAATGCATTCTAACTGAAAATATTAGGGGGTCCGATACTTTTCGATGACCCTTTTCTTTTTTTTTTTTAGTGACCCTGGAGAAACCCCTTATGAGTACCCACAGGTCCTGGGGGAGGCCTGCGGGTTATGTCGGACTCGCACCGACTAAAACTCCAGGGGGATGCCTCCTTCAGGGGCAGCGATGGCGGCCGGAAGTACTGCGTCGATACTCCATTTCCTAAGCCACCGCCCCTCTTGGCCCCACAATTACGTGGGACCCTTGCCCGCCTTGGGCCCTGCGCGCCACAGGGCTTGTAGGGGGCTATGGTGAGGGGAGCCGCGCGGCTAGACGCGCGCATTAAAGCGCGCGTCACCTAGTGCGACTACTACCGCTGCACCACACCCCCACCCCGGTAACCAAGTAGGGGGAGCGAGTAGAGGACCCTAAGGCCATACTCGCTCAACCATCGTATCTGGGCCGGGGAGCGCCGCCCTATCGGAGGGCGCGCGAGGTTACCGGGGTCGGGCTCTTGTCTTCATCCCCTGTAACTCAGGGGGGGGAGACGCCCGACCCTCAACCGGCTTCTCTTCAGGCCGGGTAGGGAGGGCGGGCACCCGCCCCCCTCCCTTGACCCCACCTCTGGTGTTCGAAGTGGGGTTCGAAGCCGTGACCTGGGCCCCCACCCAGGCCACGGCTCCCCTCCCCCTCTTCTCAAACTTGAGAAGGGGAAGGGACCCTGTCTCCGGTCTACTGACCGGAGCAGGGAGGAACCGGTCTCCCCGGGCTGCGCAGCACGCCCCGGTCCCGCTGCGGCAACGAGGAAAGGACCCCCTCGACATGAGGAGGCCCAAATTCCCCCGCCCCGCTATCCGGGACCGCCGACGGCCCCCCGCGTCGACACGACTTCCCCGCCGTTGTTTCCAACTCGACGGGCTTTCCCCCCTCCTGCAAGCGAGAACCCTCACTTGCCCTCGCTGTCGCCTTCTGTGCGACAGCGGGACCCTTCGTTCCCCCATTGGGAGGGCGGCCGCGCCGACGCTCCCCGCGTCTATCGCCGCCCCCACTTCGGGGTAGGGACTCGAGTCTACAGGACAGGCCCGCCATCCTGTGGCCCGCGTCCCTCCCCTCCTCACGGCACACAGCGCACTCCGGCCGTGCTACGCACGACCGCGCCGTGTGTCCGCCCCGGCCACACCTGTAGCACAGGCCGCTGCGATCCACAGCGGCCGTGCATTTTGTACGGGTGTGGCCGGTGCCCCAGCATCGAAAGCACTGGGATGGCCGGGCCTCAAGCAAGGTGACGCTTACAGCCGACCACCCCAGTGCAAAACCTCCAATCTTGGCGGCTGCGACTGCAGTCGTCAAAGGTAACCTCGCTCACGCCGTATCTCTCCCTCTTGCCCCCCACCGGAGAGGGCCGAGGGTGATTTCCTCTGGCCCGCAGTTAACACTGCGGGCCAGAGACTCCTTAACCTCCTCGGGGGTTGCCGCCTCATGAACTCCCCCGAGGCGGACTTCCCCCTTAAGCAAAGGGCGGTTCACCATCGCCTCCGGCAGTATCTGCTTTAGGCGTTCCGCCAAGCGGTCCGCCTTTATTCCGTCTAGCCCTGGGTCCTTCACCCTTACGAGTAAGTCCCCGGCCAGGGTTCTGCCCAGCTCAGCCCCTGGGATCCTTAGATCCTCCAGTGGGATTTGGTCCATTGCCCGTCTCAGGGTCTCCGCGTACGAGGACCCCGAGGCTGGGCGAATCGTTACCGCGGCTGTCTGTGGCAGCCGCGGCCATTTCTCTTTCCCTGTTTGAACGCGGGGCCCCGATGACCGCAGCGCGGGTACCCGCGCTGCCGTTGCCACCGCCCCTCTTCCCTCTACCTCTACCCCCTTTAGACGTGAAGTGGGAGGAGCCGGGATCTGGGATGCGGACCCCGCCTGCCCCCGGTATCCTCCCCCTCCTCTCCACCTCCTTTCCTCTTCTTTCTTTTGGACATTTGTCCATGTCCCTTCCTTACCGGGTGCCTCAGCGGGAGGGGGAAATGGTGCCCTTTTACGGGAGGGGCCGTTACATGGCGGAGCCCCCCCAGAAGGCCCGCTGAGGCATCCGTTTGCGTCTCTTTGTCTCTTAGGACCCTTTCCTCCTCTTTCCTGGCCTCTCTCTCTACCTCCATTGGAGTGGGCAGAGTGACCCCAGACATCCCTGTCCGGGTTTTTGTCTCCCCACCCTCCCCATGACCACTTTCCTCCTGTAACTTTTCAAGCAGGGCCTCCAGCTGGGCCAGGTTCTGCTGGAAGACCTGCACCTTCTCCTCTGTTCCTTCCCTTTCTCTTTGGAGGAGCTCCTTCCATTTCACCTTCTCTCTCTCGAAATCTGCCTCTCTCCTTTCCTTTTTCCCTTTCACACTTTTGAGCTCTGCGGTTACCTCCTCCATTATCCCGCACAGCTCCTTCCTACAAGTTTCGCTGACCAGCAGCCTCTTCTCGACTTTCTCCACCTTATCCTCCAGCGCAGCAGCTGCTGCCACCAGCTCCTGCACGTACCGGAAGGTGGAGTCAAAGACCTCCCGAAGCCTACCCTTCTGGATGTTGCCAAGACTTCGGTTCCCCCCCATTCCTCCATCTGTGCACGCATGTGCTTCTTCCACTCCCCCCATCTCTTTACAGAGTAGGAGGGATACTCCACCTCCTCCTCCTTGCTTCCTCCGACGGCCCCCAACTCCTCCTCGTCCTCTGACAAAGAGAGAGCATCGTCATCGTCGGAGTCTCTAACCTCCTCCGACTCCCATGGATCTAATATCCATGGATGCGCCTCGATTTCTGCGTCTAGTGACCGCATAGATCGCATCCTTTGTTCCAGCGGAACATCCTCCACCACCTCCTCATATGGCACATCCTTGGGCCTATTCTCGGGCGCCACAAACCGCAGTAGCTCTGTGGCCGGCGTCCCGAGGATCTTTCCCTTCCGGGAGCCATCTGACTGGCTCCCTTCCTCCGCTCCGGAGGACCTCCTCCCCTTTCTCCTCTTTCTTTGTTGTTTGAAGTCTGCCATTTTGAGTTTTAAACCGACCACTCCTGGCGGCTCGATCGGTCGGGCATGCCCGCACCACGGAAAACTTCGTGGTGTCCCCGAGTTCCCCCGGGGAACCGGTCTATGCCTCTGGCCCGGGGAGAGGCATCCCGGGCACTGGACTCAGGCCCCCTACACCCGCCCCACCCCCCATTGCTGGAGGTGAGCCGGTTTCGGGGATCCCTGGTCTCCGACCACCAGGGCACCATCAGGAGCGCCGCCACGCGGGGGGCCCCGTGGAAGGAGTAAGGTCACCGCCGTCGCGACTCGACGGGACCCCTCCCCCACGGCAGCGAGCA
Source organism: Harpegnathos saltator (assembly GCF_003227715.2). Lineage (NCBI taxonomy): Eukaryota > Metazoa > Arthropoda > Insecta > Hymenoptera > Formicidae > Harpegnathos > Harpegnathos saltator. The sequence goes on from NW_020230255.1 coordinate 396,459, forward strand.
ATACTCCTCCGCCCGAGGGATGGGTTTAGGGATGACGCGATCCCCATCCCCCGGGCTCACCCTGGGGGGCCCCGGCCCCGAACCTCGGAATACGTCCGAGCGGCCCGGAGCCCCCCCGCCTCCCCGGATACCGTGAGAGTCCCAAACCTCACGGTGTGCAGACCCGGGTGTGGCCCGTCTCTCAGGGCTGCCGGAGCACCGGCGTGCAATGCCCTGAGAGACGGTTCCTCCCACAGGGTGAAGTCCTCTCCTTTCGACTGCCGGAGCACCGGCGTGCAATGTCGGAGGGACGGTGTCTCCACCCTTCTTCCTAAAAATGGTTGAGGATGACCAGCTGGTCATCCCACCGTAACTACCTTGGTGCTCTTAGTCCAGTCCCTCAGCGCAGACCACTCTGGCATGGTAGGACCTGCCAGGGACCGAAGCCCCCGCCAGCACAGCTCTGCACATCACTGGGACCTTCAAGCCTCCCCACCACGACAAGGTGGCACCCACGGGGAGGCTTTTCGATGACCCTGTATGATTATTGTATACTTAACTTAATATGTTTAGAAATTTTAAATTCAAATAATTTTCTTTTTTAAGAAATGTGTACATAACATAAATTTTTATAAATAAAACTTATCAAATTATTTTTTTAAGATATATATGTACATAAACTTTTAAAAGTAAAAATTATATCGTGTTATAAAAATTTAACACGTGTGTTAATAGTGTCCAATATTTAAAAATACTATTTACTGGGTGTCACGGTTATTATTTTTAACAATAACAGCAATGCAAGTAACGCGCGTTAACTTACTAACTTTATATTAAATAAAAAAAAGAAAACAAAAAATTTAATCCAAACATACGAAAAATTGAGAAAAAAATTATAAAGATTCACCAAAAATAAAAAAACCTTTGGCGCATCTTTAACCTTTTACCTTTAACCTGGCGCACCAAGGGTTTTTTTTATTTTTGGTGAATCTTCATAATTTTTTTTCCTCAGTTTCTTGTATGTTTGGATTAAATTTTTTGTTTTTTTTTTAATTTAATATAAGGTTAGTAAGTTAACGTGCGTTACTTGCATTGCTGTTATTGTTAAAAATAATAATAACCGTGACAACCCAGTAAATAGTATTTTTAAATATTGGACACTATTAACAAACGTGTTAAATTTTTATAACACGATATAATTTCTACTTTTAAAAGTTTATGAACATATATATCTTAAAAAAAATAATTTGATAAGTTTTATTTATAAAAACTTATGTTATGTACACATTTCTTAAAAAAAAAAATTATTTGAATTTAAGATTTCTAAACATATTAAGTTAAGTATACAATAATCATATATACAGGGTGGACCATTTTAACCTTTAATGGAGAATAACTCGACCGGTGAGCGAAATAATGAAAAAAGTTTCATACAAAAGTTGTTGGACAAGGAGGGGGACGTATGACCATATCCTTGAATTTGACCTTGACTTTGACCTTAGGGGTTATTTGAAGGTCAAATAACATTTTTTAAATGGAATTGCCTATTTTCGACCCCGGATTTGGAAAGAGCGGGAAATTTTAAAATAGGATATGGTATGATCGATAAGATCAAATGTCATGTTTTGAGGTCATTTCAAAGTCAAAAGGAACTTGTACGTGTATTCATGCGAAAATCGTATCTGTATACGGGGATTTCTAAATTATCTTCTACACTTAGCATTACCCAGAGACAACGACGTGGACGTGGTAGAATTCTGCCTCTTTCGGGATGCTTGTTTAGAGTGAGTCCCCTTGCCTCTCACTATGCATACTTTGCTATTGTTAATCTAGCTATTCAAAAGGTTTTCGAAAGTTGCACCGTTAGCATTTATGCAATAATTGAGCCTTCTTTGGAAATGGGCCACTGTGCTGAGCAAGACATTTCGTGGAATCGCTTCACAAGCTCGTCTTATGCGATTTTCCATATCTTCTCTTGTTGTTGGTTCTTCTTTGAAAACAACTTCTTTCAAATAGCCCCAGAGATAAAAATCGAGTGACGTGAAATCAGGAGAACGAGGAGGCCATGCAATCGGACCCTCTCGACCAATCCATCGGTTCGGGTACCTTTCATCTAAAAACCTCCTGACTATACGTGCAAAGTGCGGTGGTGCACCATCCTGTTGGAAGAACATCCTTCGCCTGGTTTCCAAGTCTACGTTCTCCAACAAATGAGGCAATTGGTCTGTGAGCAAATCGAGGTACGTATTTGCATTCACAGTACGTTCGAAAAAGAATGGACCGACCAAGTATCCATTAACAATCCCGCACCAGACATTGAGGCTCCAGCGGTGTTGATTGTCAATCGCTCTATGCCAGTGCGGATTGGTATCGGACCAATAATGGCAATTATGCCGGCTCAACTCCCCTGTGTTCTTGAACGTCGCTTCATCGGAAAACATCACAAATCTAAAAAAATTAGGGTCCCGATCGATCTGCTGTAAGGCCCACCGGCAGAACTCGAGGCGTCGATCAAAATCGGCAGGTAATAATGTTTGGGTCAAAGTGATATGATAAGCATGGTACTTCCGAGCCTTCAAAATCCGCAAGATTGTGGACTTCGGTATTCCTGTGGATACCTCCAGTCTACGGCTCGAAATATGAGGATCGAGATAGACCGATGCCAAAATAGTCAGCATTCGAACGTCATTCTCGTCATATTCGTGATGACGACGTTGACGTGTCATTTGCCCAGTACGTGCCCTCGTGGTCAAATTTCTGATCGTCACGTTACACGGATGTCGTCTCCTCGGAAAGCGCTGAGCGTAAAGTGCTGCGGCATTCACATGTGGTCGGTAGGAGCACGCAGAGAAAGACAATATGTCCACGTCGCTTCCGAGTAATGCTCACATTTTTCACTCGTAAGGAATTATTCGCTGAGAATACAAAATAGTGTTATCATTGTTATTATTATCATTATCCGCCCAAAAATAATATTGATAATAATAATTATAACAATAATTATTATAAAGCTAGTATAATAAATATTGTTCATTGAGATAAAACTCAATTATTATCATACAGCTTGTCTCTTAGTATTAATAAGCAGAGATCTGGTGTGATTAAAATGGGAGATTATACACTCAATAAGATCGTTGATATGATTTATATTTTAGGAGAATGTCGAGGTGTCTATGTGAATGCCGCAGCACTTTACGCTCAGCGCTTTCCGAGGAGACGACATCCGTGTAACGTGACGATCAGAAATTTGACCACGAGGGCACGTACTGGGCAAATGACACGTCAACGTCGTCATCACGAATATGACGAGAATGACGTTCGAATGCTGACTATTTTGGCATCGGTCTATCTCGATCCTCATATTTCGAGCCGTAGACTGGAGGTATCCACAGGAATACCGAAGTCCACAATCTTGCGGATTTTGAAGGCTCGGAAGTACCATGCTTATCATATCACTTTGACCCAAACATTATTACCTGCCGATTTTGATCGACGCCTCGAGTTCTGCCGGTGGGCCTTACAGCAGATCGATCGGGACCCTAATTTTTTTAGATTTGTGATGTTTTCCGATGAAGCGACGTTCAAGAACACAGGGGAGTTGAGCCGGCATAATTGCCATTATTGGTCCGATACCAATCCGCACTGGCATAGAGCGATTGACAATCAACACCGCTGGAGCCTCAATGTCTGGTGCGGGATTGTTAATGGATACTTGGTCGGTCCATTCTTTTTCGAACGTACTGTGAATGCAAATACGTACCTCGATTTGCTCACAGACCAATTGCCTCATTTGTTGGAGAACGTAGACTTGGAAACCAGGCGAAGGATGTTCTTCCAACAGGATGGTGCACCACCGCACTTTGCACGTATAGTCAGGAGGTTTTTAGATGAAAGGTACCCGAACCGATGGATTGGTCGAGAGGGTCCGATTGCATGGCCTCCTCGTTCTCCTGATTTCACGTCACTCGATTTTTATCTCTGGGGCTATTTGAAAGAAGTTGTTTTCAAAGAAGAACCAACAACAAGAGAAGATATGGAAAATCGCATAAGACGAGCTTGTGAAGCGATTCCACGAAATGTCTTGCTCAGCACAGTGGCCCATTTCCAAAGAAGGCTCAATTATTGCATAAATGCTAACGGTGCAACTTTCGAAAACCTTTTGAATAGCTAGATTAACAATAGCAAAGTATGCATAGTGAGAGGCAAGGGGACTCACTCTAAACAAGCACCTCGAAAGAGGCAGAATTCTACCACGTCCACGTCGTTGTCTCTGGGTAATGCTAAGTGTTCGGAACTGGCCCGAACATATGATAGCTCCGGAGAGCTGGCTGGAAGTACGAGATCGCAGAGCGACGTCCGCCTGCGTCTAGGCTCGCTCGAGTCCGCTCGGTGACCGACCGGTCGTCCTGATCAAAGGCCGGGGCCTCGTAAGGCGACCACGGACCCTGCTGATCAAGCAACGTCGCGCGCCGACTGGGCTATGCCTAGGGACGGCGGCGAGAACAAGAGAGAAGAAGCACGCGCATGTGCCGACGTAAAGTGACACACAGTGTAAAACGCAATGGACGCAATAAACGCAGTAGTAACGCAGAAGAGAATAACGCAGAAGAACGACGCAGAAGAACATAAACGTAGCTATATACAAGCGAAACAACGTCGCTTACGCAAGTCCCGCAGGACACACGTCCGTGACGTCAACGGTGCGCGGCACCCGAAGCACGCCAAGGACGTGCAACGAAACGACCTCCGTCGTTTCGGATGGCCTGCCCTTCCGGACGTAACGGCCAATAGCCAGCCACGGTCCCGAGGACGCGTGGAAATGGAGCTCGAGAGCTCCGGCTCGCAGGACAACCAAGTCGCTCCTGCGAGAAAGCCAAGTTCCCAACGGACACTTGGACGTAGGAGCGCGAACGCTCTAGGACTGCGACCGAGCCGCTCCAAAAATCGCCAAAGCCCCCTACGGACCCCCTACACTTGGGCAACAAGGGGAGCTCGAAGCTCCGAGGAGACGGTCGAGTCGCTCCTAAGATCACGGCAACGCCGTGAGTCCGAGATCACAACGAGATTCGAACCATTAGCCTCAACCCAGCAGGATGTATCGGCGCCACCTTCAACTCAGCAGAGTATATAGAGCAGTGGTTCGAATCTGAAACGAAAGACCGATTGCCCTAGGAAGCCTAGAAAGCGCGTCGGTAATCACCACTAACACGATGCACTAACGTGTAGCACTACTTGCTACCCAAAACTGGCCAGGCAGAAGACAAGGCAAGGCAAGGACCAGGCACCTGGTTATATATCCGGGCGGTCGAATCTTGCCTGCGGGCATCGAAATCGCGAGCCGCGCCGTGTAGCGGCCGTGGTTGGACCTAGTGGGGGTCCCGCGCGCTCGCTCGTGAGAACCCGCGTCCCCCGCCGCTAGCGAGAACGCCCCGGGAACCAGGCCGCCCGCCCTGCAGCGTTGACTCGCACCGACTTTCCGTACGGCATCACGTGCCGTACGGAACACTAAGTGTAGAAGATGATTTAGAAATCCCCGTATACAGATACGATTTTCGCATGAATACACGTACAAGTTCCTTTTGACTTTGAAATGACCTCAAAACATGACATTTGATCTTATCGATCATACCATATCCTATTCTAAAATTTCCCGCTCTTTCCAAATCCGGGGTCGAAAATAGGCAATTCCATTTAAAAAATGTTATTTGACCTTCAAATAACCCCTAAGGTCAAAGTCAAGGTCAAATTCAAGGATATGGTCATACGTCCCCCTCCTTGTCCAACAACTTTTGTATGAAACTTTTTTCATTATTTCGCTCACCGGTCGAGTTATTCTCCATTAAAGGTTAAAATGGTCCACCCTGTATATATACAGGGTGTTCCGCAGCAACATATATAAAATTCGTGGAGGCCTAGCCTGGCTTGAGATGAGCATAAAAGTCCCATACCGTTTTGCGATAATCGTAATAGTTTTCGAGAAATTAATTAAAAACATCCAGCAATAGCGTCCGCCGAGATGTGTAAGAGTCGAGCCGCCCGAGTTTCAGGCTGGCCCACTCTACCCATAAGTAGACACCGGCGCGCGGCGAGGGGAGAAACAACAGATCACTGCCCGCGCTTGCGAGGCTTCTCCTCCTACGTCTTGCCGCACTGCTCCGCACCGCACCGAAACTCGCAACGATGTCGCCGAGCCGCGAACGTTCGCGATTACAATTACGATTACTTAATAAGAGAGCAAAAATAGCTCCATTATTAATGAATAATTATTGAATAATTATTGAAACAGTTATAAGCAATGTGTGATAAAAAAGAATGGAAAGAGTGAAAGCGATGGAAACCGATAGAGTATGCAGACAATTTATTTATTTTCTGTCGTAATCTATCGTTCGCTATTAGAAGAGTATTCAATCGTCCGTTCGTATCGAAATATGATAGAATTTATACAGGGACTTTACGCGTCCTATCGTTTTATTGGACTCTATTATGAATAGATCACTGAAAATCTGTCGTAATCAATGGGTGCATAAACGATAGGTGAAACTTGTAGTTCTCTATCGCATACATACGAGAGGAAACCTATCGTTGTCAAATTTGTTATTTTTTCTCCTACTTCATGCAAACGAAATGATAGCATATGTAAGAAATTCAAAACGTTTAGTAGAAAGGAAAAAAATATTAAATTCAGTTCTTTAGTAATGCGTACAACTTTTAATTTATTACACGATTGACAACGATGTATTTCCTTTCGTACTTATACGATAGAGAACTACGAGTTTCTCCTATCGTTAATACACCATTGATTATGACAGATTGTCAGTGATCTATTCATAATAGAGTCCAATAAAACGGTAGGACGCGTAAAGTCCCTGTATAAATTCTATCATATTTCGATACGAACGGACGATTGAATACTCTTCTAATAGCGAACGATAGATTACGACAGAAAATAATTAAATTGTCTGCATACTCTATCGGTTTCCATCGCTTTCACTCTTTCCATTCTTTTTTATCACACATTGCTTATAACTGTTTCAATAATTATTCAATAATTATCCATTAATAATGGAGCTATTTTTGCTCTCTTATTAAGTAATCGTAATTGTAATCGCGAACGTTCGCGGCTCGGCGACATCGTTGCGAGTTTCGGTGCGGTGCGGAGCGGTGCGGCAAGACGTAGGAGGAGAAGCCTCGCAAGCGCGGGCAGTGATCTGTTGTTTCTCCCCTCGCCGCGCGCCGGTGTCTACTTATGGGTAGAGTAGGCCGGCCTGAAACTCGAGCGACTCGACTCTTACACATCTCGGCGGACGCTATTGCTGGATGTTTTTAATTAATTTCTCGAAAACTATTACGATTATCGCAAAACGGTATGGGACTTTTATGCTCATCTCAAGCTGTGCTAGGCCTTCACGAATTCTGTATATGTTGCTGCGGAACACCCTGTATGTATATATATATATATATATATATATATACATACAGGGTGTTCCGCAGCAACATATACAGAATTCGTGGAGGCCTAGCACGGCTTGAGATGAGCATAAATGTCCCATACCGTTTTGCGATAATATATATATATATATATATATATATATATATGTTAGGTTTCTCAGTTGGCGCTACTGTTCTAATATATCACTTCTTTTGTACAGTAGAATAGTGTTGCAGAGTTTTATTATAATTATAAGTTTTATTTGTAAAACTTATGTACACATATATATAAATTTTACTTGTAAAGACTTATGTACATATATATACATAAAAAAAAATAATTAGTGTTTGATACTTCTAAAAATAACACAATACGTATTGCGCTTGTACTTGGCGCCTTTTTTTTACCTTTTTGTTTAAAAAGGTAAGTTCTATATAAGTTAACGATAGACTTCCGTTTCCGGCGACAAAGGATTGTGAGTTAGGAGTGACAGGGCAGAAAGTGAACGAGGATTTCGGTGGGAAATAGTGAGAGTGTAGGAGAGGAGGAGGGCGGGGGGTGTGTGGAAAGAGAGTAGGGACAAGGGAGAATAAGGGCTGGAAGGGGGGAAGTTGAAGGAAAGTGATAGGGGAGTCGGAGGATTGAGCGAGCAGATAAGGTTAGGGAACAGGGAGAGTGTGGAAGACAGAGAGAGACAGGTGAGTGAAAGAGGTGGCGCAGGCTGGCGGCAAAAAGAGGAACTAAAAGAGAGAAGTGGTGAATTTAAAGGAAAGTAAGGAAAAGGTTAGGACGGGAAGGGAGGGGAGAGAGGATGGAGGAGGGAAGGAGGGGGGAGGAGCAGAGGGGAGGGCAAGATGGAAAAGAGGAGGGGAAGACCGACAAATGCGGAAAAGTTAAGAAGGGACAGTACAAGTAGCATGGGAAGTGTAGGCAGCTGTATAGAAGTAATGTGGGAGGGGAAAAGGAAGACAAAGGAAGAAGGAGAGGAAGGGGAACAGGAAAGAGCCATGAAAAAGAATACAAAGATAGGGGGTCAACAGGAGCGAGAGGTAGGGGGGAGAAGAGGAATGGAGGAAGAGGAAGAAGGGAGGGAAGGATGGATAAAAGAAGGAGAGGTGAAAGTAATGGTTTGGAAGTTAATGGAAAAAGTAAGAAGTTTTAAGGAGGAAGTGAAGAGGGAGGGGGAGAGGAGAGAAAGAGAGATCAGGGAACTAAGAGAGGAGCTGAGAAGGGAGAGAGAAAATAGAAGGAGAGAATGGGAAGAATGGAAGAGGGAGAGGGGGTAGGGAGAAGAAAAGATCAAGAAAATAGAGGAAAGGTTGAGGAGTTGGGAGGAACGAAAGGGGGAAAGGGGCAAGGTAGGAGGATTAGGAGAAAAGGAGAGAGAAAAGATAAGGGAGTTGGAGATAAGGATAGATAAAAAGGAAAGGATAGAGAGGAGAAGGAATGTGGTAAGGGGGTGGAGATAGGGGAGAAGGGAGTGGAGGAGGGAATGAAGGAGATATGGCAGAAATTGGAGTTGGAAGTAGAAGTGAGAGAAGCGAAGAGGATAGGAAAGGGAGATAAAAAGGGGGAAGGGATGGTACTAGTAAAACTAGGTAGTGTGGAGCAGAAGAGGAAAGTGATGGAGGCAAAGAAGAAGCTGAGAGGATAGAAGATGATTTAACAGAAGAAAAGAGGAAGGCAAAATGGAGGATAGAGAGAGAGGCAGAAGTAGAGAGAAGGAGGGGCAAGAATGTGCAAGTAGGATATATGAAGATGTAAGTGAATGGGAAAATGAAGAGATGGGATGAAGTAAGAGAGAAGTGGTGGGAGATGAAGGGAAACTAGGGGGATGAGACGAGGGGAGAGGGGAGACAGGGGGAGAAGAGGGAGGGGTTTTAAGGAAGAGAGGGGGGGAAGAGGGAAGGGTGAGAAAGGTACATAAGGTGGCGTTTTGGAACGTGGCGGGATTAGAGAACAAAGACAGGGAATTTTGGGAGGACTTAGGAGGATGGGATGTGATGATGTTATGTGAGACATGGATAGAGGGGACGGCATGGGAAAGGCTGAGGAGGAAGTTGCCGAAGGAGTATAGGTGGGAATGCCAGGAAGCGAAGAGAAGAAATAGGAAGAGGAGAGCGATAGGGGGAATGGTGGTAGGAGTGAGAGAGGGAATAGAGATGAGGGAGGAGGAGGAGAAGGAAGAAGAAGGGATAATAGTGAGAAAGGTGAGGTTAGGGAGGGAGTGGTAGAGAGTAGTATAGAGGTATATGCGAATGGAGATATAGAAGAAAAGCTGGAGAGGATGAAGAAGTGGATAGAGGAGGGGGAGGGGGAAGGAAGGACGATAATAGGAGGAGATTGGAACGTGAGAACGGGAAGAGAGGGAGGGGAAGCAGTAGGAGGGGAGGAAGAAGAGGGAAGAGAGGAAGGGAGTAGGAATTCGAAGGACAAAAAAGTATATAAGAAAGGAAGAAAGTTATACGAGTTTCTGGGAGAGAGAGGATAGTGGATAGTTTTAAACGAAAATATGAAGGGGGATGAAGAAGGGGAATGGACATATGCGGGGGGAAGGGGATTTCAGTGATAAACTATGTGATCGGGAACACGGAGACGGTAGAAGGGGTAGAGAGGATGGAAGTAAGAGAAAGAGTGGAATCAGATCATCAGCCGGTAGTGGTGTAGATAAGAGGGGGGAAGGAAGGAGGGGAAGCGGGAAGAGAAGGGGGAAAGGGAGGGGAGGAAGAAAAAGTAGGTGAAGGAGGGAGGAAGTAGAAGGGTTTGGAGAAAAGTTTAAGAGAAAAGGGGGAAGGGAGGACAGAGAGTACAGGTGGAATGGAGGAGTCTAGAGGGAGAGATAAGGAAGACACTGAGGGGTTTGAGCGGGAAAGAGGAGAAGAATAAGGGGGGAAGGGGATGATGGGACGAAGAATGTAGGGAGGCGAAAAAGAGAGTGAGGGGGGAGCTGAGGGAATGGAGAAAAAGGGGGGAGGGAGAAATATACAAGGAAGAGAAATTGAAATATAAGAGGGTATGTGAGGAGAAGAAGAGGGAGCAAAGAGAGAGGTGGGAGAAGGAATTGGGAGAGGTGAGGACAGAACAGCAGGTATGGAAGGTGATAAATAGGGAAGGGAGGAGGAGGAGGGGAGTGAATGAGGAGATAAAAATGGAAGAATGGGAGGAATACTTCAGGAGAATATTGGGGGGAGTGGAGGGAAGGGTAAGGAGGGAAATAAGTAGAGAAGAGGAGGATGATGGGGAAGAAGGGTTGGAACAAGAGGAGATAAGGAGGGTCATAAAGGGATTGAAGGATGGAAAAGCGGTAGAAGGAGACGGAATACCAAGTGAGGTGTGGAAATACGGGGGGCAGGAGGTACAAGAATGGTTAGGGGTGGTATGTGAGAGGGTGTGGAAGGGGGAGGGGTGGCCGGAAGAATGGAACGAGGAAATGGTGGTGCCGATAGTGAAGAAGGGGGAGGGAAAAAGGGTGGAGGAGTACAGAGGGGTGACGTTGACGCAAACAGCGTACAAATTGTATACGGCGGCGTTAGCAGAGAGATTGAGGGAGGAGGTGGAGAAAAAGGGGATGTTACCAGAGAGTCAGGCAGGATTTAAAAGGGGAAGGGGGGACAGTAGACAATGTGTACGCATTGAACTATTTGATAAATAGACAGGTGGAGAGGAAGAAAAAGAAAATGGTGATACTGTTTGTGGACTTCAAGGCGGCATTTGACACGGTGAATAGGAAGGTATTAGGGAGAGCAATGAGGGAAAAGGGAGTAAGGGAAGGGTTGATAAGAAGATGTGAGGAGGTGTTGGGGGAGACGAGGAGTAGAGTGAGAGTAGGGGGAGAGAAGGAGACAAATTTTGGACAGGGAGGGGATGAGGTAAGGGTCTCTGCTGAATCCGATACTATTTACGCTGTTAATAGCGGATATAGATGAGGAGTTGAAGAAAGGAGGATGGGGGGGTAAGGTTAGGGGAAGAAAAAGTGTATACATTAGCGTATGCAGACGACTTGGCGGTACTGGCAGAAGACGAGGAGGGGATGAAGGGGATGATAGGGAGGGAATACTTAGGATATGTGGTGATGAGGAATGGGGACAGTAAGCGCAGGTGAGAGACAGGGTAAGGAAGGGAGCGAAGGTGATGGGGCAAGTATGGGGGATAGGGAAAAGGAGGTTTGGAAAAGATTGGGAAAGGAGAATATGGTTGTTTGACAAGCTGGTATGGCCGGTGATAAGTTATGGGGTAGAAGTGTGGGGATGGAGAGAGAGGACGAAAATAGAAGAGCTGCAAGAAAGATATTTGAGGTGGATACTGAGGGTAGAAAGATGGACGCCAGGGTATATGGTGAAAGAGGGAGTTATTGAGGAGCAGAGCAGGAATGAGAGCGTGGGGGTATGAGAAGAGATTGGGAGAGAGGAAGGGGGAGATATAGCAAGAAGGTGCTGGAGGGAGATAAGAAATAGGGCGGGGAGAGGAAAAGAAATGGAGAAATGGGAAGAGGAGAGAAGATTCTTTGAGGGTAGGGGGTGGAAAATAGACGAGATAGAAGAAAAGAGGGAAAAGGGAGAGGAGATAAGGGGAGAGGAAATAAAGAGTAGAGAAAGGAGAAGGCAGCAGGAGGAGAGATGGGAAAGGATTAGAGAGTCAAGATACAATGAGGGATACGGAAGGGTGAAAGGGAGGGGACTACCAGGATATCTGAAAATAGGGTGGGGAGAGAAAAGATGGAGGAGGATAGCGACATTTAGGCTAGAATGTGAGTTGAGAGGAGGAAGATATTGGGAGGCGGAGGAAAAGAGGAGGTGTAGGATGTGTGGGAGGAGAGAGGAAACTTGGAACATATATGGGAGGAGTCCACAGGATGGGGGGAGGAAAGCGGATGCAGGAGGTGGAGGGAGAGGTGCTAGGAGAGGAGGGAAAGGGGCAGGAGTGGATGAGGAAAGTGGAAAATGGTGGGTAAGGGAGGGGGAGGAAGGGGAGGGAGAGCAAAATAGAAGGAGCGGCGGAAACGGAGGTCATGGTGTGAGAGGAAAGGAATGGAGAGTGAGAGAGAGGGAGAGAATGGAAGAACGAAGGAGTGTGGTGTGAATGAGGAGCGCTCTCTCTCTCGTGCGTAGTGTAAGAGGCGAAGAAGTAGAGTAGAATGTAAATGGCAGACCAAAGAATTGTAACCCCAAGGGGAGTCAATAAAATATCTATCTATGTATATAAGTCAACGATATATATATATACATAAAAAATTAGAGTTTGATACTTCTAAAAATAACATAATACGTATTGCGCTTGTACTTCGCGTCTTTTTTTGGGAGCGTCCCAGATGTGCACAGAATAAAACGGACACAGCAGGTTGAATGAAATAGACACAGTGACAAACGGACACAGTAAGAAAAGGACACAATAAGAAACGGACACAGTGACAACCGGACACAGTAACAAACGGACACAGTAGGAAACGGACACATGCAGGTTGCAATCGGATACAGTGACAATCAGACACAGTAGGAAACGGACACACAGTGGTTGCAATCGGACACAGTGAGAAACGGACACAGTAAAAAACGGACACAGTGAGACTCGGACACAGTAAAATATGGACACAGTATCAAACGGACACAGTAGAAAACGGATACACGGTGGTTGCAGTCGGACACAGTGAGAAACGGACACAGTAAGAAACGGACACAGTGACAATCGGACACAGTAACAAACGGACACACGGTGGTTGCAATCGGACACAGTGAGAAACGGACACAGTGAGAATCGGACACAGAAAAATGGACACAACATGAAACGGACACAGGAAGAAACGGACGCAAGGACAATCGGACACAGTAACAAACGGACACAATAGAAAACGGACACAGTAGGAAACGGACACAATAGGAAACGGGGTGCGAAAAAAGTGAAGAAAAAGTAAAATCTGATCGTACGTGCATTATTTATGTGCATTATTGCTGAATCGACTCATCTTTTCATACTGTGCGGTTGCTTCTGCACTTGTGCAGATTGTTCTAGTTAAATCATGCAAGATAGTGATGATGTTAAAACTTGTTCAATTTGCAAAGCACAAAATATATATGCCATAAACATGTCTTACTTTTATTTGAAGAGTATAAAAACATTTAGAATTGTCAGCATCTTTTTTAATACATATTCTTTATGACGTTTATCGCACATATATTCTAAGACAGTCGATTTGTTGCCAATATAACAATATTATATATGTTAAGCATTACGTACTGAAATGTGTTGTAGACTAAGGCTGTATGCAAGATTAGGTTGAAAGTATTTACTGCTAATTTCTCACAATACTTTAATGTGAATTATATAAAAATTACTTATATGCTAATATTCAAAGTTATTTTCTTTAATAATATGTGTTATAAACATTTCCGAAACAATGTGTGTTACATAATTACATAACAATTATATAACAAGCCAACAAAAGAACAGTAGGAAGCACGCATACTAAAATATAACGTATATCTTAAAATATATATGGTTATTTTTATCTGCAACGACTGCAAGGTTGACGTGCTTTCCGTTTTCGTGTAATCTGGAACATTATGTAAATGTTTCAATGTGTAAATATTATATCTGTCGATAATGAGTAACGTTTCAATATATACTTACTTTTGATGGAATAGTGTTTTCAATAAATGCTAATGGTTGCTGACTATTCTTAATATATTTTTCACAGTCTTGACGTGCGAGCTTTATTAGAGTAATCCTAGGTTCTAATAGATTTATTGGGATATCTTTGGGATCTATAGTAACTTGTATTTTTTCTTCACAACTTTTTCCAGTATTGTCTATCAAAGATATATTTGGAATATTTTCGTTTCCTGAAGCGTGATAAGGCAAGTTAATAAGAATGTAAGTCAGACATACATAATACAGTTAATACTAACTTTGCATATTTATATGTTGTTCATAACAAACAGTTTCAGGTAATCCGACAAATAATTCCTCTTCATAATTTGTTATATATAATAAGTTTAATACATTTTCCTTCTCTAGGGCATGATAAAGATAGTTATCTTTTTAAAAAATAATTGTTAGTAAAATATAAAAATTATTGTTAATACTAACCTTGCATATTTACGTGTTCTTGATGTAGAATGTTTTTAGATATTCCGATAAATATTCGCAAAAATTGTTCAATGGGTAACCTTGAAAAATATTTTAATATAACGTTATATATATATATATACACGTGTGTGTGCTTGTGTGTTCAACTCAATGTTAGAGAATAATTCTTTTTTGATGGGGCCTAATATTCATCTTATACAGGATGCTAAATTTCAAACGTAACAGATAAAAAATTCTCTTTAAAAATATTGAACAGGTATTTTTTATTTCTCAATCCAATGATCATTTCTGAAGAATTGCGGAAAATATAATTTTTTGAGATTACAGCGCCATCTATCACGAATAAAAAAAAAGTTTCGAACAAAATTTACGTATTTTGTGGCGTAGAATCCGTATCTGTAATAAAAATGGGGGTTTCTATTTAAGATTTCAAAGTTGCCCCCAACCCCCACCCCCAGGGGGTGGGGTGGGAGGTCGAGTTTGGTATTATTGGATGTCCTCCTTCGAGGCTAACAACTTTCATCAACCACTTTTTTTTATCCAATGCATAGTTCTCGAGATATTTCAATATCTTCAGATAAATCGTGTACTCTATACGCGGTTACGCGGTATACGCGGTCGCGGTTCTAGCGGCAATTTTTAGTTTTTCCGAGGGATGTTAAGATACGGGAAGATCCGGTGTCGGGGAAGCACGTGGTGAAGGAGAAGATGGATGCCTCCGAAGGAGAGGGAGAATAAATGGGAATGAGGCCACGGAGTAAGGCTGCGTGGAACCCTCGCGTACCGCCTAGTAGAGTTGAGGACTGAGGGGACGCTACCGCAGATGGGCTCCAAGGTAGAGGAGAGCCTATAGGAGATCGGTCCTCGGTGGGACTTAGGGATGTTGGAGAGTAAGATATAGGAGGAGTTCCGGGGAGAGTATCGGGAAGGAACAGAAGAGGAGAACGTGCAAATCTTGAAACTTCTGACTTTTTATGGCAGATAATGTAATCCGGACGTTCTTGGATTACTGAATTTAGGGAGGCGACTTCAAAATCCTCGCGGTTTTCGTAATTTTCCAAGGTAGTTAGGTCCGTTTGAACTTTATAACATTGAGCCACTACAACTGGATTTCGCAATTAAGGCAGAATGCCAAGGGGACTATGGAAAGGAAGAAAAAGGAAAGAAAAACGAGAGAGAAGAAAAATAAGAGAAGATGGTAGATAGTGAGAGAAGAAAAAAAAACAATAGATGAGAAAACAAAAAAAGGCTTACTGTTGCCGTATGCTGGTTTACTTAGGGTGGAAGAGTAATCGCCTAGAGTCGGCCTCGACTTTGGATCCAGATCTCGAAGGATGACAACCTTAGGTTCTGGATGGCGTCTGTATTTTCAGCGTTGGTGTAACGAGTGGTTATAGTTAGTGATGATGCAGTCAAGCGAGCCAATTTATGGAGAAGCGAACGAGTGAAAAGATGTAACGTGGTATATGCACTGGACACTGAGAGGTTTAGAGGAGCTTCTATCTTGTCTGCTGGCTTGGCGAGAAGTGTCTGAGACTTTTGACTTTTCTCAAAAAGTCAGCTCGGTTTGAGGGAGTGGGGTATAATTTTTTTATGCCCAAATATGGTCATAGGACTGTGCTTCGAGTGTTTTTTAGAGGTCGAGTAAAGAGCATAAGATAATTTTTTCTTTTTTTTAGGAGATAGGGAGCATGTGGCAATAAGAGGATTTAGATAGTTTACAAAACGTGGCAGCTATCTTAAGAGGGAGATATTGATATTTTTTAAGTAGGATGTCGCGGTATTGTTAGCGTAGACTAAGCGTGGGAAACAAGATCGGAGTTGGTTTGGAGATTGTTAATATGTCCGGAGCATTGGAATTTTAAAAGATTCTAAGGTCATCGCGTTGTGTTATAACTATAATATAATAAATAATAATAATAATAATAAATTCAATTTTCCTTGCTTATAAAAGAGGTCTAGAATGCGTGAAGTCCACAGGACGTAACAAAAATATAATAATTTCGATGTTTGAATCTTCCTTTAATCTACGGTTCGCCCGCATTCATTGAATCTTCTGTCGATTCTTTTCAGAAAGAATTACTGTGAATGATGCGAGGATATGTTGATCACGTTAGATCCTTTGAACAAGTAGCTGCTTATCTCCGCTGACACACACACACACAAAGGTGTAAATCCAATCGTGCAACCTGCACGCGGTACACTTTGACTAATGACAGCGGTATTATAACTTCAAGCCCCATAACTCGGAAAATGCTTAATAAAACATAATTTATTTATAGTGTTTTACAAAGCTCTCGAGATGACCTACAAAAATATGTAATGAAAAATAGGGAGTTCTATTTAAAAAAACAAAGTTGAACTCTGTATGACCTTGGAATATTCACTTAAGGTCAAATCAATGATACCATCTTATGTCTCCCCTCGAACCAAATAACTTTTGTCTGAAACATTTCTTTCTAAAATGCATAGTTTATGATATATTCGACCGTTTCCAGACTTTTGGTACACCCTGTATACCAGGTATGTAAATATGAAACCGGAATTTTTATATAGAAAATACACGTTTATTATATGAAAATGATAAAAAATATTTTATTCGAAGTATTGCCCATCGTTAGCTATACATTTTTCCCTGTCTGACAATTTGTGGATGCGACGCCAAAAAAACTGTTGCTCTTTTGAGGCAAACTAATCATCAAACTATTTCCGTACATTTTCGTAAAAAGTGAAGCGCTGCTCAGCAAGTGCATGTCCCATCGATGCAAATAAGTAGTAATCGGACGGAGCCAAGTTTGGTGAGCAAGCCGCATGCGAAAGTATTTCCCAACTAAACGCCTCAATCGTTTCCTTGACCAGTTTTGCTGTGTGTGATGGTGCATTATCATGAAGCAAAATCATTTTGTGTTGCCTTTTGTGATATTCTGGTCGTTTTTCACGCAAAGCTTTATTCAAATCGATCATTTGTATCGGTAGCGTTCAGTATTAACGGTTTTGCCAGGTTTTAGCAGCTCATAATAGATGACACCCTTCTGATTCCACCAAACACAGAGCAATGTCTTCCGTCCATAGCGATTTGGCCTTGCAGTCGATGTCGATGGTTCGCCTGGAGTTATCCATGACCTTTTACGCTTAGGGTTCTTAAAATATATCCACTTTTCATGGCTAGTCACAATTTGATGGAGAAATAACTTTCTTTTGTACCTGGCGAGCAGTATTTCGCAAGTGGTTTTTCGGTTTTCCTGCTGTCTTTCATTCAGTCCATGTGGAATCCATCTTCCCATCTTCTGGATTTTCCCCACGGCTTTCAAATATGGAGACGGCTTCTCGTGTCACATTTAATTGATCCGCAAGTTGTTGTTGCGTTTGAGCGTCACCCTCATCCAACAATGCTTGCAATTCGCTGTCTTCAAACTTTTCAGTGGTCTTCTACGTTCTTCGTTTCTCACGTCAAAATCGCCACGTTTGAATTTTTTAAACCACTCAAAGCACTATGATTTACCAAGAGCATGCTCACTGTAAGCTTCGACAAGCATTCGATGCGATTCTGCAGTAGTTTTCTTTAAATGGTAACAGAAAATCAATGCTGTCCGCAAATCGTAGCTTCCAGGCACAAAATTTGACATGTTCAACGCTATTACAAACTATGCTGTTATATGAAACGTGTATTGTTGTGAGTTGAAAATCTTTGTCAGATGTCAACAAATGGAAATGACGCCAATGACGCGGTTTGATGATAACTGCATTGACAGCTAGGGTCATCTATGGGCAAATTCCGGTTTCATATTTACAGACCTAGTATATCACCGTATGAATTCCTAAACTCTATGATGATATTTTTTACCACACTAGATGCGCATTATCTGCGTAGATCATAGGAAATACGATACATCACTACTGCGACGAAAGACTTCGATTCTCGTCGTGCGCTTGTTTATCAGATCCTGTCAGATCGTGTCTGAGAAACAAACTTGTTTACGGTACGATACTTTCTGTGTAGATAATAGAATATTAATATTCATGAAGGAAGAACTAACGGACAAGATACAAAGCGGATGTTTATGATTAACAGAAAAGCCTAGTACATATAAAAGTAGAGTTTATTGTGTCATAAGTTTATAATACGTATTCTAAAGAAATCAACCCCACGAAAAAATTCTCGAAAAATGAATTCGGTTAATTTGATGATTTTAAAATTTCCAAAAATCAGCAAGTTAACAAAAATTAGGGCGCTGTAAAATTGTAAAAATATATTCTTGAGACTAAATAGAGCAAAACAATCTAGTATCATTTTTTCTTCTGACAAATAGTTAGCGAGATATCGTGAGTTAAATATTGAAAAAATTATCAAGTTTTCCTTAATCTCAAAAAATATAAAGTAAATAAAATAATGTTTCAGACAAAAGTTCAAATTGCTAGAAAAAGATGATATAATAAAAATTGGGATATCCATTTAAGATTTTTATGTTGATCTTGACTGGACTTTTCAAGATTATCCCAAAGTCAAATTCATAGTGTCAATAAATAGACCTTTTGAAGCCCTACAACTTTTGTCCGAAATATTTTTCTCTAAAATGTCGCGTTAACGAAAAATGTCGGATGACCCGGGTGGTCTGAAACTAAAAACACTTGGTAAAAACACTTGGTATATACGTAGGAAGTCTGAAAATTTCTCAGCTTAATAATGAAAGACAATTTTTGCCGCGAAATATGTTTTATTTTTTAATATAGTCTCCTAAAACTTCAATACATTTATTCCAACGTTTTTCCAATAATTCAATACCACTATTAAAGTGTGATTCCGGAAGGTCTGCAAAATATCCATCCACGGCTGCAATAGCTTCGTCATTTGATGTAAAATGCTTTTCAGCTAGGAATTTTTTCAGGTTTGAAAACAGATAATAGTCAGAGGGAGCCAAATCTGATGAAAACGCTGGATGTTCAAGTAATTCGTACTTTAATTCGTTGAATTTTGCCATTGTCAAAACACTTGTGTGAACACGTGCATTGTCTTGATGGAAAACGATTCTTTTCTTCTTTAAAGCAGTTCTTTTCCAACGAATTTTTGCATCCAATAGATCCAAAAGGTTAATAATATTCAGAGTTAATTATTTTATCTTTTTGAAGATAATCGATCAACAAAACACCTTTGTAATCCCAAAGAACTGTTGCCATAACCTTTCCTGCTGATGGAACCGTCTTTGCCTTCTTTGATGCACTTCCACCGGCTTCAATCCATTGTTTCGACTATTCTCTTTGCTTTGGTGTATAGTAGTGGATCCAAGTTTTATCAACAGTTATGAAACAACGCTTGAAATCCATTTTATTTTGCTTAAAACGATGCAAACATGCTTGAGAAATACGCATTCGAATGCGTTTTTGGTCAATTGTTAGCAAATGCGGCACCCATCTTCCACAAAGCTTTTTCATATGTAATTTTTCATGCAAAATATTTCCAATTCGTTCTTTTGAGATACCTATGGCCTCAGCTATTTCATGCATTTTCACTCGTCGATCATCTAACACCATATCATGGACGTGTTGAATGTTTTGTGTTATAGCAGTTTCTGATCGACCTTCGCGTGAATCATCTTCGAGGCTTGTACGACCAGATTTAAAAAGAGCAGCCCATTTTTTCACAGTGGAAAATGAAGGTGATGCATCCTTATATACTTTTAACAATTTCGGATGAATTTCTGTTGGTGTTAAATCATCCAAAACAAAGAATTTAATCACTGCACGATATTCAATTTTTTCCATTTTAAAACAAACAATGACACGTCAATATTAAACTGGTGTTACTACTCGAATGACTTGACAGATTGAAATAAAATTTTACATGGATTTATGTCAGGGATACCACTTTCCAATACAATTACCAGGTGCGCAACTAAGTTTCCGGGTTTTTTTAATCAATGAAAAATGGAAAATTTCAAGAGAAATACAAAAAATGGTTTATTCAAAGTATCATCTTAGAGATGCCTACCCTCGCTAGCTACACATTTTTGCCATCTCTCTGGCAATACAGGAATAACGCGACGATAAAACGACGCGTCTTTGGACCGAAACCATTCATCCAATCAATTTTGCACTTCTTCGAAATTGGCCAAGTGTTGCCCAGCCAAGCCATGCGCCATCCACCGAAACAAGTGATAATTGGAAGGGGCCAGGTCAGACGAATACGGCGGGTGCGGTATCAGATCCCATTTCAGCGTTTTGATAGTGTCCTGGACGATGGAAGTGAGATGGCACGGAGCGTTGTCGTGCTGCAATATCACTTGTTCGTGTCTCGTGTCCCATTCTGGCAGTTTCTCGAGCAATGCATGGTTCAAATTGATCAGTTGTTGTCGGTAGCGATGCCCATTGACAGTTTCGCCCGGTTTCAGCAGCTCATAGTACACGATTCCTTTCTGGTCCTACCAAACGCAGAGCATTGTCTTCTTTCCGAAGCGATTTGGCCGTGCCGTCGATGTTGATGCTTCGCCAGGTGAAAGCCACGATTTTTTGTGTTTGGGATTCTCGAAATATATCCACCTCTCATCGCCAGTAACAATTTGATGCAAGAAACTCTTTCTTTCTTGCCTCAAAAGCAAAATTTCGGAAGTGGCTCTTCGATTTTCCATGTCTCTCAGTCAACTCATGCGGCACCCATTTTCCTTCCTTTCGAATTTTTCCCATAGCATGTAAACGTTTGGAAATACCTTGGCGAGTCATGTTTAATGCCTCCGCAAGTTGATCTTGTGTTTGTGTATCATCTTCATCCAATAACGCTTACAGATCGGCGTCCTCAATTGTTTCTGGTCTTCCGGAGCGCTCCTTGTCCTCAGTGTCGAAATCGCCACTTCTGAAGCGTTTAAACCAATCTACACAGATAGTTTTCGATGGTGCATATTCGCCGTAGGCCTCCTCAAGCAAACGACGTGCTTCAGCTGCACCCTTTTTCAAGTTTAAGCAGAAAAGCAAAGCTTCCCGCAAATGCTGTTTATTTGGCACAAAACTCGACATCTTCGTTGTTAGAAAAAAAATTTTTATGTTGCGATATGTGTTGATATTACGACTGGTTATTATTAACAGATGTCCAAGCTATAAAAAAACACAACTTCAGACTTGTATGTCGACTACATGTGTCGTTAGCGCCATCCGTATGTGAAACCCGGAAACTTAGTTGTGCACCTAGTACAGTTTGACAGTTTCTAATGTCATCTATGTGTCAGGCCGAGAAGTTTTCAGACTGCCCTCGTACATATTACATATACGCGCATACATATACGCGCAAAATGGGCGAGAGAGGAAAAGAGAGAAAGAGCGATGACAGAGAAAGAGTCTTTTACGCGCGCACGCGAGAAAGAAAGAGAGAGTTTGGAAGTGGGGGTCGGGACTCACGAGTCCGCCGCACAGTGGGGCGAAACGTTCTAAAACCGGACATTCGGACAAAAAATCAAATTTCTAAAAACTTCTAGATTCGGTACGTTTTCATGTTCTGCACAATTGAATCTATTTAAAAATATCTTTGAAAGATTAATTTTTATTAATATTCCTATTGAAAGTATTTAATAAAGTTCACACTTGAAGCAAATAGTGAAGTTTCATCGTTTCAGTACATATTGTTTTAGAAAACTCTCACATCAAAACTGAACAAGAACGGTAATTGAAATTTTTATAACATTAAAAATGAGTTTCAAGCTTGATATTAAGATTGTCCTTATATTGAAAAATTATTTGGATATGCATAATAAATATATTGGGTCTGGGAAAAAGTTCGTGGCGTTTTTCCCGATAAATAGCGTCAATTGCAAATAACTCAGGAAACATAGATCGCAGCGACACCACTAAACGCTCGTTGGAAAGGTGACACTTCGGGCGTTACTTTGAGTGTATAAACATCGAAATTGGTGCAATGGTTGGAAAGTTGTTTGCGTTTGAAAATGGAGAAAAGTAATGAAAAATTGCACTATATTTGGCAATATTATTACGACAAAGGGAAGAACGCTGCGCATGCTTGTGAAAAAATTTGTGCTGTGTACGGTGAAGGTACTTTACTTTATTAAAATCTGCTGCGCGGAAATGGTTCGCTCGCTTTCGTTCTGGTAATTTTGATGTGAAAGATGAGTCACGCTCTGGTCGTCCAATCACTGAAGAAGCTGATGAAATTCTTGAAAAAGTCCAGCAAGATAAGCATATCAGCAGTGTCGATATTGGTATGGAGCTAGGCATTGACCACAAAGCTGTTTTGAACCATTTACACAAAGCTGGCTACAAAAAGAAGCTCGATGTATGGGTTCCTCATGAGTTGAGCGCGAAAAACATGACAAACCGAATTAACATCTGCGATGCGCTGCTGAAACGCAATGAAATCGAGCCATTTCTGAAACGTGTCAAACCAGTGATGAAAAATGGATCACGTATGACAATCGGAAGCGTCAAAGATCGTGGAAAAGGGATGGTGAACCGTCACAAGCGTTCGCGAAGCCAGAATTGACGCCGAAAAAGGTGATGCTGTGTGTGTGGTGGGACTGGAAGGGAATCGTCCACCATGAGCTACTTCCAGTTGGTCACACGATTGATTCTCAACTCTACTGTGGACAACTAGAGAGATTACGCCAGGCAATTGAAAGAAAACGGCCCGAATTGAATAATAGGAAAGGTGTTGTCTTCCATCATGACAACGCCCGACCACACACTTCTTTGATGACCCGTCAAAAATTGCGAGAGCTTGGTTGGGAAGTTTTGATGCATCCACTGTATACGAGGGCGGTCCGATAAGTACTTAGCCTCACCGCCCGATGGCGCCACTATCGCAAGAGAAATTTATTATCGTGTAGTACATTCTCGTAGACGGCTACTGTCGAAATTTCAGCCGAATCGGACTCGTAGTTTTGTTTTGACCGTGTGTGGAAGCGGGCGCGTCCGCGGATTTTAGAAAAATGGAAAAAGAGTAATATCGGTCGGTGATTCGATTCTTGTTTTTGGAAGGGAAATCGCGCAGCGAAATCAAAGAGCGCTTGGATGCTGTGTACGGTGACTCTTCTCCTTCGATGGCGACCGTCAAAAATTGGTTTAACGAGTTTCAACGTGGTCGCATGTCGGTTTTTGATGAGCCACGCCCAGGTGCCCCGAAAACGGCTACCACGGAGGATAGCATGACAAAAATCCACGATCTCGTATTGGCAGACCGATTGAAGGTGCGCGAGATAGCTGAGACAGTAGGCATCTCAAAAGACCGCGTGGGTCATATCCTGCATGAAATTTTGGGCATGAGAAAGCTGTCGGCGCGATGGGTGCCGCGTTTGCTCACTCCGGACAACAAGCGCAACCGTGAGACCACTTCAGAGCAGTGTTTGACGCTGTTTAAGCGCAATTCGAAGGAGTTTCTGCGTCGTTTCGTGACCGTCGACGAAACATGGATCCACTGGTACACACCAGAGACCAAAGAACAGTCGAAACAGTGGACTTCACCCGGCGAACGTGCTCCGAAGAAGGCGAAGACTGTCCTATCGGCCGGAAAGGTGATGGCCACCGTTTTTTGGGATTCACAAGGTGCGATCTACATCGACTACCTGGAGAAGGGCAAAACGGTCACAGGGCTGTACTATGCCGAATTATTGGGCCGATTCGACGCCGAATTGCAGAAAAACGGCCCCATTTGGCGAAGAAAAATGTGCTCTTCCACCATGACAACGCACCGGCTCACACCTCCGCCCTCGCCACGGTCAAATTGGTCGAATTGGGCTACGAACCGCTGCCCCATCCACCGTATTCTCCAGATTTGGCCCCGTGCGACTTCTTTTTGTTTCCAAACTTGAAAAAGCCGGGCAGAAATTTGAGTCGAATGAGGAGGTCATCGCCGCCACGGAGGCCTACTTTGCAGACCTCGAGAAAACATATTTTTCAGACGGGTTAAAGAAGTTGGAGCATCGCTGGGTCAAGTGTATCGAGCTAAAAGGAAACTATGTTGAGGAATAAATCGCCACTTTTCCAAAATTTTCGTTTTTCTTTTGTAGGCTAAGTACTTATCGGACCATCCTCATAGTCCAGACATAGTACCCTCTAACTATAACTTGTTCCGATCTCTGCAGAACTCTCTCAATGAAATTAAGCTGGTTTCAAAAGAAGCTTGTGAAAACCACTAGTTTCAGTTTTCAAGCAGAAACCACAGAAGTTCTTCACCGATGGCATCATGGCTTTACCCGAAAAATGACGAAACATTGTCGATAATAATGGAGCATGTTTGGTTTAAATAAATTCATTTACACACTATAAGAAAACCAGTTGAATTTTACTAAAAAGGCCACGAACTTTTTCCCAGACCCAATATTTAAAATAATGAAATTTATGCAACAAAAATTAAATATTTCAACCTGCTAAAAAGTTTACGGTCCAAAACGGTCCAAAATATGCAATACACCAACTGATTGCGGAAAGCGTCTACTTTAAAAAACCTATATTACCCCCCCTCTCCCAGGTCCCCCTTTCATTAAAAAATTGCATTGAAATATTGAAGGCTGCGCAGGCAACTTCGCCGCGTTGATGGTTTCGTTTGGTTGAAGAAGCTCATAATATACGACGCCCTTAAAATCCAACCAGATACTCAGAAGAACCTTTTTCGCGCGAAGCCCCGGCTTGGCCACTGTTTGCGTAGACGCGTCGCTGGTTCCCCACGACCTCTTGCGGCTAACATAATTGTTTAGGATCCAACTTTCATCGCCTATTATGATCCTCTTCAAGAACGGTTCTTTTTGGTGCCGTTGAAGCAGCATATCGCAGACTTTCACGTTCACACGTTCCAGCAACTGCCGTTCATTCATTTCGTGCGGCACCCACACATCTAGTCGACTTGAGAATCCTAGCTTCTTCAGATGGTCATGCACGGTGGAAACAGACTTGTGCAGAGTGTCGGCGAGTTCTCTAACTGTCACTCGAGGATTTTCGTGCACGATCCATAAGAAGCGTTTCATCAACCTCCTGCGGCCGGCCTGAGCGAGCTTGATCTTCCATGTTGAAATCGCCAGCTTCGAATCTTCGATACCATTTTCGAACTGTCTGGTGAGTGACACAGGCATCTCCATATACTGAGAACATCTCATTCAGGGTCTGCAAAGCCGTGAAGCCACGTTTAAAGCAATATAGCATCACATGACGAAAATGGACTTTTTGGTTCTCCATTTTTCAAACTGATTTCTGACGAAATAGTTGCACTTAGGAAGATCTGCGAAGTTTCCTTAGCGGGCTCATAGATCCGGGAATGTTTGTTGACAAACATAAAATCGTTTAGAGCGCCCTCGTTCTTACTGATTACATAGAAATGTGGAGTGCGCGAAATTTGAAACGAACTTCCCGAACAACCTAATATATAATAACATGATGTGAATCCCTTACTCCTTACATTTCTGGGATACATATATCAATAAAACTATTATACTCCTGGAATATATATTTCAGTGGAAATTATTTTTATTCGTTAAGATCTATATCGTTATCATTCAACTCAAAGAAATTTTTAGCATGTTCAGAGAGTTCTTTTTTATCTTACTCTCAATAAATTTCCATGATGACGAAATAATAGGATCAATTGTAATTAATAAATAATAAAAATATCTATTTTATTATATTATTATGAAATTCTCTGATAATTATTTTCTTGATATTTACTGAAACCTTTCCCTTTTAAAGTATCTTCAGATAGCTGACCAATTGGTGCGCCGCCCACCCCGTCGCAGGAAGCGACGGAGGAGGCAGCGCTCCCCAGGGGTGGGGAGCGGGCCCGAGGTGGCGCCGGCCGACGAGGAGAGGCCTCCGGCTCGCCGGAAGCCGCCTCTTCGGCCGCCTCGGCGACGCAGTGGGGGGTGCAAGGAGGGCTAGACCTTCCCACCCGCATAGCGCGTCGGTGAGGACAGGGAGAAGAGGAGTGGGGCTTAGTTGGGATCAGGCCTCATTCCCCCTGCCCCCCTACTCACCCAGTAGGGAAGGGGGAAGGCGAGGCAAGGACGGGGGCGGGTGTGTCCCCTCCTTAATTTAAACCGGAAGGCCAACCCTGCCGGATAACCGGCCGGGGCGCCGCCCCCATAACTCCCAAAAGGGAGGAGCGCGACACTTGGGCGTGGGATTCCATGAGAGCCCTGAGGCCGGGGTGTCGGGGAGGGAATGCAGGCGTAGTTCCCCTGACTCCCCCCATTTCGGTTCGAGCGATAGGCATCCCGCAGGAGTGTTAATCGGTAGGGGTCCGACATATCCCCCGCTCTCCCCAAAGGGGCAGGAGTATCCATGACGGATTTCCCCTGCGTGATAAAAAAAAGAAGCTGACCAATTGGTATTATCGTATGTTCAATTATATATTCTCTATGGGGAAAAAGATGAATAAAAACTGGCATATAATATCACGGGAAGAAAAATAAATATTCTGCAATTTAAAAAGCAAAAACTGTGACTTTGGATGTATTCAAATGTTTTATAAAATGTGATATTTTGTACTGCAATTCTCCAAACGCGCTCTGAGGTAAGTGAATGTTTAGATCTTTCGTTATCAAACGAGTTAAATTTTTATAATCGGAGATATCTAGATTATTTTTTCGCTTACAGATTGATTTCCATTAATTTAAAATTTTTAATGCTTTCAAATTTACATTTTTTTTGACAATTGAAAAAATGGTGTTTAATTGCAAGCAAAAACTTTCTTCTAACAAAACTTATATTTCAAGCGATCTGCAAGTTGCTAATATTATTGCACGTAAATGTTAATGTCAGAAAGCGAGAAATACTCTGCGATATGTTCATAAGAACGGATGAAGGCAGCCGAATAGCTGAAGCACTAAGCGGACATATATATGATTTCTTTGTGTGTGTGTGTGTGTGTATCCTCTACTTATCTATTGATGCGTTCGAGTCAGGTCTCACTGATATTCAATACATGTCGCGGAGCTTTTCTCGCTTCTCAACGTCAAGAGTATTCTGAGATTAACATGCAATAGTATATTACATCCTGCAGGTTGTTGGGAATATAATTTTTCCTTGGAGAAAATTTTTGACTGTAATCAAAAACCATTTTTCCTCAACTTTTGAAAAAAAATGATTTTGCAAATTTGGAAACATGACAAATATAACAAATGGGAATCTATTTACCATTATACGAGAAAATAATTTAGATATTTCCGATCATAAAGTTTAACTCGTTCGATTACAGAAATCTTAATATTCATTTACCTCCAACTATGTTTGAAGAATTGCAATACAAAGTTTCAAATTTTATAAAACATTTGAAATCGAGATGGTTGCGTAATAATTATGATAATGTGAAATTTATGAAACATAATAAGGTGTGATTCAGTAAAGAATTTGGAATTCCAAAGAATGTATCACACCTGATTCCTGATTCGCATACATCACTTATACTTCCAAATACATAAAAATCTTTTGAGGAATTAAGTGAAAGACAAAAACGGAGAAGAACACAGGAAATAAGAAATAACCCTGAAATGATAGATTTTATTGTAGAAAAATAACTGAAATGAGACGATGTAAAATTCATAATATATGATTTCATTCAAAAACATCCAGAACATATAAAACAAGTGAGACAATTCTGTGAAGAAATTAATAATAAAAGTATACCAGTCAATAAAACGACTGCATTAGCTACATTTGTCTCTGCAAAATTAACTCGACAATCATATAATATTGGGTTAAGTAAAAAGTTTTGAGCGTTTTCCACTAGATGGCTTTAGTGAGGTCATATCTCACGATGTATACGTCGCATCTGGTCATTCTATACTTTCTTTTTTTTTTAGACGAGGAGGAAATCCATCATGGATACCCTGACCCTCGGGGAAGAGCCAGGGTTATGCTGGACTTCTACTGGCTAAAACCTCCCCGGGTGGCGCTGCGAAGGGACTGGCATCGGGGCCCCGGAGCCGCGTAACTGCTAGTCAGGGCCCCGAGTCCAGGTGTGACACCATCTGTCCCCGAGGGATGGGGTGGGGGAGGGGGGAAGCGAGCCGAGGCTCACTTCACCGCTCCCCCAGGGGAGAGGGGAAGCCAGCCCGAAGGCTCGCTTCGACCACCGCTCCCCTTTCCCATACCTCATGCCTCGTCTCTTCGGTCAGGAAGGGGGAAGCCGGCCGAAGCCCGCTTCAACCATCGTTCCTGACCAGACGAGGCGGCGCCAATACATGTTGTGCGGCCGGCTGATCCACCTTCTCAGCCGGTCGCCCTACGTTGGAGGGTTGGTTGGGGCACCGGGAGTCCCCGCCCGGTGCCCCACCCTCCCGCCCGGCGGTTACGGGGGGAAAATATCCCCTAGCCGCCGGGCACTCCCACCTCCGTAGAGGAATGGGGAGGGGTCCTAGCGACCCCTTCCTGCATGTCCGTCCGTTCGACGGACCTTGCAGACGGGGAGAGGTGTTTTACCCAGTGATGACAACATCACTGACATCCTCTCCCCCCTTAATATCATCCGATTCCCACGTGAGGAGTCGGAGGACTACGGTTGGGGGGTCGGGGCCGAAGTCCCGCCCTCCTCCCAGTTCTTCCATCCGTAGGTGTCACCGTGGGGGTGGCGGGTAACGACGCGGCAGTCGTCGTCACGACCTCACTTCCCGCGGTTCTCTGTCTCCTTATACTTGCCCTGTAGAGGGCATCACGCCTCCTCGGGGCCCTTCCCCTGATCAGCGTCGGAGGAAGGGCAGGAGGGGGAGGGAGGAGGTGGTGGTGGACCCACCATCCTCCTAAGTGCGTCCTCCTCCGAAGAGTCCGCATCCCCCTCCCTGCTCCTGCTCCTCCCTCCTCTCCACTGACGGTGTCTCTCCCTTCTCCATCTTTTCCTTCCCCTGCCTTCTGCCCTACGTTGCACTTCATCTGCCTCCTCCTTCTGCGTCATGACTGAGTCGCAGAAGGAGGAGAATGCGTCTCACTTCTTCTCGCTTTCCAGTATTACCTCGATGTTCACTGGGAGCGAGAGGTCGCGGCCTACTGCCCGGACCATGACTCCGCGCTCAACGCTCCAGGCGGGGCAGTCCTAGAGCGTGTGTTGCGCGGAGTCATGGTCATGTCCGCAATGGTGGCAGGGTGTCGTGCGCTCCTTATCTATTCGGCACAGGTACTCACCGAAGCAACCATGCTCGGTGAGTACCTGTGCCATCCTGAATGTCAGGGTCCTATGGGCCCTTCCTACCCATTCTTGTAGGAAGGGCCGGACGGCCTCGATGGTCCTCCTCCCGTATCTGGCGTTGGCCAGGAATTTCCGTTATCTTTGGAGGAGGACCTGTCGAGCCTGGTGCTTCATATTCCTGAGAGCCCTGGCGAGCGGTTCACCTGCCCCTCTGTGCGTAGGAGCTCACGCTTCCCGTCGTACGTGTTGCGATACGACAGGGCCATGAGCTCCATAGGGGGCATGCTCGCCAGGATCGTCGCCGCTACGCCAGACACGCTGCGGTAGCACCTTGTTATCCTGACCGCCAGCACCCTCTGCACTTTGCGCAATTGCGCTTGAATCGGGCGACTGGCGGCCAGGGCTTCCGCCCATACTGGCGCTCCGTAGAGCGCCACAGAATTCAAAATTCTTGCGTAGAGGCGACGAGCCTTCCTGTCTGGTTCCCCGACATTGGGCATTAGTCCGCCTAGTCTGGCGGACACTACCCTTAGTCGGGGGATCAGCCTATTAATATGCTCTCTGAAGCACCAGGTGCCGTCCATTATGAGGCCCAGATATCTCATCTGGGCCTCTAATGGGACCCTGATCGTGCCTATCCGGGCGTGGGATGGCTTCCTTCCCTTGGCATGAAAGAACATGGCCTCTGTTTTCCTTTCAGCCACCACCAAGCCCAGGTTGCGGATGGCGCGCACGACTCCTGCCACCGCTAGGTTAGCCGTATGTACGGCATCCTCCCAGTCTTTCCCCCCGGCCAAGACGAGAGTATCGTCGGCGTAGCACACAATGCTACAGCCGGGGGGAGGGTTGTCCGGAGGACTGAGTCATAGCCGAGGTTCCACAGTAATGGGCCTAACACCGAGCCCTGTGGAACCCCGCAACTCATTCCCCTCTCGCGTACCCCGCCGTCCATTCAGGTGAGACGCCGACCCCGGAAGTAATCCTCAACGACGGCCGTGAGGTAGGGTGGGAAGCGGAAATAATCCCGCATCGCCTGCACCACTCTACCCCAGGGTAGGGTGTTGAATGCATTTGCGATATCAAGTGATATCGCTACCGCCACTCTGCCCTCCGTCACAATGGCCTCCGAGAGGGACATTAGATGCAATATTGCATCTATCGTTGATCTACCCTCTCGGAAGCCATATTGGCCGTCGTTGAGATTTGGACCTTCCTGGGACATATGCCTCTGAAGGCGGGCAGCTATTACTCGCTTAAAGAACTTACCCGCCTCATCTAAGAGGCATATGGGCCGGTACGCGGAGGGGGGTGTACTCCGGCTTGCTCTCTTTTCGGAGGAGGACCACGTTGGCCTTCCCCCAGACTGGGGGAACCTTCTCTCTTTGAATGCCCGCGTGAACAAGCTAGCGAACCTCTGATTCATAAACCCTGAGGCCAGGGTGAGTACTCGGCCGGGGATGCCACCCGGTCCTGAAGCCTTTCGGCTCTTGACCTTCTTGACAGCCACGGCCACCTCCTCCACTGTGACTCCCGGTACCTCCTCCTGCAGTTGGAGGGGTGGAAAGGTGTACGGTTTGACGGGGTCGTCCTCCCTGGTCGGGAAGATGGTCCCTATCACCCGTCCGAGGAACCGGGGGTCAAACGTCACCGTCAAAGGGGGCGTCCATAGTTTCAGCTTCTGCATCACCATTCTATATGGACGCCCCCACGGATCCGTATCCAACGAGAGGAGGAGGTCATCCCACCCTCTTCCTCTGGCCGCCCCTATGGCTTCTCTGAGCTCTACTGCTGCCTTGCAGAATTCCTGCCGGGCGGCCAGAGTGGCCTCAGGGTCCGGGTTCAGCCTGTTCGCTCCCTGCGAAACGCCCGCCTGCAGTTGACCGACCTGCGCCTCAGCGTAGCGATGTGGCTGGACCACCACCAGGCGAACCGCTTTGGGCAGGACCTGACTCTGGGCATGGAGGCGTCGCACGCCTGTGCGAGTATGTCCATTACCTCCATGACCTCAGAGTCAAGGTCCTGCCCGTCCCTTTGTAACGCCTGTGCATCCGGGTTCGCTTTTTTTCTATCGTCGATCCGGCCCCTGCGTCGCGATCGTCATTAGCGAATCGTGAGCAGAAGTTTTATTAGGAGAAGGTGATCGGAGTGAATAATTAAAGCCTGTCGGTGTTGTTGACAGAGACGCTTTATTTCTATCGTTTCAGCACGCAATGACCGCGTGTTATTTTCGCGAGGTTCCCCACTGTTTGGGTACCGCTTCAACGCACGTCGTTGTTTCGCTTCGGCTCGTCGTCGGTGCGAACGGCCGTATTCCGTGACGATGGTTCGGTTAGATGCGTGACTGTCGATTCGTTAATAGTAATTATTTTAATACACAGAAGGTACAGCGGATGGGGACGAAGAAACTTGCGGCAGTGTCCGAAATAGCGATTTCGCGCGGGCGTTGTTGCAGACATTACTCGGATTTAAATGCCGAGTCTTTGTTTCTGACTCTCGCTGTACATAAGAACCCGCGCAAAAACGCGTCGCGTCGTGCCGTGTTATCGCTTGTGGTGCGCATACAATAGGTAAGTCGTGCGTCGAGCGTGAGACCTGCGCTTGTTTTCCGTAAATCATCGTAATTACTCGCTTCGCATCGCGTGA
Organism: Harpegnathos saltator; assembly: GCF_003227715.2. Lineage (NCBI taxonomy): Eukaryota > Metazoa > Arthropoda > Insecta > Hymenoptera > Formicidae > Harpegnathos > Harpegnathos saltator. Next base: position 428,693 of record NW_020230255.1, read on the forward strand.
TTTCCGTTGACGGGAGAGGTTCGCCAGGCCTTACGACTTGATCCCCTGGTCCTACTAGTCGCGGGCGTTAGGCGATTTCTTTTTGTTTGGAGGTCGCGATGCGCTTTGCTGATGGAGTTAAGCCGGGCCGGCCAGTCGGTAGGTATGGGCGACGACTCTTTCTGCTCTTGTATCCTTACGTACTCTGAGTCCTATAGGAAGTAGAGAGGAAGAAATAAAATAAATATATTTATGAGAGCGTTCCGAAGAACACACCGGAGTAACGGCAAACTCGCCGTTCGATCTCTAAATCGCGAAGACGACACACATGAGAGTCGTTCCGGAGAACACACCGGAGCAACGGCAGACTCGCTGTTCGACTTCTAAATCGCAAAAGACGACACAAAAGAAGATCGTTCCGGAGAACACACCGGAATAACGGCAAACTCGCCGTTCGATCTTTATATCGCAAAGACGGTACAAAAGAGAATCGTTCCGGAGAACACACCGGAGTAACGGCAAACTCGCCGTCCGATCTCTATAGCGCAAAGACGGCACAAACGAAGATCGTTCCGGAGAACACACCGGAGTAACGGCAAACACGCCGTTCGATCTTAAAATTTGCAAAAGACGGTACAAAAGACAATCGTTCCGAAGAACACATCGGAGCGACGGCAAACTCGCCGTCCGATCTCTATAGCGCAAAGACGGCTCAAACGAAGATCGTTCCGGAGAACACACCGGAGTAACGGCAAACACGCCGTTCGATCTTTAAATCGCAAAAGACGGTACAAAAGAGAATCGTTCCGGAGAACACACCGGAGCGACGGCAAACTCGCCGTCCGATCTCTATAGCACAAAGAACAAGAAGCAATCGCGGATGCCGACGGCGGCGGCCTGGTAGATTACTTACTCGAAACTCTCAATTCCTGGAGGCGCTCTGAAGATTTTCTGACGGTTATTCCTAGACGCTGAATTTCCTCAGACTCTTCGAAGATTCTCCAAAGACTGCTTGAAGCCTATCTCAAGACTGTCCCAAGACAAGAACTGTCGGGTTTATATATCCGTCATTTTTCGTCTTCGGTTTCATTCGTTTATTAATCCGAATTTGATCGAGATTAATCGTGAGTATATGATGTTTGCCGAGGATCGTTTCAGCGGCGCCGCGAGTTCGGCTCGGTGGCCGATCATTCCCGAACGTTGCTGCCGGGTCTTCGGCTAGCCTCGGGTGAGCGCGTTGAAGGCGCGGTGACAGCGCGGGTCGGGGGGATGCGCGCTCAGCTGACTGCTGCGTTATGTTCCGCGGTAGTCAGCGTAACGATATACAGGGTGCACGATTTATCTGAAGACATTGAAATATCTCGAGAACTATGCATTGGATAAAAAAAAGTGGTTAATGAAAGTTGTTAGTCTCGAAGGGGGACATCCAATGATACTAAACTCGACCTCCCACCCCACCCCCTGGAGGTGGGGGTTGGGGGCAACTTTGAAATCTTAAATGGAAACCCCCTTTTTTATTGCAGATACGGATTCTACGCCACAAAATACATAAATTTTGTTCGAAACATTTCTTTTTATTCGTGATAGATGGCGCTGTAATCGCAAAAAATTATATTTTCCGCAATTCTCCAGAAATGATCATTGGATTGAGAAATAAAAAATACCTGTTCAATATTTTTAAAGAACATAATAAAAGTTATTTTATATATAGTCCCCCCATCCTCTCGGGGTAGGGTGGGTGATAACGTTCAAATCTCAAATGGGGACCCACATTTTTCATTGCAGAATTAGATTGTACGTGAAACTTTTATTGAAACAATTTTTTTCATTCGTGATAGATAGCGTTGAATTTTTCCGAGAAACTACTTTTAACGTTACACAGGAACAACGACGAGGACGTAGTAGTTTTATGTTCCCTTCGGATGCTTTTTTAATGTGAGTGCCCTTGCCTCTCACAGATCGGGGTCCTTTTTTTAATGTGAGTCCCCTTGCCTCTCACTGTTCAATTAATTAGAATAAGTGTTCGAGATTTTTACCTTCAACTTCAATACACTTATTGATCCTTTTTTCAAATGACTGTACACAGGATAGAAGCATATCTGCGGGAGTTTCAGCGCAAGCGTTTCTTATGCGTTCTACCATGTTTTCACGAGTTGTTGGCACTTGTTGATTTAAAAATATTGAACAGGTATTTTTTATTTCTCAATCCAATGATCATTTCTGGAGAATTGCAGAAAATATAATTTTTTGCGATTACAGCGCCATCTATCACGAATAAAAAAAAAGTTTCGAACAAAATTTACGTATTTTGTGACGTAGAATCCGTATCTGCTATAAAAAATGGGGGTTTTCATTTAAGATTTCAAAGTTGCCCCCAACCCCCACCCCCAGGAGGTAGGGTGGGAGGTCGAGTTTGGTATCATTGGATGTCCCCCTTCGAGACTAACAACTTTCATTAACCACTTTTTTTTATCCAATGCATAGTTCTCGAGATATTTCAATGTCTTCAGATAAATCGTGCACCCTATATTCGCCTGTGTGTATCGTTACACCTTTGTCGTGGCCAGGTGGAGCCCTCCAAGGAGATCTCTAGGCTCTCCTTGTTTAACTGGGCCAGGGACGATCTACCGGGTCGGAGTTCCTTCGTTTGGTTGGGCCGCAGGCCATTGGAGGTGACGGACAGCTCTATCTCTATCAAGAGATGATCCGACAGGGTCTCGAGCTCTCCCGCCACCCTTCAGGTCCGTACTCTTCTCAGGGCCGCGGGGGTTGCCCATGATAAGTCAATGACTCCCCCCGCGTCCCCACAAACGTGGATTTATTCCCCTCGTTGAGGATGTGCAGACCGAGGCCCGTGGCCCAATCTATGGTTACCTCCCCCCGCCAGTCACCACGCCGGGAACCCCACAGCTCCGATTTCGCATTGAAATCCCCGGCGACGATGACAGGACCTGAGAGGTGCCTTTTTATTTCCTCTCCCATCTCTTGGAGCCTGGACCTGTACCCAAGTAGGTCCAGGCTCATTGCTGGGGAGAGGTATACCCCGACCACGGTGACTACTCCCCACTTGGCCACGACATATCCCCTGCCGCAACTTACTAATGTTGCGGGGGGGTGAGCTATCACTTGCCCTCCAAACTATAGCGACAGATCCCAAGTCATCCCCAAACCACCTAGGGTGATTTTTGGGGATGTGGTAGGGCTCTGCCGCTATTCCTAATCCTGCACCGTGCTCCGCCATTGTGTGCTCGAACAGTGGTTGAGCCTGACGGGCGCGGTGCAGGTTTCCTTGGAGTAGCCGGGTGTCCATTATTGCTCAATTGGGCTAATAATGACCTTCCCACCCGGCTGGTCTCCCTCATCGCTCTCCGCACTTTCCACCGGACATGGGCGCTTTTCCCCTCTTTTTTCTTCCACCTCCATTTCCTCTCCACTTGTGTAGAGCTTGGGGGAGGGGCCCGTTTTCTCTGAGGGGGTAGGGGTGGGAATACCTGGATCCCACTCTCTTCTTCCTTCTTCGACTCTTTTCCTCCTCTCTTGTTCTTAGGAGGGGCAGGAGGGTCTTGCGGTCTCGGTACGGATAGGCTTTTCCTTCAACAGGGATGGCCCACCCATTCTATGTCCCGCCTGGACTCCTGCTTCTGCACAGATTTGGCATCTGGCTCTAGCCTCGCAGTCCCGAGCCAGGTGTCCAGGCTCACCGCATCTGTAGCAGTTATCCTTCTTGTCAATGTTGTTTGTGCAGTTTTGTTGCACATGTCCCTTTTCCAAACATCTGAAACATTGTAAAGGCCTTCCTTGTAGCAATTCTACTTTTACCTGTGTCCACCCTATGTTCACCGTCCCCTTTTCTGCGACCTTCTTGGCTGCTAGGAGGGGACACTGAATCCAGAGTGACCTGAATCCATTTTGGACTATCCTTATTCGTCCTATCTTCACATCATTAACCTCACAACCTCACAACCTCCTAATTTCGCCACTCCCTCAGCAGCTTCTTTTTCGGAGGTTGAGATTTCCAAGCCCCTGATGCGGATCTCTCCCATTTTTTGGGGTCTGCTCACCTTTGCCCTATCGGACAGTACTTTCCTCAGTTTGTCCGCTAAGAGGTCAGCCTGCTTCTCTCTTTCCTCTCCTGGAATTTCCAGAACTAGTACTCCGGTAGCCAACTCTAGTTTTCATTTTTTCAATACCTATACCGGTTAGGTCGATTTTTTGTTTGGCCTCGGCTAGTAGTTCCTTATACCGGTCTTTGTCCGCGGTTATGGTAACCGCCGCCGTGTTTGGGACCTTTCGCCTGACTCTTTTCCCTTCCTTAATTCCCATATTTCCTTCTTTTCCAATCCTATTTGTTTCCTGCTTCTTCTGTTCTTTCTTTGCCTCCTTCCTTTCCCTTCTCCCCAACACTTTGGACCATAATTCCTGAACCACAGGTGCGGGTGTTTCCTCCTTATTGTTTCCCGGCATCGGGTGCCCTGCTCTCTGGGGTAGCGGGGCTTGGGTTTTCCGGTTGTCCTTTTCCTCATGGACTTGGACATTCGGTCGACCCCCCGATGCTTTTTCCATTCTTTTCCCTTTCTTGTTGCCCTTGCCTTTGTTCTTATTGCTGACGTTCCTTCCTGCCCCTTGATTGGGAGTTTCCTTCTCAGTTTTCTTTCCCTCTTCTTTCTTCCGTTCTCCATCCCTTTGTGATGCCCATTCGTTCAATATTCTGAGTACCACCTTGGTTACCTTCCCTTCCAATCCTTCGTCCTCACCTTTCCTAGCTTCCTCTATTCTTTCCACTCTCACTCTTGTGTTTAGTGGAATGTTCTCCCTGATTTTGGGGCCTGCACCCTCAGTCCTGGCGACCCTGGCTTCATTCTTTATTTTTCCCACCGGGTGTACCTTCCCTTTTGGAATCAGACCTTTTTGAATTTCTATTACTCCGATGGGTTCTTCCTCCTCTTCCATCATGTCCACTAGTGGGGGGGGGGTGATCCTTCCTCCCATGCTTCCCGTTTCCTCTTCCTTATCCTCTACGTAGGTCGGAGGCGAGGGGTATCCGCTACTGGCTGCGGTGCCCCCTTTACACTGCGACTCACGTTTCCCATGTGTTCCGGAGGTGAGGAGGACACCGCCACTGGCGGTGGTGCCTCCCTTATACTCCGTAACATATCCTTTAACTCGTCCAATTCCTTCTTAACATCATTTAGTGATGTTTTCAAATTGGCATTCTCCACCTTGAGCTCTTCAATTACGTCAAGGATTTCTCCACATTTATCCTTGGCCATATATCTAGCCATGTGCCCGCTGCAATGGCAGCCGCGGCATTACGGAGAACCTTGACATATGTCCCCTTCAAATTCTTGGACTTGACCGAGAAGCCCAAAATTTTCATGGCTGCCTCTAATACCAAGGCTGACAAATCCCTAAAGGGGGCATCCTCCAGATGCTCCATAAGCCTGGTGACTTCGGCCTTGTATTTCCGGTTCTGCGAGTAGTCCCGGAACTCCTCAATCGGATTTGCCATTTCTTTCAGGAGTTTTTCCTCTTTTATCTTAGCCAAGTAAGTGTTCTTCTTGGCAAGGAAGGCTTTCTTCTTGCGGTATTCTCCCGCAATTTCCGTCCTTCCTCTTCCTCTGGTGGCTTTCTGTATGAAGCGCTCTTCGTCCGTCTCGCCATCCTCGTTTCTGGGGGTATCCCATTTCCCCTCCGCGGCCCCCTCATTTTCATCCACCCCCTCCTTCAGTGAGGTGGAGTCGGACGCAGACCCAACTACTTCAACAGGGGATCTTGACCTGTCTCTGTTATCGGTCTTTCCTGCCCCTGAGGTTTTTTGGGACTTAGCGCTCCTAAGTCCCTCCCTCCTTGCCACCTGGCTACCGCCAGGTTGGTTCTTCGAAGCAGCAACTGTTGCTGCCCTCTGGTGAGAGCAATCTGAAGTTGCCACTCCGCCCATGTCCTTTGTCATTGCCAGGGTCGTCTTTGGTTGTTCCATGTCCGTTGGATCGTTTAATGAGGAAGAAGTATCAGTCATTTTGGTTTGATACCTACCACTCTGCACGGCTCCGGTGTCCGGACATGCCCGCATCCCCCCGGAAAGTGGGAGCCTCCGGGTTCCCCCAAAGGAGCGCCATATGGCACGGGCCGACGGAATGTATCATCGTCGGCACTGGCTTCCCCCCCCCTACACGCGCCCTGACCACCATTTCTGTTGGTCAGACCGCTTTCGGGGGTCACACACCTCCGACAATGTGGGCACTATGCAGAGCGCCGCCACGCGTGGGGCCCCATGGAAGGAGGTAGTTCACCGGTGTCGCACCCCACCGGGAACGCCTCCCCCATGGCAGCCAGCGTGCTCGCGCAGCCCGAGGGTCCGCTTTAGGCTGATGCGATCGCATTCCCTCGGGCACAGCACACAGGGGCCCCGGCCCTGCTTTGGAATATTTCCGAGCGGCCCGGAGTACCCTTCCACCCTCCGGATACTGTGAGGGGTTTCAAACCCTCACAGTGTGCAGATCCGGGTGTGGGTACCTCCCTCCGCCTGGCCGTGGCCGGGGCGGATGAGGGAGAGGAGCATCCCCTTTGGCTACTGGAGCACCGGCGTGCAATGCCTCCGGGAGTGAGTCCTCTAAATGGCGCTTGAGGGTGCCTCGACCCCGACCTCGGAATACGTCCGAGCGGCACGAGACACCCCTCCACCCCCCGGGTACCATGGGGTATCCCCATGGTGTGCAGACCCGGGTGTGGGTTCCTCTATCCGTACGGCCGAAACCGAACGGGTGAGGGAAGTCGGGGAGATCCACCTTCACCGAAGGTTGGGTCCTCTACCCTCATCACCCCAGGGTGCTCCGACCCTGACCTCGGAATAAGTCCGAGCGGCCCGAGATACCGCTCCTCCCCCCAGGTACCATGGGAATTATCCCATGGTGTGCAGACCCGGGTGTGGGATCTTCCCTCCGCACGGCCGTGACCGTGACAGATGAGAGAAGGAGGTCCTCTCTCTTTTCGGCTGCCGGAACACCGGCGTACAATGCCTCGGAGAGAGGGGTCCTCCTAGGACGTATAGAGGGCACCCCGACCCCGACCTCGGGAACGTCCGAGCGGTCCGGAGTACCCCTCCGCTACCCAGGCCCATGGGGGGAGGATCCCCATGGGGTGGAGTCCTGGGTGCGGGTACGTCCCTCCACCCCGATCTAACCATAACGGTCCGACCGAGGCAGGAGGAAAGGGTTCTCTCTTCACGGCTGCCGGAACACCGGCGTGCAATGCCTTGGAGGGAGAGGTCCCCTTCCTGGAGCGAGTGCAGAGGAGGCCATCCCTGTCAGCTGCCGGAATACCGGAGTGCAATGCCTTCAGGGGTGATCTCCTCTCGCCCGCTCTGTGACCATACTGGTCCAAGACCATCCTGGTCACCCAGCCCAGTCGGGTGCTCTTGGTCCAGTCCCTCAGTACAGACCACTCCGGCATGGTAGAACCTGCCAGGGGTCGAAACCCCCGCCGGCACAGCTCTGTACGTCATTGGGACCTTCAAGCCTCCCCACCACGTCAAGGTGGCACCCACGGGGAGGTGGTCATTCTATACTGCGACTTAAAGGTGATATAACGCTTTAGAAAAAGTTCTTTGACAGTTTTGTGTATAGTGAAGCCATTTGTGTGTTAGAGCGTTCCAAAATGGAGGTAAAAAAAAAGAAAATTCGATACATTCTGCAGTACCACTACGGCCAAAGGGAAAAAGCGGAGCAGGCGGCCAAAAAAATGTGTGCTGTTTATGGACCCAATACAGTATCGAATGCAACAGCAAAGCGGTGGTTCCAACGATTCTGTTCTGGTAATATGGACGTCGAAGATGAGACACGCTCTGGTAGGACAATCGTCGAAAATGTCGACAAAATCATGGAAATCGTCGAGTCGGACCGGCATGCGAGCACTTATTCCATTGCCCAGGAACTGAAAATTAGCCAGAAAACCATTTGGAACCATTTGTATAAGGCTGGTCTCAAGAAGAAGCTCGATGTATGGGTGCCACACGAATTGACGCAAAAGAACCTTTTGGACCGAATTCATGCCTGCGATTCTTTGCTGAAGCGTAACGAAATCGACCCATTTTTTAAGTGGATGGTGACTGGCGATGAAAAATGTATCACATACGAGAACAATAGGCGGAAAAGATCGTGGTTCAAACGCGGTGAGCCGGTCCAAACGATCGCCAAGCCCGGATTAACGGCCAAGAAGATTTTACTGTGTGTTTGGTGGGATTGGAAGGGAATCATCCATTATGAGCTGCTCTCATCGGGCCTATCACTCAATTCGGACCTACACTGTCAACAACTGACCAGATTGAAGCAGGCGATCGACGAGAAGCGGCCAGAATTGGCCAATAGGAAGGGTGTTGTGTTCCATCAAGACAATGCCAGGCCGCACACATCTTTGATGACGCGCCAGAAGCTCCGAGAGCTTGGATGGGAGATTATATCGCATCCGCCGTATAGCCCAGACCTGGCTCCAAGCGATTATCATCTTTTCAAGCATTTGCAAAATTTTCTTGATGGTACAAAACTGGCCTCAAGAGAGGCTTGTGAAAATGAGCTGGTCAAGTTTTTTACCAATAGGGACGAGGACTTCTTCAATCGCGGAATTATGAAATTGCCTTCAAAATGGACAAAAGTTATCGAATATAACGGCGCATATTTGATCTAAATCCGATAATCCTAATTTTTTTAATTTCATCGTCGAAATAAAGAGAAAAAACTCTCATAACTTTTTACTTCACCCAATATAATACGAAAAGTTAAGAAATTTGGGTCCATTGTATGGTCTAGTTATTTCCAAATCCAGAAAACAAAAAACGAGTGCCTTCCCGAATCGATTGAAATATTTGGTGATAGTGTAGAAGTATCATTACAGAGTCTCCTAAATCACACTGCCCTTAGATTTATGAAATTATTAAATTTTGATCTTAATAATTCTAAAAATTTGATAATGATATCTAAATGGGGCTGTGATGGAGCGTCTGATCAGTCTCGTTATAAAATAAATATTAATGATCCGTTAAAAGATGATTTTAATGTATTTATAAGTCTTGTGCCGATAAAAATTTATGTTTCCGAAAATAATGAAATATTATGGCAAAACAATTATCCTTCCTCTACTCGTTTTTGCAGGCCAATACAATTTAAATTTGTTAAAGAAGAAAAAATGAAGTCAAATCCTGCGTAAAAGACATTCAAAATGAAATATCTGCATTGACACCGTCTGTTTTGGGAGAAGGTACTTTTATGACGCATAAATTGTTGTTAACCGCGGTTGATAACAAAATATGCAATATTCTGACGGATATGAGTTCTATGAAATGTTACATATGCAACGCTTCTCCTAAACAGATGAATAATAATAATTTAGCTAAAACTAAAACAGTAAAAACAGAGCATTATTCTTTCAGATTGTCATCTTTACACTGTTAGATTAGATGTTTTGAATGTTTACTGCATATAGCATATAGACTAGATATTAAACGTTGGGCAATTAGTAATGAAGACGATAAAAAAATGGATCAAAGAAAGAAAAATATATTGGGTATTTGAATAAGTTCTCGCTGTTTCCTGACAGGTGGTGTTATCTTAGCCTTCTTGCATCGGGCAATACTACAGCCAACTTCATCGTGAAGCTCCACCATTAGGCTCGAAGTGACCTCCCCCGTGGACGCCATCTTGTCGTGGTGGGGGAGCTTGAGGGTCCCAGTGAAGTACAGAGCTGTGCCGGCGGGAATTTTGGCCCCTGGCAGGTCCTACCCTGCCGAAGTCTGTACAGAGGGATCGGACTAAGAGCGTCCATAACACTCCTGGATGGGCAGCTGCCTCCAGGAGTTACTCAGGGATTGGAGGGTCGCACTTGTGCGGCCCAAAGGTCCCTACAGCGCGGATAGAGCGGGATCGTTAGCCTTGGGTAGGCAGCCGGTCTAAGGGAAGGAAAACCCCGAATACAAATCCGTGTGTGTGGGGGCACATAAAGCCCCACATTTATGGAGCATGTCTAAGAAGAAGGGAAACGTCCCAGTACTCGGGAATTGGCGGGTAGGGTTGCATCGCCCCGGCACCCCCTCGTCGTCTTCAAGTGACGGGCTAGGTGGCGCGTGCCAGGCGGGCGCGCCACTAGAACTGGCGACCACCCGAAGGGAGATGCCTGAAGAGAAACCGGGGATGAGTCGGTATGACTCGCCCCTGGCCTCTCCGAGGGCACTTAAAAGGAGGAAGAGGAAGGCGGAGATGTCCTCCTTCCAACTATGGAAGGACAGGGAGGTGCATTTCTCTCCGCTCGGGGACGGTAACGTCTCTCGGGCGGGGAGAGTGCAGCTCCCTGCGTACACGAAGGTGGGGCGGTTGACCTATCTGCCTCGCAGGTATGGGAGCGGCACTTCCCGGGGGAGGAGTTTCCTCTGATCGAGGGCGATTATGCCTCTGTGGCCGGGGAAGCTCCTTTCTAGAACGCGCAGGAGGGGAGTGTCGAAGAGGGCCGTAAGCGGCATTAGTGGGGGCTTGCGCCCGTGCGGCTTCTGCCCACACGGATGGGCAGATCCCTGGCCACCGAGGCTTTTGCAAGTATTAACTACCTGCGGGAGCTGCGGGTCGAACCGGGAAGGAAGGCAGTGGGGTGTTATATCGGGAAGCTCCTCGCTAGCCTCAACCAGTTGGCCAACGACTGCCTCCATGACGTGGAGGAAGCGTTAGCTGACTATGAGAGGTTGGTGGAGGAAGGTGGGCCGGATGGACGTCTTGGGGCTCTGGAAATTCAAGTTTGAGGCCTCAAGACGGAAATCGCCCGCATAGGGCGGATACTGGAGAGGGTTCTTCCCTCTTCAGTGACCGCAGCTGCGGGCAGCGAGCGCACCCTCCTCCCCTGTCCTTCGCGGCAATCAGCGGTCGCTAGGGGGAGACGCGAAGGCGGCCGTGTCCTCCCGTAAAGGCAAGGGGAAAGGGCCTCGACCCGGACCCCCACTGCTCAAAGGAGGTTTCATCACAGTATTGCCACGAGTTTGTGTCGTCAGACGAATTAGCTCCTATGTGGCGAGCACCTCAGGGTGTTGGTCGCACTCAGCAAAACCGATCGCGCTAGATTTGGCAGCCGTCGGGGTGCGGTGTGCGTTCCGAATCTACTTCACGAATCTAGTCAAGTGATCGAGGAAAGAGGCCTCGCTCGTCACTTGCAATGCACATAAAATCCATGACAAAGTATCGTGAGATACACGAAATACGATTTCCCGACGTGGCTGGTCGCAATGTTGAACTAGCGTCGGGAAATGCACGAAACGGTGGTATACAAGCGAAGAGGTATCAGAAAGAACACACGGGTAGCAAAATGCCTCGTCACCTGATCAGTGACGCAAAAGGGATAAACTAGATTTATACCCATCATTCCCATATAGAGGAAGAGTAAACTTCGAACAATTGAACGACCAATGGCACAAGTTGCAAAATAATGGCTCAAATTGTAAAGCATGGCGAAACAAAGGCTTAAATATGATGGCTCAAATGGAATTGCTCAAACACTTCACAATGAAGATGTTATAAGGAAACCGCAAATCTAAGCAAAACTAAGCTATATAGCATCCAAGGAAGAAAGACAGGAAGGCGGGGTCTGGTCTACAAGAGCTTGCCTGCCGTAGCCGGACATTCTACCAGTTGTCTCTAGGCATGCGTACATACGGAGGAGGAATTAAAGTCGTAGGCTCGAAGAGATATGGTGGACCCTAACGAAGAGGCAGTTACCCACACCTTTCTCGGGAAGCCGCAGCCAGCCTCCGTATGTGCGTAAGAGACAACTGAAGGGCGCAAGAGCCAAGGAAGCGGAGAGGTAACCCGCGACCTAGCTCGAGCGCCATGGGATTAACGTTCCACAGTGACGTTTCTCATTCAGGTATTTAATGATACCTGCCTTCCATATCATACCAAATTCGTATGTAAATTTGTACACAATATCAAATATAGCTAATATACATGAGCAATACATTCCTGTCAAAGAGCCTCGTTAGAAATGAAAAGCAACACGCCGCAATTGGACTTAGAAAATAAACTCTGACTCTGAATCAAAGGCACCCCTTGCTACCCAAAAATATTTGAACGAGCTTGCAAGGAGTCATCACACAAATGATGATCTCCACGGCAAGCGAAAGTCTATATTCGGGCTGAATAACTAAGTGGGGAATGATACGTCTGACCTTGAAGTATTCAGCAAAAAAGCATGGCAATAAACGACGGAGCGTGTAAACACTGACGTCTTAGGGCAAAGCACACGTGCGTTGATTGAAACCTAGTACACCACACCAAATGGAGATAAGAGCTGAGATCTCCAAGTGTACAGCACGTGTGCATCGAACGAAGTCCAAAAAGACGAAAATCCCACATGGCAGGGGCTCTCAGATTGAGAAAGTAAAGTAAAATGCCCCATGGCACGACGAGCAGTCAAGCGTCCGAAATAGCAAATGATGCTGTGGACGTCAAAGAACTCACCAAAGCAGAGAAGCGAATCTGGGGACGACCGGTTTCGGCTGGCGTCCTACGGACCGCTATTGCCATGCGTGACATGGAACGGGGCGACCTGGGCATTGTCCTGGGGCCCCGAGTCACGTTATGGACTCTGGTATATGTGCGGCACTTGCACGAGTGATGAAACTGACGCCCAACGCAGCAAACTAGGACAGCGAAGAGTGTTCAAGCAGAGAAGCGAATCTGGGGACGATCGGTTTCGGCTGGCGTCTTGCGGACCGCAATTGCCATGCGTGACATGAAACGGGGCGACTTGGGCATTGTCCGGGCGCCCCAAGTCACGTTATGGACTCTGCTATGTGAGTGGTACTCGCACGAGTGAATTGACGCCCAACGCAGCAAACAAATAAATGCTATAATTGGAAGACAGCGGAACGTGCTCAAACAGAGAAGCGAATCTGGGGACGATCGGTTTCGGCTGGCGTCCTGCGGATCGCAATTGCTATGCGTGACATGGAACGGGGCGACCTGGGCATTGTCCGGGCGCCCTAAGTCACGTTATGGACTCTGTCAGGTGTGTCGGTACATCCACGTACACACTACATGTTCGAGCAGTCAAGCGCCCAAAAATAGCAAACGATGCTGTGGACGCTAAATTCACCAAAAAGCAGAGAAGCGAATTTGGGGACGATCGGTTTCGGCTGGCGTCCTGCGGACCGCTATTGCCATGCGTGACATGGAACGGGGCGACCTGGGCATTGTCCGGGCGCCCCAAGTCACGTTATGGACTCTGCCAGGTGTACCGGGACATCCATGGGACTCATGCGAGAGCCCTATTAAAGCCAACAAGGAAATCGTTAATAAAGACACTGCCCGGGTAGATGAAGGTAGACACACGCTCTGTTGAAACGGGAGTCGCGATGCGAAATCCAAGTCGTCCCATTGCGATGCAACGAACCTGATTGTCTCGGCCTGGGAAACCGAACCAACAGGGGTAGCGACTGGAAAAGACGAATCACCGAGATAGGGAAAATACCAAAATCGAACAGGCAAACAGCGTTGTAGACCGTTCTAGGCACAACGCTGGGACCGGATATATACCACCTACACTCGTGAAGTTGAACAAGTCCCAAGGCTAACGTTCGGGTCGCTCCGAAGGCTGAATGACTGTGGGGACGGTAAATATGCACAGTCGCTAGCGACCCCCCGGGAAGACTACGGTTGACTCGCGGTTGAACGATATCTCAAGCTACGGCGAAGGAAGCGCGCCTAGGGCTGAATGGCTGTGGAGATGATAAAAATCACAGTCTAAAGCGCTCCCCCAGAGGACCTGTCGACCCCTCTGCGGTATCCCAGACTTGGTAGCAGTCTTCATACTGCTGGTCAGGCTAAGGCTGACTGCTTGGCCAGGGATCTCCAGGACGTGTTATGCCGTGGTCGCCAGACCGACGAGGCGGAGCTCAGTCCGCCTCGTCGGTCTGAACGACTTCGTCACCCCTTTAATGGTGAGGGCCGTCATTCTGAATGCGACAAGGTGCCCTCCGGTTGACCTGCAGACTGGGGAAATCAGGAGGTCGTCCAGAGGACTAGGGGCAATTTGGGTAAGGTGCCCATTGGCACCTGCCCAGAAAATCATATCAGCTGGGGGACTCACGGTGGGGTGGTCAAGGGCGCGGGTAAAAATACTGGAGGTACGGCCCCTCCAGTGTTATCGCTGCTTAAAATTCGGTCGCATGGCAGTTGCCTGCCGGTCCGAAGTGGGACTGGGGGTCACTGTTTTAGGTGTGGAGAGACCGGACATGTGGCACAGGGATGCACTGCAGAAGTGCGGTGCCCCCTGTGCCACAGTGAGGAGAAAGATGCCGGCCACCGTATGGGTGCCGTGTGTGCAGAGCGATCCCCCGGACTGCTCACAGAGGAGGAGTTCCTCCCCGTCGTAAGAGGAAAAGGAAGGGGGAGGGAAAGGCGGCGCGCGGGAGGTTGGGACTGTAGCAGTGCAGCCCCAGCCCACCTGCGGTGCTGCCGACAAAGGAATTACAGGGACTTCGGTCATTGTTGTGGCCCAAACGGCTAAAGAGGCAGAGAAGGGGTGGTGGAGGCTGAGGTAATTCAGCCTCCACCACCCACAGATCCCGCAGGACCGGACAAAGGTGGAGTGACGGCCGCTCTACCCGCACCAGACTCACCATCGGCGAGTAGACCGATGGGGTTCCTCGAGGTGGAGGAGACAATGGAGATCGAGGCGTCGGCTGCTCTCCTAGCGGAGGCGGGATGGGAGAAATGGGGGGGATAAGAGCGGAGAGCTCTCCCCATACATTCCCTCCTTTTCCCGAACGCACGGCGTCCCGTCGCCACATAGTACGCCCTCCTTCTTTCATAGTGGATCCCCCTTCTGCGTGTTGCAAAAACGTGTCCAAGCGCCCGGGGGCAGCCAAAATATGGCATCGACCTCGGGGCTTATTTATGTGATTTGCACCGGATAAGGAGGGGCAACGGTGGAGGTCGGCATACATAGACAGCAAGTCTTAAAGAATAGCAACCTTTGACTTTGAGAGACCACCAGCTTGTATCACTAAGTACAAGTAACAATGCCTCTCTCTGTAGTCGCCGTGCGCTCGGGATAGCACTAGAGATGTCGCTTCCAAACGACATCTCTCAACGTTATCTAAGGAGAGGAGAGTGTGTTGAGCGTGGAGCATCAGGTAGCTCAGTGGTTTAGAGCAGTCACCCGGCAAGTGAAAGACCCGGTTTCGATTCCTGGTCTAGCGACTACCGCGGTCTCGATAATTTTCTCTTTTCGGAACGAAAATAAGATGCAGATCTCGAACGCACGGCGTCCCGTCGCCACCTAGTACGCCCTCCTTCTTTCATGGTGGGATCGCCGGTGGGGCAGCAGCTGCTGGAGGCTCCGCCACCGGGGCCCATCGGTCAGGTAGGAGCGGGGAGGCCGACCCTATAAGGGAACACCCTCACCCGTGCTAGGAGAGAATAGCCCCGACCCGGGGTGTGATCCACGTCTCCGGCAGCATGGGTCGAAAGCGAAGGGAGCCCGGGGAGAGAAGACCGGCCCCACCGGGGGCCGTGCTGTAGGGTCCTCCTCGGTTCCTCACCGAGGAGGGGGTCTGGGAGGTCCCTTCGGGGACCCCCACATACCTTCTCCCCTGTGGACGCCACCTTGTCGTGGTGGGGGAACTTGAGGGTCCCAATGAAGTACAGAGCTGTGCCGACGGGGGTTTGGGCCCCTGGTAGGTCCTACTATGCCGAAGTGATCTGTATGGAGGGACCGGACTAAGAGTGTCCATAACACTCCTGGATGGGCAGCTGCCTCTAGGAGTTATCCAAGGACTGGAGGGTCGCACTCGTGCGGCCCAAAGGTCCCTACAGCGCGGGTAGAGCGGGCTCATTAACCTTGGGTAGGCAGCCGGTCTAGGGGAAGGAAAACCCCGAATTCAAATTCGAGTGGGTTGGGCTCGTAACAATCCGACACTAGTATGGATTTCATTATGACGACTAATGCTACAAACGTCTTGGTATTCGGAGCCGAGAACCTGCGTGAGGATGGGGGTACAGTCCCACCCCCCCTATGTCATTATCATGTAATGGGCTAGCTCTGGAACTCTCCGCAGGTTCCAAGGCCGAACTGGCTATCGCGATACGTCATGATGGGGACATAGTCCCGATCTTTATCATATCGTCAACTGACGATGGGCCGAGCTATCGAGAGGGCAACTGCTCCTACCGGAGCAGGAGCTCCCTCTCCGACGAGGACTAAGATGGATCCCCCTCGACCGAGTACGGTCGAAAAGACCGCTCCCAGCGGGGAGTTGGTCGGGCGAGCCTGCTCGTGAAGAAGAACAGGCGGCCGCCCACCGAGCGAAAAGAAGCCCCGGCAGATAATCGCCGGAAGGACCATCCCCACCGGGAGATGAGTCACGTGAGCCCTCGGAATAAGATGAAAGGGCGGCCACGCGACGAGGGAGTAAAACCCTTGCTCGAGGGCGAGAAGCACTCCCTTCACCGGGAGGATTTGGCTGAGCTCCCGGAAAGAAGAGGAGCGGCCACCCAACGAGGGACCGAGTGAGGCCCTGAAGGTGTGGACAAAGATCCCTATCAAGACGATGGGTACGGAAAGGCCAGGCCCCCTTTGTAGCAAAAAGGAAGGAACGCGCGCGAAAGAGGGCAGCGATGCGAGCGCGAGCACGGATGAAGGAGGGATCACCGGGAAACCGGTGATCCATTCGGATATCATGCTCTCTCAGAGATAAAAAATCTCACTGGCGAGAGACAAAAAGAGTGGTAGATTTGTTTCAGCCAAGGCCATAACCAGCATGGCTGTCACCAAGGACGAGAAGGCCAACACCAGCAGGGCCACCATCACCACTCAGAGGAAGAGAAGGAGAGAGCAGACGAGCGAGAGTTCGATTGTGCTCATCGAGACGCAACCGAAACCAACTCCCGTGTTGGTCCCGGACAGAGACCCACGTGGAAGAAAATCATCCACGGGTCTGGGGGTAGGCCTCAGGCAGAAGAGAGAGGCCGAGGCTGTCAGGAAGAAAGAGGAGGCGGAAGCTCGTCTCGAGGCGGAGGTTGAGGAACTTCTCGGCAGGGACATCTTTCTATCGTTGAAGGACACGCGCCCTGTCGAGGAGGTCTTCAAGGACGCCGCCTCGAGGGCACTTCTGAGGGAGGCCAGGTCGGCGGAACTGACCTCGGAGGTGAGCCGTGCTCTCGGCGCGGTTCGGCTGGTGACACGGAGGTCCAAGACGCAAGGGGACCTTCGTGTCGCTGCTGAACCGTGCCATGGCCACCTCCGAGGCCGCCATGACGACCCTTATTGCGAGAGTTGCAGCGCAGAATGAGGAAGAGGACGCTATCTCCGAAACTAAAAAGGAGAATGAAGAACATCGGGAATGAACTTCGGGAGGAGATGAGGAACCTCAGGATCGAAAACTGGAGGCTCGAGGAGGAGGCGAGGGCCAGAAAAATAGCGGCTGGTCCGGCACCCACACCACAGTGTATGACGAGAACATACGCTGAAGCAGCAGGAGGTAGCGGGGCTTCGGCAGCAGAAGAGACGCGCCCAGGTCCATCGGAAACCAAGAGGAGGAGGAAGGCCCAGAGAAGGAACATGGTCGAGAACTCCTCAAGCTCCTTGGAGAACGGGGGGAGGGTCCCTCCGGCGAAATTTCGTCGTTTGACGATAATTTGTCGGAGAATTCCCCCCTCCGGTTCACAGACCCCGCTCAAGGAGCTCCAGAAGGAGCTTGAGGATGACCTAGCGTATCGGAATATAGGTCCAGAGGGAAAGGCGGAATTCAGACGGGTCACACGGGAGATTGATAAACTCCTCAGTTACAGGGAAAAGAACCTGACGGACAGGGGATCTGTGATCCCATATAGGGAGCAGACGAGATCGGCTGCCGCTTTCCCCCATGCTCCAGTTCCCCTAGCCGGCGAGGCGACTGCCAACCTTGTTGGGGGCGGGAGTATGGGGGCGAGGGAGAGGCTGACAGTGAAGGAGAGAAGGACGGCTGCTCAAAACAGGAGAGAGCACAGGAAGAGGAAGGAAAAAGGGAGGTGCAGGAGCAGCAGAGGCTGAGGACAAAGGTTCTACGATTAATGGTCTTAGCATCAAACCAGGAGGGAACCAGGGCGGCTCCCCCCCCCCACAGATTACGAACAAAGGAGCTCTATCCAAGGCAGCAAAGAAAGAAGGACCGGTGCAGAACCGGAGGGACCCAGTAGCAGACTGGGGGGGGACCCCCAGCAGGGAAACTAAAGGGAAGAGGAAAGGCCCAATAACAGGCCAGGTTTCCGGGACCCCTGAGGTAACCCTGCTAATAGCTCCCAAAAGCCAAATGTTACAGGTTCCAATACGTAGGCCAGGGTCGGGAGAAAGGAAAGGACGAAAGAGAGGAGGGTGGAGGAGAGGAAGAGGAGCGGACCAGTCCCTCCTCAACCGGCCTCCGGCTCAAAAAAGAGGGAAGCAGCAGCGGCGGTGAAGCCAAGGCCGCCCAGATCAGCGGCCGTCACCATCACGTGCCCCAAAGTCTCCTACAAGGAGTTCATGGTTGAGGCCAGGCGCCGGTTCAAGCCCGCGGATGTGGGCATTCCCGGAGTCCTCAGAATCCGCACGGCCCGTACCGGGGCTTTGCTTATCGAGGTGCCTGGCCTCAACGCGGGGGCTTCCGCCGACCGGCTTACGGAGGAGCTCCGCAAGCTAGCGGTGGAAAAGGGCCCGGACTATCGCATTCAGAGACCGGTGAAGATCGCAATGTTGCGAATCACCGGCCTGGATGTGACAGTCGGAGCCGAAGAGGTGACGGCCGTTGTGCCCCTCGCTGGGGGATGCCCGCCCGCGGAGGTTTGCGAGGGCAAGCTTAGTCTTTCCCAGCAGGGGACGGCCATGGTAGTGGTGCGGTGACCGCTAGCGGCGGCCGCTAAGGTCACCGTGGCGGAACGGGTCCAGGTTGGCTGTACCCGAGCCGGGATGACGGCGCTGCCCGCTCGCGCGATGCTGTGCTACAGCATCAGCTACAGATGTATCTGGAGCAGGGGCATTTGCGCGAGCGGTGCATGAACGCCGTCGACCACAGCGATAATTGTTATCGCTGCGATAACCCCGGCCACCGTGCCGCGCAGTGCGAAGTGGCAGCGGCGCACTGCCCTGTGTATGCGGATGCGGGCAGGAAAGCCGAACACAAGGTCGGCGGACCTGCCTGCAAATCCCTCAAGGGCCAGGAAAGAAGGAGGAGGGCGGCCAAGGAAAAGAAACAGGCCAAACCCGACGTCAAAGGAGAGACGGTGCACGCCCCCTCCTGCGAAGGACAAAGGGGAGGTCAGACCGGCCTCCCCACTGACGGAGGAAACGGAGGACAGAGGGGACGTCGAGCCGGCGAGGAAAGAGGAATCGATGGCGGTAGAGGCGGCTAAAACCCGCGTCCTGGACCCCATCCCAGAGATAGAAATCCCGGAGGAACAACTGCTTCAGAGGGAGAATAGGAAAAGGGGAACTATGGAAGCGGCAGCCCCCACAGCGGAGCCGAAGGCGGTGGCGGCAGCAGCAGAGGAGGAGACGTTATCCCCCCGACAGTAGCAGTGGAAAAGGTAAGGTGGGTGGAGCCACACCCCCAACACTCCCAACACCCCCTAGATAGGGGGGAGTCGGAGGACACGCCATCCCAGACTCCCCAGTTAAGTGACCCTCACTCATACTCCCCAGAGGAGGGGGTCACAGAGGTAGGCACACCCCTGTGCCGCCGAAGAGGCACTTACGTCGGTTATGGCACCTTGCGGGGCCAGGTGTGTGGAACTCTAGCCCCCAGGAGGGTGCTAGGGAGCTGGTGCGCATCGTGGCGTCGGCCTACGACGCTGTGATGCTCCGGTCCCACCCCCGCTGGCGCCGGGCCGTTTATTGGTAGACGGAGGCCCTCTCCGAGTTGAGGGGGGCCTCCGTCCAGGCCAGACGGGCGTATACCCGGGCCCGGCGATATGGCAGAGAAGCCGCGAGAGAAAAAAAAGGCTACCTCCGAGCGAGGGAAGCCCTCAAGGCCGCCATCGTCGAGGCTAAGCGGAGAGCCTGTGAGCAAATAGTGAGCTCCCTGAATGAGGATCCGTGGAGGCACCCCTATAAACGGGCGATCGGCAAGATCCGCCCGTGGGTGCCCCCATCGACGGAGGCCTTGGACCCCCAGGCCCTCGAAGGGGTCCTGGACACTCTCTTCCCGAGAGTGGAAGGGCCCCCTCAGATCCCCTCTCCCGAGATGCAGGAGGGGGACTGGAATGAGGGCCTGGCGGTCTCTCCAGAGGAGCTTGCCATGGCCAGGAAGAAGCTCGGGGCTAAAGGCAAAACGTCTGGCCCCGACGGCATTCCTGGCCGTGCATGGGCTCTCGCCCTTGGTGAGGGGGACTTGTCCGCGGCCACGCGGGACACATCCAACGGGTGCCTCAGGGAGGGAGTATCCCCCCCAGAGTGGAGGAGAGCCAGGTTGGTCCTCCTCCCAAAGGAGAGCAAAGCGTCCGGCGCGCCGACATTTAGGCCGATATGCCTGCTGGATGAGGCTGGCAAGATGCTCGAGCGCATCATTGCCGACCGTATCATCCAGCATCTGTCCTCGGAGGGGCCGAACCTCCACGACCACCAATATGGGTTCAGGCCTGGACGATCCACGCTGGATGCCATCCAGCACGTCCGGGTCCTGACCCGAAGAGTCGTGGAGGAGGAAGGCGGGGTGTTAATGGCGGTGTCGTTGGACATCACCAACGCATTCAATACCCTGCCCTGGCCGGAGATTGGACGGGCGCTCGAATATCATGGGGTGCCCGTCTATCTCCGGCGCATCCTATCAGCCTACTTCGGGGGCAAGGACCTCGCCTACTCGGAGAGAGGCGGGGTCCAAGGTCGGCGCGCCATGGAGCGTGGTGTTCCGCAGGGGTCGGTTCTCGGCCCCCTGCTGTGGAACATCGCGTGTGACCGGGTACATCGCTCTCCCCTCCCCCTGGCTGCCACGTTATCTGCTATGCAGATAACACGTTAGTGGTAGCCGGGGGAAAAGGCTGGGGGAAGCTCACCTCCGAGCGGAGGCGGCGCTGGAGTTCGTGGTGGGCACCATTAAGGGCCTGGGACTGAAATTGGCCCCCCAGAAGACGGAGGCCATGTTTTTTCATGGCCTCCGTCGAGGGGCGCCACCGAAATCCCAGGTCCTGATGGATGGAGTCCGCGTCCGCGTCGGGCCCACGATTAAGTATCTGGGCCTGACGTTGGACGACCGCTGGAATTTCGAGGCCCATTTCAGGAGCCTGGCCCCCCGGGTCCGTAAAGCAGGTCTGGCATTGGCCAGCCTGATGAGGACCCAGGGGGGCCCCGGATGGCACGCGCGCCGCCTCTATATCGGTGTGGTGCTCTCGATCGCCCTCTACGGGGCGCCCATATGGGAGCCCTGACTTATGGCCACCGGCCGCAACAAGAGTCGCCTGCAACAGGCGATGCGATCGGTGGTCGTGAGGGCGATTCGGATGTACCGCACCATCTCGTATAAGGCGGCGACGGCCCTTGCCGGCTCCCCCCCCGTGGAGTCACTTGCCGAGTCAAGGCACACCCTCTATTGAAGGGTGAAGGTGCTCCGCGAGCAGGGGGAAGGTCCATCGGCAGGGGACCTAAGGGCCTTGTCCCGAGGGCAGATCCCGAGTCCTGGAACAGTGGTCCGCCATATTGGCTGACCTCAAAGGATTCGGGATCTGAACGGCCGAGGCCGTCTGCCCCTGTCTGCCAGAAATGGCAGACAGGCAGACAGGCAGACAGGCGGGGACGCGGGCTCACCTTCCATATAGTGCAGGTGCTGACCGGGCACGGGTGCTTCGGTCGCTACCTGCACCGGATTGGAAGGGAGCCCACCAAGGGCTATCACCACTGCCCGGAGCCGCAGGACACGGCAGAGCATACCCTGACCGTGTGGCAGGCTTGGGCTCCGCAACGCCGTGTCCTCGCCCGGGCAGTGGGGTATCAAGAGGGGGCCCAGTCGCTCCCGCACTTGCTCAAAGCAATGTGCGGGAGCGAGGATGTTTGGGGAGTGGCGGCCTCCTTTTGCCGGAACGTCACGTCCCGCAAGGAGGCCGCCGAGTAGGAGCGCCGCCCAGGAGTCCGTCGCAGGGAGCGACGGAGGGGGCGGCGTTTCCCAGGGGTGGGAAGCGGGCCTGAGGTGGCGCCGGCCGAGGAGCGACCTTCGATTCCTCGGATGCGCCCTCGGCCACCTCGGGCCCGGCTTCGATAGCGCGACGTAAGCGGGTGAAGGGAAATAGTTTTCTCCTTACCCCATAACGCGCGTCGGTGATGAAGGAAGAAGGGAGTGGAGGCCCAGTTGGGGCCGGGTCCCACTCCTCTGCCCCCTATCCCCACCGTAGTGGGGAAAGGGGAGCGAGGAGGGAAGGCGGGTGTCCCCTTCCTCCATAAGTTTGACCGGAAGGCTAACCCGGTCGGGCAACCGGTCGGGGTACCCGACTCCTTTTAAGGGAAGGGGCGCGGTATTTGGACGTGGGGCTCCAGGAGAGCCCCGGGGCCGGAGTGTCGGGGAGGGAATACGGGAGTAGTTCCCCTGACTCCACCCACACCGCACGGTGGTCCAGGTACACTGAAAAGCTGGCCAAAATCCCAAATCATAAAGTCGTAAAATAAAGTTCAAAACTAAGCTAGTGTGAAAGATAAAGGTCGAAAGAATTGTAAAATATCCATAATTGCAATAAAGTCGTACCCCTCAGTCCATGACGCACTCTTAAAGTCGTAGAATATTGTGAGTATTTCGAATGCATAATATTACGGCTTGCGGATATAGAGTTATCATATTTGTTTACAACTCATACAGAGCTCTTATGTGGAAAATGATATTGCATTATGTTTCTTGCAACATTAAGTTGTAAAAATATGTGGCTGAAGTTGGGTAATACATTGAGTTGCCTGTGCTATTAAGTAGTTGTAAACGCTGTTAATTTCAAGAGTTATTGGAACTTCTCATAGAGTTATAAAACGACTCAAACGTTATCAAGTGGAGATTGCTTTTTTATAGACAACTTTAATACTTATGCTATTAGAAATCACAAACCAGACTTGCTCATATGTGCTCCTTTTCCTGAAAAAAAATTAAGCGGTCCTTCTCATTTGGCGTGGCGAGAAATTGACGTGTTTTTCATGAATTTTTTTTGCGAAAGCTGAAAGGTTTATGTGTTGGATTGTTTTTGGAGATTATGTAATGATGTTTGAAGAATATTTACAAATTTTTACAAGCATCTATAGTTATATATTAGGTTGTTCGGGAAGTTCGTTTCAAATTTCGCGCGCTCCACATTTCTATATAATCAGTAAGAACGAGGGCGCTCTAAACGATTTTATGTTTGTTAACAAACATTCCCGGATCTATGAGCCCGCTAAGGAAACTTCGCAGATCTTCCTAAGTGCAACTATTTCGTCAGAAATCAGTTTGAAAAATGAAGAACCAAAAAGTCCATTTTCGTCATGTGATGCTATACTGCTTTAAACGTGGCTTCACGGCTTTGCAGACCCTGAATGAAATGTTCTCAGTATATGGAGATGCCTTCGTCACTCACCAGACAGTTCGAAAATGGTATCGAAGATTCGAAGCTGGCGATTTCAACATGGAAGATCAAGCTCGCTCAGACCGGCCTCAGGAGGTTGATGAAACGCTTCTTATGGACCTCGTGCACGAAAATCTTCGAGTGACAGTTAAAGAACTCGCCGACACTCTGCACAAGTCTGTTTCCACCATGCATGACCATCAGAAGAAGCTAGGATTCTCAAGTCGACTGGATGTGTGGGTGCCGCACGAAATGAATGAACGGCGGTTGCTGGAACGTGTGAACGTGAACGTCTGCGATATGCTGTTTCAACGGCACCAAAAAGAACCGTTCTTGAAGAGGATTATAACAGGCGATGAAAGTTGGATCCTAAACAATTATGTTAGCCGCAAGAGGTCGTGGGGAACCAGCGACACGTCTACGCAAACAGTGGCCAATCCGGGGCTTCACGCGAAAAAGGTTCTTCTGAGTATCTGGTGGGATTTTAAGGGCGTGGTATATTATGAGCTTCTTCAACCAAATGAAACCATCAACGCGGCGAAGTATAGCCTTCAACTGGACGAACTGAAGACTGCCATCGCACCGAAGCGCCCTGAATTGGCCAACAGGCGTGGAATTGTTTTCCATCATGATAACGCCAGACGTCACGTCGCAATATCTATCCGTAGGAAGCTGTTAGACTTCGAATGGGACGTTCTTCCTCATCTTCCATATTCTTCCGACCTTGCTCCATCTGACTACTATCTATTTCTTTCATTAAAAAATTTTCTTCGGGACAAAAAATTCGAGTCTTTGAAAGTCCTCAAAAGTCATCTTGATAAATTCTTCGCCAATACGAAACCTTCATTTTGGAGCAAGGGCATCATGCAGCTTCCTGAAAGATGGGCCAAGGTCGTTGAACAAAACGGTAAATATTTGCTTCAATAAAGT
Source organism: Harpegnathos saltator (assembly GCF_003227715.2). Taxonomy (NCBI): domain Eukaryota; kingdom Metazoa; phylum Arthropoda; class Insecta; order Hymenoptera; family Formicidae; genus Harpegnathos; species Harpegnathos saltator. The sequence goes on from NW_020230255.1 coordinate 453,148, forward strand.
TCCTCTTTGTGTAAAATATTGCGCTCTTAATTTATTTAAAATATTTGAAACGAACTTTCCGAACAACCTAATATATAGAAGATATTGTAGTGAAAGAATAGGTTACAAATGGAAGCTATGTACAATATTTTCTATGTATTTAACTGTACCTATTTGTAAAAATTTATATATATTCTTCAAACATTATTAAATAATCTCCAAATAATCAAACCCATGAACTTTTCGGCTTCCAAGAAAAAAAATCCTAAAATACGCTTATTTCTCGCATCGCTGAATAAAAAAATCCTCTTAATGTCTCAATATTATTCTCCTATGCCTAAGTTACAGATAGTGTAGAAGGAATAACATTTTATTTTGTTTATTTGTTATTTATTATTTTATGTGTTATTTATTATTTTCACCCTTTATTTCATAATGGTTGTGTGATAAAACCACAGTTAAAAAATTTTTTTATTCACTTTCTATGTGGTTTTTTTTATGCGAACCGATGTATAACAATTGGTATAGAATAAAGGAAAATTTTGTTTGATAATTGCGTTGGCGGTTGATACTAATGAATGCACAGTCTATTATTTATAATCCTGGTCGCACATGTCGTGTAGGTTATGCGTATGGTGCGTTACCATTCTTTGAGAATATAATACGATTGGAAGTACTTATTTCTTTGGTAAGCAATTTTATAATAACCTTTTTTACTAATCATAGACTCATTATCAGTAAACTGTATATAATTTTAAAATCTTGGGAGGCCGTAACCCATGCAAATACGTATGGTTTCGCATTGTAATTATGTAATATTTGTTTTGTTGTTTTTACTTTATATTTGAGTTATAATAACGTAAAATAACATTAAAAAATGTGTAAAAAAAACATTAACTCTTAATTCATGAAATAAAGGGTTAATATTTCTCCGCCTGCATCCGTGAATTACAAAGCCACCAGACGCACCCTATACTATGTCCTGCAGCAGGCAAAAGGCAGTAGAGAACTTCAACAGAGGCATCTACTAGACTTCATCATCGTAAAAACATCATCTGACTTGTCTCAGCCGCAAATCAAACAGCAAGTGGCCAAATTCTGTTATCAGGTGTATAGAAAGGTAGACAGGTGCAATAGAAACCATCAACGTTTTGTGAAGGAAAATTATAAGTGGTAGGATGTGGAAATTATTTTTAACCCTTATCCAGCATCAATAGCAGGACGACCTAAATCAAGTTTCGCGGACAGTAGCTCCAGAACGAAACGAAGAAAGACTGAACAATTGCGGTCAATTGAGAATAGTGATAGTCTCATTTATGCAGCCACGGTGAAGTTGAGAGAAGAAGGAAGCCTCGATAAAGCTCATCTTCTGCAGGAAATGGAGAAAACCCCAACTCGAGCGAAAAAAATTTTACAGTCCTGGGAGTTAGCCCAAAAACCGAATAAAGCAGAAACATATAATACTGACAATGTTTTAGCTCTGTTTCTTGAAGCTGACCTAACTCGACACCAATATCAATTATTACGGAACGGCACAAAAAACCTACAACATGACATATCCTTCATACAACCAACTTCTCGAGGCGAAAAAGAGATGTTATCCACATGACATTCAGATAACAGAATCAGTTGCTGAAGTGTCATTGCAATCGCTTTTAGACCATACCGTGCGCCGTTTGCTTCTGGTTCAAGAAGAAGTCATCTACGGAATCCCAAAGAAATACAGGACAAGTTTGCTTTTGAAATGGGGTTGTGATGGGACCACAGGCCAACCTCAATATAAACGAAAGGCCCAAGAGGAAGGATTTCAGGATACAGATATTTTTTTCACTTTTCTTGTGCCACTACAACTGTTCTACGATTCATCAGAAATGGGAAAGATCGTGGTTTGGCAAAACTTGCGTCCATCTTCGACAAGATTTTGTAGACCGATAAGGATTCAGTTTAAGAAAGAAACTGTGGAACTTACTGAGAAAGAAGTCAAATGCATCCAAGACCAAATGGCATCTCTGGGCCCTACAATTGCTGAAATCAACGGTGACATTTTTGAAGTCCATCATACACTTCAGTTGACTATGATAGATGGTAAAGTGTGTAATACACTTACATCAACGAAATCGTCTCAAAAGTGTTACGTGTGTGGCGCAACACCGAAAGATATGAACAGCTTCAAAGTAGGAATGAAATCTGAAAATCCAGAAACATTCCAGTTGGGTTGTCAACTCTGCACGCTTGGATACGTTTCATGGAATAGTTTCTTCACGTTTCTTATCGGAGATAAAAGAATGGCAGGTGCGGGGAGGGGTCAAGAAGGATGTTACAAGTAAGAGGAAAAAGATGATACAGGAAAAAATTGAAGATAGAACTAGGTCTCCTGGTGGATGAACCAAGGCAGGGTGGAAGCGGAACATCGAATGATGGCAATATGGCACGCAGGTTTTTCGAAAATGCAGAAAAAGTCGCTGAAATCACAGGCATTGACGAGAGCCTAATACATAAATGTGCGATTCTTCTGCAGACTCTTTCATGTGGGCTGGATATCGACCCAGATAAATTCGAAAAGTGGATCAAGGAAATCTATGATTTATATGTTAGCCTTTATCCGTGGTACTACATGCCGGCTTCGGTCCACAAAATTCTGATCCATGGTTCATCCATCATCTCTTCAGCCCTCTTACCGATTGGCCAAATGTCAGAAGAGGCGCAGGAAGCACGTAATAAACATATTAAGCAATACAGGGAACATCACGCTCGAACTAGCTCTCGGGAAAACACAATGACAGATGTTATATTGCGACTTCTCGCCACTTCAGATCTCCTCATTTCAACATTGAGACAACCAATGGCTCAGAGTAACAAAAGAAAATTACTCTCTAAATAATATGTCTTAGGCCTTTTAAAAGCTCCCGTCGCGCCTTTAGTAAATATAAATACTAATACAGAATAACATAAAAAGTTTATGTAATAAACACATAATAAAATAAAAAAAAATAATATAATAAAAAATATATTAAACTTATGTAATAAATAAACTTATGTAATAATAAAAAACCTGATATCTTTTCTACATTTGTAGCAGCCATATTGGATCCGCCATTTTGTTTATAATAAATTTGACTTTAGATTTGTAATCAGCGACCTCGAAAACCCCCATATACTAGTTTTCATCAAAGCCTAATATCTTTTCCACATGTGTAGCCGCCATATTGGATCCGCCATTTTGTTTATAGTAATTTTGACTTTGGATTTGTAATCAGCGACCTCAAAAACCTATATACCAAACTCTGCTCAAATCTAAGTTCATTTGAAGTTTTGGCCAGGTTTTCAATGTACCTGGACCACCGTGCACCGGTCGGAATGGTAGACCCCGCAGGGGTTTCTAGCCGGCAAGAGTTCGGCATAACTCCCGACACCCCCAAGGTTCGAGGGTATCCATGAGGATTTCCCCTGCGTGAACAAAAAAGGCTCGAACTGACAGTATATGTTATTCCGTCGAAGCATAAACAACATATTTTTTCATAGCATAGACAGAAATTCGACATTTTTAAACATGTCGAATTTCTGTCTCAAAAAAAGAGTATTTGAGGGGAATTTTAGTGCATTACTTTTTTAAAAAAAATCTGCAGCTGAAGTACATAGAATTCTTGTGGAGACTTACTGCGACCATGCTCTGTCGGAAGCAACATGCAGAAATTGGTTTAGACGCCTTAAGAATAATGATTTTGATGTTGAAGATAAAGAACGCTCTGGCGCACCAAAAAGGTTTGAAGACGAAGAATTGGAAGCATTATTCGATGAAAACCCATGTCAGATGCAAAATGAACATGCAGAATTATTAGGAGTTGATCACACAACAGTTGCCAAACATTTAAAAGCATTAGGAATGATTCAAAAGCAAGGAAATTGGGTGCCATACGAATTGAAGCCGAGAGACGTCGAACGGCGTTTTTTCACGTGTAAACTGCTGCTCCAACGACAGAAAAGGAAAGGTTTCTTGCATCGTATCATGACTGGCAATGAAAAGTGGATACACTACGATAACCGGAGCGTAGAAAATCGTGGGGTAAGCCCGGCCATGCATCAACATTGACGGCAAAGCTGAACATCCATGGTTCCAAGCTCATACTCTGTATTTGGTGGGATCACCTGGGTGTAGTATATTATGAGCTCCTCAAACTCAACGAAACAATCACGGCAGATCGCTATCGACTATAATTGATGTGCTTGAGCCGAGTATTGAAGGAAAAACGGCCGCAATACGAGGAGAGACACGACAAAGTAATTTTGCAGCATGTCAACGCTCATGTTGCAAAATCGGTCAAAACCTACTTGGAAATGCTCAAATGAGAAGTCCTACCCTACCCGACGTATTCACCGGACATTGCTCCTTCCGATTACCACTTGTTCCGATTGATGACTCATGGCCTGGCTGAGCAGCACTTCCATTCTTATGAAGATGCCAAAAAGTAGGTCGATTCGTGGATAACCTCAAAAGATGAGTCATTCTTTCGACATGGTATTCGTATACTGCCAGAAAGATGGGAAAAAGTAGTAGCTAGCGATGGACAACACCTTCAATGACATATTCTTTACTAATTTTTTTAAATAAAGCATTCATTTTCACGAAAAAACAGCGAGAACTTATTCAAGTCCCCAATACAATCTGCTTTTAGAACACAAATGTTTCTTTTAATAGATATTGTCAAGCAAGGAAAAGGCACTAGTATCGATAGCAATACAGCAAGAAAGTTTTTTGAGAATTCACAATTATCGGCTAAAATTACGGGATTAGATGAAAATTTAATAGTTAGATTTTCTATTCTTTTGCAGGTAATTGCTAGCGGAAAAAAAATTAATTCATCAAAATTCACAGTTTTCGCATTTCAAACAGCAGAATTATAACACATCCATCAATAAGTCTCGGGACTAACTACCAAAACAACATTTGTTTGCCAAAATTCTTCTTTATTCATCAACATATAGTCTCCTTCAAGAGCGATACATTCATTCCAACGCTTTCCTAACTTTTCTATGCCAGCCGTGTAGAACGATTTATCTTTGGTTTCAAAATAGGCGTTAGTTTCGGCAATCACTTCTTCATTGGAGCCAAATCTCTTTCCCTGGAGCATCTTTTTGAGGTCTGTGAACAGTCAATAATCGCTGGGGGCCAAATCTAGAGAATACGGTGGGTGCGGAAGCAATTCGAAGTTCAAATCATGCAATTTGGCCATCGTTACCATCGACTTGTGACACGGTGCATTGTCTTGATGAAATAGAATCTTTTTCTTCTTCATATGAGGCCGGTTTTTTGCAATTTCTGCCTTCAAACGCTCCAATAACGCTATGTAATATTCGCTCTTGATGGTTTTTCCCTTTCCAAGGTAATCGATTAATATTATACCATGCGCATCCCAAAATACGGAGGCCATAGACCTTCCCAGCCGACTGTTGAGTTTTTGGTCGCTTCGGACGACTTTCACCGGCTGCTCTCCACTCAGCTGACTGTCAATTTGATTCCGGAGTATAGTGGTGGATTTAAGTTTCATCCATTGTCACATACCGACGTAAAAATTCTTGTTTATTTCGCGTAAACAGTGCCAAACAGCGTTCTGAATCATCGATGCGTTGTTTTTGTTCCATTCTGAGCAAACGCGGCACCCATTTCGAAAAAAGCTTTTTCATGACCAAATGTTCATGCAAAATAGTGTAAACACTACTAAATGATATCTTCAGGATGTTAGCTATCTCACGCAAACTTTACTTTGCGATTTTCCATCACGATTTTGAGGGTTTTTTATGTTTTCTGGTGTAACAGCCTCATTTGGACGACTAGAGCGTTCAGCATCATTTGTGTCTATACGACCGCGTTTGAAATCAGCATACCACCGACAAATGGTTGTTTTCGATGGAGCAAAGCCTGGATAACACTTTTCAAGCCATCGCTGAGTTTGAACGGTATTTTTTCCCATTAAAAAGTAATGTTTTATTAACACACGAAATTCGGTTTTTTTCATTGTTTTGAAAATAGCAAAAGTAGCGTCACTAAAACCATTATAACTCAATGACACAATGTCGGAATGTTATGAAAGTTTGACACGTAATTTCTAAAGGTTGGTACTAACTGAGAATGGTATGGATTTGTTATTAGAGGCGCTATCTGTTGGTTAGTTCCGGGTCTTATTGATCGATGTGTTATATCTCTTTGTACCCGTGGTATTACATATCAGCCTCTGTTCACAAACTTCTCCCCCATGGAGGAGATATAATTAAACATGCGATAGTACCAATTGGTCAGCTATCTGAAGATGCTCAAGAAACAAACCACAAATGTTTCCGGAAATACCGAGAAAATAATTCTCGGAAAATGTCTCTAAAATGTAACAATACAGATATTTTTAACAATTTATAATTGCTTCTGACCCTATCATTTCCTCATCACAAAAATTTATGGAGGGTAAAATAAAAGAACTTTCCGAGAATGTAAAATATTTCTTAGAGTCTAATGACATCGATGACATCGATCTTTGAATAAAGGAAGTTCATTTAGAGATGTTTTTCAAAAAGTGGCAAGGGGATTCACAATAAATAAGTACTTCAAAAAGATCATGTACTTATTGCGATATGTATCCCAAAAATGCGAGAGGCAAGGGGACTCACATTAAACAAGCATCCCAAAGGGATTACATATCTGCCACGTCCTCGTCGTTGGTCCTGGATAACGCCAAGAGCAGAAATAAGTGAAAGTTAAATTGAAATTTGATAAAAACGTTAACACAAACGCTAACACATTTAAAAACTTTTTTTGTTTGGTTTGCATTTATGGAGCACCCTATATATTGACAAATATCATTATAATATACAGTGCTGGACAAGATAAATCATACACCTTTCAACTATTTGAATTTGTTAGTGTAACTATTCTTACAACAAGCAAATAGATTATGAGATACAGGAAAATCAAAGCATTTTAAAGTATTTAAATAAAGGAAATGTGAAATAATAAAAATTGTGCTCAATTTGTTTGCAAATAATTTATTACTCAATATTGGTGCGTTGTGCCCAGGACAAAATAAATCATACACTTATAGAAAAAAGTAGTCACGAACAAAGAACATTAATTCTAATGGTGCTTAGTACTTGGTGTTACCGCCTTTAGTTTTTAATACTGCTTCCAGTCGGCGAGGCATACTCTCGACTAATTTTTTCATATATTCAGGATCAATATCCTCCCAAGCTTTCTGGAGTGCTGCATAGTACGATGTCTTGTCAGTTACGTTCATTTTATCCACGTTCCTATCTAAATAAGCCTACAGATTTTCAATAGGGTTTAAGTCTAGTGATTGTGGCGGCCATTCGAGCAGTTATACTTTATTAGATTTAAAAAGGGCAATCGTTTTTTTCGCTTTATGCTTCGGGTCATTATCTTGCTGGAAGATAAAGTTAGTTTCTAAATCTAATTTCAAAAGAGATTCTTCCAAATTCTCACACAATATATCAATACATCTTTCTGCCGTCATAATGCCTTCAATTCGAGCCAAATTACCGATACCAGACTATGCAAAGCATCCCCATACCATGATATTACCGCCTCCATGTTTTACAGTTTTCTGAACATTTATTTCTTTGAGACCCTCACCAGATTTTCGCCATACTCTAGACCGTCGTTTTTGTCCGAATAACTCAAACTTGCTCTCATCAGACCACAATACTGTTTTCCAAAAACTTAGAGGCATATTCACGTACTTCTTGGCAAACTCGAATCGCTTTTTCTTATTTATTTTATTGATGAAAGGACGTTTTGACGCAAACACACCTTTTAGTCCAGATTCCCTAAGTTTACGACGCACAGTTCTACTGCTGACAGTCAGGTTCATCGATTCCACAATGTTTCGCGATGATAGCTTCGGATTTTGTTTTACCATTCGAACGATTCTGGTGTCATCACGAAAAGTTGTAGCCCGTTTTCGACCTTTTCCGGAATAGTTTGCCACAATCCCATGTGTTTCATATTTTTTCCAGATGTGCTGCACTGCTCCGACAGAAATCGCGTATTTATTAGCAATTTTTCTAAAAGAATTACCATTCTGTCAGTCGCGAATGACTAAATTTCGGATATCAAGAGAAATTTGCTTCTGTGACATTGTTCTTGGTTGTCACAATTATTACTGCTTCACCGAACACATAAATTCTAGTCATATATACAATGTAAACAAACAGTAGAATGACGAACAATAGCAGAACGATGAAATGTAAATATTGACAGTTCCCTACGTTATATCATTTAGGTGTATGATTTATTTTGTCCAGAGTACAGTGTACCAATATTGAGTAATAAATTATTTGCAAACAAATTGAGCACAATTTTTATTATTTCACATTTCCTTTATTTAAATACTTTAAAATGCTTTGATTTTCCTGTATCTCATAATCTATTTGCTTGTTGTAAGAATAGTTACATTAACAAATTCAAATAGTTGAAAGGTGTATGATTTATTTTGTCCAGCACTGTACATTCATCTATTTTTTATATATTTACTTAACCTATTTATACTAAATTTTAGACTATTCTATTGAAAAATAAAAGTATACAAAACAATGTCCGATTTTCAACCGTATCGCCCCACTGTACGCCGTCTCGAGCTTCGTATTCCCGGGAGCATGACTCTTAAGACTGCGCCTTATGAGCGGGATCGTGCGGGAGCGAAAGCGCGGTTGCACGCCTTTACTGCTTACGTATCGCTCTTCATAGTGACATCTCGCTTACTCTTTATTTGTTCTCACTCTCGCTTTTGCGATATCGGGAATTTCTCCGTAACAGTGAACTCACGAATTTAAATACCTTATAAAATGAAAATTACAACTTTTGTGTTTCACGTGTTATCGATTTGAAAATAATTGCAATGGCTTAATAAGATGTTTTACCATTAAAATGACACCAAACACGACACAAATCGGACAATTTATAAATAAATATATAATACAAATATTGAATACCTATTTAGTTAAAAATTATGCGATTTATGTCGTGTTTGGTGTCATTTTAATGGCAAATCATCTCCTAGTCATAGCAACAACTTCCCAGCCGATAAAATGTGAAATAAATGTTTATTGCTGCTACGACTGCCTGATAAGAATATTAGTGACACGAAACGAACTCGCGACAGCGATTCTCCACTGTCTCTACACAGATACACATTGTGCGAGTTGATATATATATTCGGCGATACGCACTACTGCGTTACTATGTGTCGTGGAACACATTGACACGATGACATATATGTATTGTGGAGACAGTGAAGAATCAGTGTCGCACGCTGGCTTCGTACGGGTCACAGCACGTAAGCGGCACGAAAATAATCGTCCGACGGAACTGTTACGGCATTACGTATCCAATAACGCGGATAATCAGTGCCAAATTAGGTAAAAAGTTTTTACTTAATTTTATTTATCATAGTTATTGTTGATGTTAATAAAAAATGTCCCAGAAGCGATCTATCGGAACTGGCAACTATATACAATACTGTATAATATATGTGATTTGCATGGAGCGCTCTGGTTAATAAAAGAATATCCCCGAAGCGATCTATCGGGACTAGCAATTGTATACAATATTGTACAATAAAATAATATAAAATAATATAAAATAATAATAATAAATAAAAGAATATCCCAGAAGCGATATGCTTGATACTGGCTATTTTATACAATACAGTACACCAAATGCGATTTGCATGAGCGCTCTGGTCAATAAAAAATATCCCAGAAGTGATGTACTCAGTACTGGCTATTTTATACAATTTTTTAAATGCAGCCAGGATAACTGTATATTTATATCAAGCATTGCACATCATATTATCGTATTGGTCTGCCAAAAATTTTAGTTTGAAATATATAAAGTAACTATTAAAGTAACTATTAAATTAGTTATTAGTTATCAAACAAATGTAACTAAGATAAGTTACAGTTATAGATGAAAAAACGGAACGGACCCAGCAAACACAACATTACATGTAACGTACATGTTACTTGTAATTTCCTACTCAACAATATAACTGTTATATAACACATGTGTTATATACGTTACATAACACATGTGTTATATATGTTATATAACACACGTGTTATATATTATAATAGTTATATTGTTGAGTAGGAAATTACAATTAACATTCACGTTACATGTAATATTGTGTTTGCTGGGGAGTTAAGTTATAGTTACAGAAAAAAATAACTGTAACTGTAACTTCGTTACAAATAACGAGTTACTTCTCAACCCCGTATATAAGTTACACAAAACAAGTTTTACAAATATATTATTTGCATGTTGAATACATACAAATTTGTTTTAGAATACATGCACCGAAAGAAACACAGCGAAAACAGTGTGAGCAATATTATGGAATTGTATTCTAAATATACAGGGTGTCCCATTTTAATGTCCCACCCCAAATAACACTTCAGTATTGAAGTTTCAAGGAAGATGATCTGAATAGAAGTTGTAGGGATTTAAGTGAGCTACCTTATGATGAACTTAACTTTGACCTTGACCTCTATTTTCAAGGTCATTTGAAGGTCAACTTGCGTTTTTTAAATGGGAACTCTTATTTTTTATTACACTATTTTTTTCTACTAGTTAATTTGAACAACTTCTGTCTAAAACATTTTTTATTTGTCTAATATTTTTTGAGATATTTGAGGAAAACTTGGTAACTTTTTCAATATTTAACTTACGATATTTCGCTAATTATTTGTCGGGAGAAAAAGTGGTACTAGACTTTTTTGCTTTATTTAGTCTCAAGAATATATTGTTACAATAGCGCTTGGATTTTTGTTAATTTGATGATTTTGAAATTTCCAAAAGTCAGTCAAGGTCATCATAGATAGAGGTCAAGATCAAAGTCAAGGTCATCATAATGTAGCTCACTTAAATCCCTACAACTTTTATTCAGATCATTTTCCTTGAAACTTCAATATTGAAGAATTATTTGGGGTGGGATATTAAAATGGGACACTCTGTACAAGAGTAAAATCCTTTAAAATTTAAATAATACCGCTTGATCTGAAATTATTTATTTTGGGTGTATATAATATGGGGATAATATGTACATAATACATTTGTATACAATTTTGTACATAAGTTTTTACAAGTAAAAATGATTATTATAATGTACTTAACATAACTTTTTACAAATAAAAATGAATACATGTAAAATTTATCCTTTTTTTAAGATACATATTATGTACATAACATAACTTTTTAAAAGTAAAAATGATTACATGTAAAATTTATTATAATAACCTTTTTAAACAAAAAGGTAAAAAGGCGCCAACACGTATTATGCTATTTTTAGAAATTTCAAATTCAAATTATTTTTTTTTAAGTATATATGTGTAAATAACATAAGTTTTTAAAAGTAAAACTTATACAAGAAAAATGATATATTAAAACAGTAGCGCCAACTGAGAAATCGTATACTTAATATTTTTAGAAATCTCAAATTCAAATTATTTCCTTTTTTAAGATATATATTATGTACATAACATAAGTTTTTACAAGTAAAAATGATATTATGTTATAAAAATTTAACACGTTTATTAATAGTGTCCAATATTTAATTTATCATTATTTATTATAACACTGAGTTATATGATTGTTTTATTTGTTATTATAATGTACTTAACATAACTTTCTACAAGTAAAAATGATATCGTGTTATAAAATTTTAACCCGTTTATTAATAGTGTTCAATATTTAAAAAAGATATCTTTTTAAAGGTTATTATTACAAATTCAAATTATTTTTTAAGTATATATGTGTACATAACATAAGTTTTTACAAGCAAAACTTATACAAAAGAAGTGATATATTAAAACGGTAACGCCAACTGAGAAATCATATACTTAATATCATATTTTTAGAAATCTCAAATTCAAATTATTTCCTTTTTTTAAGATATATATTTATTATGTACATAACATAAGTTTTTACAAGTAAAAATGATATTTATTAGAACATTGAGTTATATGATTATTTTACTTGTTATTATAACAAATTAATTATTATAACAATGCAATAAAAAATATTTAAAAAAAAATACTGGCGCGACTGCACCAAAAACTATATCAAAGATGTATATAAATAAAAGTCAAACTAGATATAAAACATTACACCATATATATAGACAAAGAATTTACAAGTACATTTTATTATAATAAAAATGCTGTCATGTATGTATTAAACAAGTTTTAGTTCGATATAGTTTTTGGTGCAGCCGCGCTAAGATATTTTGTATTTTAATATTTTGTAAATATTTTTTATTGCATTGTTATAATAATTAATTTGTTATAATAACAAATAAAATAATCATATAACTCAGTGTTCTAATAAATAACGATAAATTTTGTATAAATTTATGTTATTGACATCTTCTGTAGTTAGTTTTTCTTGAATTTTCTTGAATAATAATAACCTTTAAAAAGATATCTTTTTAAAATATTGGACACTATTAATAAACGTGTTAAATTTTTATAACACGATATAATTTTTACTTGTAAAAGCTTATGTTATGTACATTATAATAACAAGTAAAATAATCATATAACTCAGTGTTATAATAAATATCATTTTTACTTGTAAAAACTTATGTTATGTACATAATAAATATATATCTTAAAAAAAGGAAATAATTTGAATTTGAGATTTCTAAAAATATGATATTAAGTATATGATTTCTCAGTTGGCGTTACTGTTTTAATATGTCACTTCTTTTGTATAAGTTTTACTTGTAAAAACTTATGTTATGTACACATATATACTTAAGAAAAATAATTTGAATTTGTAATCATAACCTTTAAAAAGATATCTTTTTTAAATATTGAACACTATTAATAAACGGGTTAAAATTTTATAACACGATATCATTTTTACTTGTAAAAAGTTATGTTAAGTACATTATAATAACAAGTAAAACAATCATATAACTCAGTGTTATAATAAATAATGATAAATTAAATATTGGACACTACTAATAAACGTGTTAAATTTTTATAACATGATATCATTTTTACTTGTAAAAACTTATGTTATGTACATAATATATATCTTAAAAAAAGGAAATAATTTGAATTTGAGATTTCTAAAAATATTAAGTATATGATTTCTCAGTTGGCGCTACTGTTTTAATATAAATTTTACATGTAATCATTTTTACTTGTAAAAAGTTATGTTAATATTATGAACATAACATAAGTTTTTACAAGTAAAAATGATATCGTGTTATAAAAATATACTTGTAAAAACTTATGTTATGTACACATAGCGCTTGTACTTGACGTCCTTTTTTACCTTTTTGTGTAAAAAGGTAAGTTTTATATAATAAATGTTACTTGTAAAAATGTATGGCAATATATATTAGGTTTCTTAGTTGGCGCTATTGTCTAATATATCACTTCTTTTGTACAATAGAATAGTGTTGTAGAGTTTTATTATATTGTTATAAGTTTTACTTGTAAAAACTTATATTATGTACACATAGCGCTTGTACTTGGCGCCTTTTTTTACCTTTTTGTTTAAAAAGGTAAGTTTTATAATATTATATATACAGGGTGATTCAGACCACTTGTACAGCCCTTTTATTTTGAAAATAGAACATTTTAGAGAAAAATATTTCAGACAAAAGTTGTAAGGCTTCAAAGGTTCTATTTACTGATGCTATGAATTTAACCTTGGGGTGACCTTGAAAAGTCCAGTCAAGATCAACATAAAAATCTTATAAATGGATACCCGAATTTTTTATTACATCGCCTTTTCCTACCAATTAATTTAAACAACTTTTGTCTGAAACATTATTTTATTTAACTAATATTTTGTGACATATTTAAGGAAAACTGAATAACTTTTTCAATATTTAACCTACGATATTTCGCTAATTATTTGTCAGAAGAAAAAATGGTACTAGATTTTTTTCCTCTATTTAGTCTCAAGAATATATTGTTCCAATAGCGCCATGAATTTGGTTAATTTGATGATTTTGAAATTTCAAAAAATCAGCAAACAAAAGTCAAGCGCTATTGCAACAATATATTCTTGAGACTAAATAGAGCAAAAAATTCTAGTATCACTTTTTCTTCTGACAAATAGTTAGCGAGATATCGTGAGTTAAATATTGAAAAAGTTATTAAATTTTCCTTAAATAAAATTAAAAAATGTTTCAGACAAAAGTTGTTCAAATTAATTGCTAGAAAAAGACGATATAATAAAAAATTGGGATATCCATTTAAGACCAAGGTTAAATTCATAACGTCAGTAAATAGATCCTTTGAAGCCCTACAACTTTTGTCTGAAATATTTATCTCTAAAATGTTCTATTTCCGAAACAAAAGGGCTTACGAGTGGTCTGAATTACTCTGTATATATAATAATTTATACGCGTATAATATATTAACACGTTTCCAATATTTATTATTTTATACAGGAGCTTAATACCTCGCCTGTAATAAAATTGGATATCTGAGGTATATAGTCATCGACAAGTTTCAAAGTCTGCAAAAAACAGTAAATACTATATAATAATAATATATAATATATAAGTGAATATTATAATCCGTAACCTTTGAATCTGCATCTGCTTCTGTATAATCAATTGCAGTAGTAAACATTACATTTGTTGTATTATTATCTAAAAATAAATACAATTCATTAATTATATTATAAAGATTCAATTAGTGTTAGTGTAATATAAATAAAATATACTAACATCAAAGCTGAATCTGTATCATTCAAAGGATCAGATATATCCAATCCATTACTTGTATTTATTCCTATTTTCTCAGTCATAACATCTGTTGTTTCGACAACCTTATCGTGTGAAATATTGTTACATGTTTTAGCTTTAGAGAAATTTTTGTAATTATTAGTATCTGATATACAGTAACTAATGCATATAAAACTTCGTTCTGTATGCCAGATCCAGGAATTATTCTAACTATAAAAATAAGATTGTAAGTTAATTACATACAAATAACATTAATGAGTAAACGCATAAAACCTATTTCAACTAAAAATATATCACAAGTTAAGTTTAAAACTTTATATTAAAAAAAATTATACTTACTTGATCATCTCGTTTTTTATGAGAATGTGAATATCCTCCATCGGTGGCAGATATCGCAGACAAACTATATTATCTGTTATACAAGCATTTTTTTTTTGGTAACGCAGGGGAAATCCATCATGGATACCCCCTCCCCTGGGGGGGGAGGGGGTTATGTCGTACCCTTACCGACTAAAACCCCTATGGGATGTCTACCTATCGGGCCGTTGGGTGGGGAGTTAGGGGAACTGCTCCCGCATTGCCTCCCCAACCCCCTGGTCCCAGGGCTCTCCGGGAGTCCCGCGCCATCAACGTATCGCGCCCTGTCCCATAGAGGGAGTTCAGGGCGCGGTCCCCGGTGGGTTGTCCCACCGGTTGGCCTTCTGGTATCACCTATTAGGAGGAAGGGGACATCCACCCCTCCTCCTTACCCCCCCTCCTTGCTAGTCAAGGGGGGAGGGTTTTGTGGGAGTGGGCCCGGCCCCAACCGGGATACCACTCTCCCTTGTCCTACCTGTCCGACTGCACGGGGGCGATCTAGGGAAACCTAGTCCCCCCCGTTCGGACGGAGGCAGGCCCGAGGCGGCCGAGAAGTCTCTGTTCCGTCCCTGTGGACAGGCAGGTCCTCCTCGGCCGACGCCACCTCGGGTCCGCTGCCGATTCCTCCTTCTGGGGACCGCCGACCAGTGCGTCGCCTATTGCGACGCACCCCTGGTCGGCGTTCCCACTCCGCGGCCTCCTTCTGCGAAATGGTCTCCCTGCAGAAGGAGGCCGCTGCGTCCCACGCTTCCTCGCTCCCGCACATGGCCATGACCATGCGCGGGAGCGAGAGTTCCCCTCTTCGACACCTCATCGCCCCTTCGAGGACCCGGCGCTCCCCGTCCCATGCGGAGTATGGGTGGTGCGCCGTGTCCTCGAGGATGGGGCAGTAGTGGCATCGAGTGGTGGGCTCCTTTCGTATCCGGTGCAGATACCGACCGAAGCAGCCATGCCCGGTCAGCATCTGCACCAGGTGGAATGTCATTCCACGTCCCCTCCTGCCCGTCACTTCAGACAGGCAGGGGCGGACAGCCGCGGCCGTTGTGGGACCGGACACCTTCGGGTCGGTCAATTCGTCCTTCCACTTCCGAAGGGTCCGGTCCCTGGCCTGGAGCTTCAGGCCCTTCAAATCCCTGGCCGTTAGAGCCCCCTCCCCGCGGAGCTCCTTCACCCGCCAGTAGAGGATCGACCTCTCCTCGGCAAGGAGCTCCACGGGAGGGACGCCGGCCAGGGTGGTCGCCGCCATGTATGACACGGTCCGATACCCTCGAATCGCCCTGATTAATACTGGCCTCAAAGCCTGCCAAAGGGAGCGTTTTCCCCTTCGGCAGACCAAGGGGTTGGGTGCCCATATGGGCGCCTCGTACAGGGCGATCGAGAGCACGACCGTGACATACAGGCGACGTGCCATCCATCCTGGGCCCCACTGGGCGCGCATGAGGCTGGCGACCGCCAGGCCCGCCTTGCGCACTGGAGGCCAGGTTCCCAAAGTGAGACCCGAAACTCCAGCGACTGTCCAGCGTCAGGCCGAGATACTTCATCGTCGGCCCGACGCGGACGTGGACGCCATCCACAAGGACCTGAGTTTCCGGAGGCGCCCCTCGATCTCTGCCGTAAAAGTATACAGCTTCGGTCTTCTGGGGCGCCACCGATAGGCCCAGGTCCTTTATGGAGCCCATCACCGATACCAGTGCCGCCTCCGCTCGGCGGCGGGCTTCCCCCAGCTCTCCCCCCGGCCACCACTAATGTGTCTTCCGCATAGCAGATGACGTGGCCCGGGGGGAGCGGAGTTCTCAGCACCCGGTCGAACGCGATGTTCCACAGCAGGGGGCCCAAGATGGACCCCTGCGGAACAACGCGTTCCATTGTGCGCCGGCCTTGGACCCCGCCCTCCACTGGGAAGGCGAGGTCCCTGCCCCCGAAGTAGGCCGAGAGGATACGCCGAAGATAAGCGGGCACACCGTGCCCATCTTATCTCCGGCCACGGCAGGGTGTTGAAGGCGTTCTTTATATCTAAGGATACTGCCAGTAACACCCCGCCGTCCCTCTCCACGACCGCCTGGGTCAGGCCCCGGAGACACTGGACTGCGTCCAACGTTGATCTCCCGGGCCTGAACCCATATTGGCGATCGTGGAGGTTCGGCCCCTCCGAGGACAGGTGCTGGACGAGGCGGCCGGCAATAATGCGTTCAAGCAACTTGCCCGCCTCGTCCAGCAGGCATATCGGCCTATAGACCGACGCACTGCTGGATGCTTTCCTTGGGGAGGAGGACCAGTTTGGCCCTCCTCCACTCTGGGGGGAATACCCCCTCCCTGAGGCACCCGCTCAGTACCCTGCGGGTGGCCGCGAACAGGTTTCCCTCGCCGAGTGCGAGGGCCCAGGCGCTGCCAGGAATCCCGTCGGGGCCAGGGGCCTTGCCCTTGACCCCGAGCCTCTTCCTGGCCCCAGCGAGCTCCTCCGGACTGACCTCTAGACCCTCGTCCCAGTCTGCCTCCCCCATTTCTGGGGGAGGAATCCTGGGTGGGCCCCCTTCTGCTCTCTGAGAGAGGGCGTCCAGGAGCCCATTAAAGGCCTGGTGGTCCAACTGTTCGGTCGGTGGGGGCGCCCAAGGGCGAATCTTCCCAGTCACCCTTTTGTAAGGGCGCCCCCACGGATCGTCGTCCAGGGAGCTCATTAGTTGCTCCCAAGCCGCTCGCTTTGCTTCGGCGATGGCGACTTTTAGGTTCCCTCGCATTGAGGTAATCCCTTTTTGCCCCTGCAGCATCCCCGTCTTCCCGCCGGGCACGTGTCAGCTGCCTTCTGGCAGCTATGGCGGAGCACCGGAGCCGCCGTAGTTCCTCGCTCCACCAATACGTGGCCCGGCGGTGACGGGGGCGGGATCGGGGCATCGCGACATCGCAGCACGACATCACAATGCCCACTATTTCCCCGGCCCCTTTACAGAGGTCGGGGTCCCGCCCTCCTGGCACCTCTTCCAGGTGCCAGGATGCCACAAGGACAGCCGCCCGAAACCTGTCCGCGTCTAGCCGATTGACGGCCCATCTCTTGGGGAGAGGGAGCTCCCTCTCCCCTGGGCGGCGGATGAGCACCTGCTCGGGTTTGGGGAGGCAGAGGGTCCACACTATATGTCTGTGATCAGACAGTGTTTCCCCCTCCGCCTCCACCTTCCACTCGTGGAAGAACCCGGCGGCCGAGGGGGTCGCCCAGGTCAAGTCAATGACCGAGGCTCCGTCCCCCCAGCCGCACGCAGGTGCTCTCTGAGCCCTCGTTCATCAGAACGAGGCCCAGTCCCGCCGCCCAGCCGATCACGGTGTCCCCCCGGCGGTCCCGCTGCCGGGAACTACAGTCCCACCTTTCCGAGTGGGCATTGAAGTCTCCGGCAACTATGACTGGTCGGGGATGGCACCTTCGCACCAACTCCCCGACCCTGTCCAGGACCGCCTTAATCGGGGCAGGACGACCAAGACCGGCCCTGTTTCTGCGGTGGAAGATATATCCCCACCACAGTAACGGGCCCCCAATCGACTGCCAGGTACGAGAGCCCCGATTCCCTGAATGTACAGGGTGGGGCCCCCGTCGCAGGGTTTGCCACCAAGGCCACCGAGCCGTTCGGACCGCCGAACCAGTTCGCGCTGCGAACCGGGATTCAGGTAGGCTCGGTGACCACCGCCAGCCCGGCGCCCAGCTCAGTCATCCTCTGCATACAGAGGTCCTGAGCCCGGGCGCCGCGGCCGACGTTGGCCTGTAGGGCCCGGAGTGGCGTGAAGGCTAAACCTTGCACGCCTCCTCTGGGCTGCCTACTTCAGTCCCCTCTGGTCATCCTCCGACGGCTGAGCCGTCTTGGATTCCCCGGGGGGGACTTCGGCCGTGGTGGCCCCTTCTGCAAATACCTCCGCGGAATGGCAGGGGGTCCCTACCTCTGCGACTCCTTCCTCTCGGGAGTATGAGGAGGAATCGGCTGAATGGCGAGATGGGGGTGGCGTTCCCTCCATCTCCCCTCCTTCTATGGTCGTTGGGGGTGGGCCCGTAAGCTCCACCCTCCTCACCTTGAAGCTTTGCCCCTCTCCTGTCGCTGGTCCCTCCTGTACCGTGTCCCCCGTCAGCAGGTCCAGGTCCGGTTCCGGGTCCTCTCTCCCCTTCCTTTTCCTCCCGGCTGCAGTTGATGGCTCCTCCTTTCATCCTTCCAGGTCCGGTGTTGCTTCCGGCTCCCAGTCCAGTTGGATGAGTGGTTGGTTCTCCGTGGTTCCCGCTGGGGTGAGAGCCGGTGTTTCCCCCGTGCTCATTCTCCCCTCCAGGTCCCTTTTTAGGGGAGGGGACTCACTCCCCTCCCCTGGCTGCTCCGGTGTAGGTTGGGCTGGTGCTTTGGCGACGTTTCGGGCTCCCGTTGCTTGTGTACCTCCCGCTCCTCCCGGTCCTTGCTCCCTCTGTCCTCCCTTCCTCCTTTTCTTCTTCCTTGTGGGGGGGCCGCAGGCCGGCCCTCCGATCTTATGACCGGAGAGCCTGCCCGCCTTCGCGCAGACGGGGTTCACCGCCCGCTGACATCCCTTGGCGCGGTGGCCGGGGGTACCGCAGCGATAACATAGGTCGCTGCGGTCGACGGCGCTGGTGCACCGCTCGCGCACGTGCCCCACGTGCGCGAGCGGTGCAAGCACCGGAAGCACAACACTGCGCGAGCGGGCAGCGCCGTCACCCCGGCCCGGGTCCACCCAACGTGGACCCGTTCCGCGGCGGCAACCTTCGCGGCCACCGCCAGCGGACACCGCACCACAATCGCGCCCGTTCTCCGCTGGGTGATGTTCATTACCCCCAGGGATATTTCCCCGGGCGAACATCCCGCAGCGCGGGCTACGGCGACCGTCACTTCATCGGCCCCGGTTGTCGCATCCAGGCCGGCTAGTCGCAATGCTGCGACCTTCACCGGTCTCTGGATGCGAAAACCGGGGCCTATTTCCGCCGCCAGCTTGCGGAGCTCCTCCGCAAGCCAGTCGGCGGATGCCCCGACGTTGAGGCCAGGCACCTCAATCAACAAAGCCCCGCTCAGGGCCCGGCGGACTTTCAGGGATGTTCCTATCCCCAGGTCCGCCGGGATGATGCGGCGCCTGGCCTCCACCATGAACCTTTGGTATTCGCCCTCGGGGCATATTACCGTGACGGCCGCCGAGCGCGGTGGCTTGGGCCTGCCCCGTCCCGCTGCTGCTGCCCCCTTTCCTCCAGGTCTGGCCTTTGGAACGGGGGCCAACGGGCCGGCCGGCGCTTTCGTCCCCATCTCCTCCTTCTTCCTCCTCTGCTACTCCTTCCGCCCAACCACCTGGGACCATGTCTCCTGTGATCCTTGGCTGGGCAGAAGCGCCTTCAGTAGAGCCTTCTGGGTCGGGTCCCATCCTGCCTCCAGGAGGTCCTTGGCAGCGATGCCCCTTCCTCCTTCCCGGGTCCTCTTCTCCTCTTCTTCCTTCATAAGTTTGGCCCTGGCCTTCTTCCTCTTTTTATTCTCCTTTTTCCTTTCCCTTTTCCCCTTACCCTTTGTTTCGGGAACTGTGCACTTCTCCTTGGGGGAGACCGTCCCACTCCTTTCCTTTCCCGGTCCTACAGGGAGAGTGGGTGCCGAGGTTCCCATCGCTACAGCCGCCCCGCCTCCCGGGCCAGCAGTCGCAAGGCGGTCGACCACGGCTTTGAGCCGGTCAACCTCCGCCCTGCAACCGCAGCCCGGGAACTGGATCCCCATAGCGTCATCCAGCTCTCTTTCAGCACCTCTCGTCCTTTCCTTGGGGGGTGGAGTTTCTTTCATCTCCTCCATGACATCGTCCAACGATGGGATTTCTGAATCTCCCCCTTTCCTTCCCGCTGTCCTAATGGAGGTGGGAGTGGAGGAAGAGGATATCTTCCTCCTTTTCTTCCTTAACCTCTTTCTCCTCTCCCTCTCCTCCTTGACCCTTTCCCCTTCCTCGCTCGTCACAATCGACGATGATCCTCCCCGTCGCCTCCGCATAGGATCTTCGATCCGGTGGAGAAGAGGCAGCCGCCGGAGGAGCCATGGGAATCGACGAAACGACTTGTCGCTTCGTCGACTCCAGCTCCTCCGCCAGCCGCCTGTTCTCCACCCTTATCTTCTTTAGCTTCGCCCGGAGTTCTTCCGCCTCCTTTTCGGCCAGGGTGATGTTCCCCTCTTTTTCTCTGCTGGCCACCCTGGCCATTAAGGTGGTGAGCACGGCCTCGGAGATCCCCACGGCACGATTCAGTGCTCCCACGAAGGTCCCCTTCAGGGTGTTGGACCTCCGTGAGACCAGTCGAATCGTGCCCAGGGCGCGACCTACCTCCGAGGCCAGCTCACTCACCTACGCTTCCCTCAGGTGCTCCTTCGCGGCACTATCCCGGAATACCTCCTCCATCGGTCGCTTATCTCCCAGGGACCGGAATATTCCAGTATCCAATATGGCCTGGACCTCCTTTTCAAGTCTGGCCCTTTCCATTTCTTTCTTCTTCTCTTCTTCCGCCGCCTTTCTTTCCCTAATCCCCACGCCCTTGCCGGAAACGATGGGCCTGCCGCGTCCCCTCTTTACCTGTTCGAGCACGGGACCCGCGGTGACGACACACGAGCCGCTGCTGCCGCTATCAGTGGAGTCCATCAACTCCCTGGCCCTCTTCCTCTGTCCTTCCCTTTGTCGGGGTATGGGGATTCTCGAGCCCTGTGAGAGCAGGAAATCGAAGAGGATCACCGGTCCGGCGGTGCACTGCTCCGGTGCCCCTTCAGCCCTCACAGGCCTCGAGGTCCCCACCCCTCGACTCCTCTTCTGCTGCTGCTGCTCCTCCTCCTTGTTCTCAGGGAGTGATGGGAGGGGTACATCCTTTCCCCTCTTGGAACAGAGGGGACCGGGTCTGGTGGTCGCCAGTGACGAACTAGGACCCCCAGACCCCGATGGTTTACAGGTCCCGCGTTGGGTGGCCGCTCGCATAGACCTGCCTGGCGAGCTCACCGCGCCACCTCCACGGTCGGAGGGACGCTTCCCCGAGGGCGGTGGTCGACCCTCACTTTTAGGCAGCACCCGAGCGGCTATTCCACTGGGGCCTGCCTGCTCTTCCTTCCCAGGGGGCGGGGAGGTGGCACCTGCCGGTAGATTTCCTACCACCTCTAAACCCTCTTTCCCACTCTTCTACCACCTCTTTCCCTTCCTTATAAAAATCACTCTCCGAAGAGAGTGGTGAGTCCTCGGACGGGTTGCTACACCCGTCCATACGGGACTTTGAGCCCGAAAGCTCGGAGTTTTTGTTTTTAAAAATGAAAATCTTCATTGCTGTTCCTATGAGTGCGGCAGGAAATGGGCGTCGACCCCGAGTAGAGCCCCTGCATTACCCGGGGTAAGGCTAGCTTGTCCCTGGGGTTCGCCAGGTGCCCCAGGTGAGGAACCACTTGCGACAGGTCACGCACCTGCCATTCATCTTATAAGCGTGGTATGCCTCAACCGTAGGATTAAGTGGTGTTTTATAGAGGACCCGCCTCGCGATCCGGCCAATTAAGGCAAGACCCCCGACCCCAGAGACATGACCTAGGGTTACGGTGTGGTAGGCTAGGGTCTGCCGGGGATGCCTGAGCCCCCTGTACCAGAGTGCCGAAGCACCCTGGCCCCTCGCAATTGTATCAGGTTATACGTCCTGACAAGTACGGGTTTGCAATCAGGGTTTTCCTTCCCCTAGAACGGTTGCCTTCATCCGGCTCACGAGCCCGTTCTGCCCGCGCTGTAGGGTCCTTTGGATCGTACAAGTACGGTCCTCCGGTCCCTGTATGAAACTCGGAGGCAGCTGCCCCTCCGAGAGTGAATAAGGACGCTCTTAGTCTGGCCTCTCAGTACAGATCTCTCCGGCATGGTAGAACCTGCCAGGGGTCGAGACACCCGCCGGCACAGCTCTGTACATCATGAAGGCACACAAGCCCCCCACCACCACGTCAAGGTGGCGCCCACGGGGAGGTGTTATACAAGCAATTGGAAAATTATCCAGATATAGCGCATGAAGAGAAAGAAGGGGCCGACGACCTTATTGAAATATATATTTTCTTATCTTTTATTTATTTTTAATATTCTTTCATATGTATAATTCTGTGTAATTTGAATGTATTACAACTTTCATTTATATTACTGTAATCTGTAACCTTTGAAGAGATGAATCTGTATCTGCTTCTGTATAATCAATTGTAGTAGTAAATATTACATTTCTTGTATTATAAAATATACTAACATATCAAAGCTGAATCTGTATCATTCAAAGGATCGTCAGATATATCCAATCCATTACTTGCATTTATTCTTATTTTCTCAGTCATAGCATTTGTTGTTTCGACAACCTTATCGTGTGAAATATTGTGACATGCTTTAACCTTAGAGAAATTTTTGTAATTATCTTATATACAGTAACTAATGCATTTAAAACTTCGTTCTATATACCAGATCCAGGGATCTGATATACAATAACTAATGCATTTGAAACTTCGTTCTATATGCCAGATCCAGGGATTACTCTATCTATTAATGACATACAAATAATATTAATGAATAAACACATAAAACCTATTTGAACTAAAAATATATGAAAAGTTAAGTTTAAAACTTTATATTAAAAGAATTATACTTACTTGATCGTCTCGTTTTCGATGAGAATGCGAATATCCTTCACCGGTGGCAAATATTCGGCATCGTTCAACAACAAATGAAATGGTTCTCCTATGCCAAATATCTTAGTGATCAATCAATAAAAATTTAGCAGATCCGACGCACATCGTGAAAAAACTTGGACAAGTCAACTTTCAGTCGAAAATGTGAGCGCAGCATTGTGATATCTTTGAGGTTAGGAAGCTTCAAAACCGAAATGCGCGATTGTCGAACCGTCGCTGTCGCTCATTGCTCGACATAAACTACCAACGTTGCGATCACGTTGCTCGTGTTCGACTCGAATTCACGTGCTCTATAATATAATATATATAAAATAAATAAACTAGCAATATTTTATTTTTATTTCATCTCCTGTTCTACCAATCCGATATTCTTCTCTCTCTTATTCCCTATCGCTTGCTCACTCGCACTCGCTGCTCTTTACTTCTTCAGCGCGTTCGTAACGCCTCTGGTGTCGGAAAAACGAGAAGTACAAATCCCCTCTCCTCGGCGGTCTATTCTTCTCTCTCTTATTCTCTATCGCTTGCTCACTCGCACTCGCTGCTCTTTGCATCTTCAGCGCGCTCGTAACGCCTCTGGTGTCGGAAAAACGAGAAGCACAAATCCCCTCTCCTCGGCGGTCTAGCGTTTCTTTCTTACTTTCTTACTGAATCGTAATTTCTGTGATTCAGACTTTAATCTTAAAATATCTCCACTTAGAGACAACATACACAAAAAGCACAAGAACACTTTTCTTCCTATTTTTTAAGGCTGAATCGATTGGGACTAAAAAAAGTCGATCGGTTCAGCCATTCCTGAGATATGAATATCCCACCTCGTTTCAACTCGCAGTTTCGCGTAATAATAGGCACTACCGTGCCTCTTGATATGGGGATAATATGTATATAATATGGGGATCATTTTCTTATAATGGAGTTGGTCCATTGGTTGAGATCACGGGTACTATGGACGCTATAATATATCGAGATATATTGACACAGCATTGACACAACATTGACAGCATATGCTGCTATATGCAACTCGAAATATTTCACGTAGTTGGATTTTCGAACAAGATAACAATCCCAAACATTCATCAAAACTAATAAAAGAATTTTTCATCGTGAAAAAAAATGCGAATTTTTGACTGGCCCTCGCAATCGCCGGACTTGAATCCTATTGAGCATTTGTGGCAAGAACTCAAACTACGTATAGGAAATAAGAAAAACTCCAATAAAGCTGAATTGTGGCAAGATTTGCAAACTCAATGGCAAAATTTATCTCAAGATCGCATTTCTAATTTAATAGCATCAATGACTTGCCATTGTGCTGCAGTGATTGCTTCTAAAGGCATGACAACAAAGTATTAAGTTTAAAAAAACGTTGACAACATTTTCTGTTATTATTTTTTAATAATACTAGGTGCGCAACTAAGTTTCCGGGTTTTTTTGATCAATGAAAAATGGAAAATTTCAAAAGAAATATAAAAAATGGTTTATTCAAAATATCGTCTCTCGCTAGCTACACATTTTTGCCATCTCTCTGGCAATACATGAATACCGCGACGATAAAACGACGGGTCTTTGGACCGAAACCATTTATCCAAACAATTTTGCACTTCTTCGAAATTGGCCAAGTGTTACCCAGCCAAGCCATACGTCATCGACTGGAACAAGTGATAATCGGAAGGGGCCAGGTCTGGCGAATATGGCGGGTGCGGTAGCAGATCCCATTTCAGCGTTTTGATGGTGTCCTGGACGATAGAAGTGCGATGGCACGGAGCGTTGTCGTGCTGCAATATCACTTGTTCGTGTCTCGTATCCCATTCTGGCCGTTTTTCGAGCAATGCATGATTCAAATTGATCAGTTGTTGTCGGTAGCGATGTCCATTGACAATTTCGTTCGATTTCAGCAGCTCATAGTACACGATTCCTTTCTGGTCCCACCAAACGCAGAGCATTGTCTCCTTTCCGAAGCTATTTGGCCGTGCCATCGATGTTAATGCTTCGCCAGGTGAAAGCCACGATTTTTTGCGTTTGAAATTCTCGAAATATATCCACTTCTCATCGCCAGTAACAATTCGATGCAGGAAACTCTTTCTTTCATGCCGCAAAAGCAAAATTTCGGAAGTGGCTCTTCGATTTTCCATCTCTCAGTCAACTCATGCGGCACCCATTTTTCTTCCTTTCGAATTTTTCCCATAGCATGTAAACGTTTGGAAATACCTTGGCGAGTCATGTTTCATGCCTCCGCAAGTTGATCTTGTGTTTGCGTATCATCTTCATCCAATAACGCTTGCAGATCGGCGTCCTCAATTGTTTTTGGTCTTCCGGAGCGCTCCTTGTCCTCAGTGTTGAAATCGCCACTTCTGAAGCGTTTACATCAATCTTCACAGGTAGTTTTCGATGGTGCATGTTCGCCGTAGGCCTCCTCAAGCAAACGACGTGCTTCAGCTGGACTTTTTTTCAAGTTAAAGCAGAAAAGCAAAGCTTCTCGCAAATGCTGTTTATTTGGCACAAAACTCGACATCTTCGTTGTTAGAAAAATATTTCTGCGTTGCGATATGTGTTGGTATTATGACTGGTTATTGTTAACAAATGTCCAAGCTATAAAAAAATACAACTTCAGACATGTATGTCGATTACATATGTCGTTAGCGCCATCTATGTGTGAAACCCGGAAACTTAGTTGCGCACCTAGTATATTTTTCTTATTCATAAGAAAACTTTTTGGCGCAATACTTTTGCACTGTTTGTAATAAGACATTGTATAAAAATAAAGTATTTAGAATTATTAAGAGTTTGTTAAGTTTATATAATTGTAGGACAAATAAATACATTTTGTTTATATATACCACATGTGTAAAGTTTTTATTATAAAGTGCTCATTATGAAATGAATATATAATAATAATTATTATTATATATTCAATTATATAAACTTTACAAACTCTTAATAATTCTAAATACTTTATTTTTACACAATGTCTTATTACAAACAGTGCAAAAGTATTGCGCCAAAAAGTTTTCTTATGAATAAGAAAAATATACTAGGTTTCCCGGTTTCACACATAGATGGCGCTAACGACATATGTAATCGACATACATGAAGTTGTGTTTTTTTATAGCTTGGACATCTGTTAACAATAACCAGTCGTAATCCTAACACATATCGCAACGCAAGAATATTTTTTCTAACAACGAAGTTGTCGAGTTTTGTGCCAAATAAACAGCATTTGCGGGAAGCTTTGCTTTTCTGCTTTAACTTGAAACAATTATAATTGTGTGGCTCATAAGTTTTGCCCGCCACTATATGTATGTATATACAGGGTGTTATAAAGGTTCCGGAAGAGCAGAACAACTCGAAAAATATGAGTCGTAGAAAAAATACGAAGTACTGAGTTTTTATGATTTTTTTCCAGGCTATTTGACGGTGGTCTTGAATTTGACCTTGACAATGACTTTGAAGGTCATTTCAAGGTCAGGTCAATTTTTTTAAATGGGATCCCATACTTTTGACCCCAGAAATTAAAAGAGCGGAAAATTTTACGTTAGAATATGATCTTGAACACTGCCAAATTTAACTTCTGAAGGTCACATAAAGGTCTAAGCTTGTTTTAGGCTGAAAACGCGAATATCTTCGAAAATGCACCTGCTAGGGAGCAATGTTACGCATAAGAATAAGAATGTAGAGGTCAACGAGGGACATTCAGCCGTGACTTTGCCCTTATTTTCAAGGTCACGAGTTAAGATTATTATTAAGGTCAAACCGGACTTTTTTAAAACTTAAAATCCATACTTTTGACCTAAAAGTGTCAAGATTGAAAAATTTTACGTTCAGATATGACGTTTTCAACCTTGACCTTGTTCTCAAAATTATGCGTTTTACGTTACTTCACTGATCGTGAAGTCTACTGAAAGTAAAGCGTTTCAGAATCCGACCACTGAAGGCAAGATGTCTCAAACCCGACCACTGAAGGCAAGGTGTCTCAAACCCGGCCACTTAAGTCAAGGTGTCTCAAACCCAGCCACTTAAGGCAAGGTGTCTCAAACCCGACCACTGAAGGCAAGGTTCAGTTAGTCTCGGCCACCGAAGGCAAAGCATCTTGTAACTCGGCCTGAGATTATAAGAGATGTTCAAAATGTTCCTCATTGACCGTTTGACAGTGCTAAGCGGACAGTATGCTAAGCGGACGTACAAATTGTCAGTCGCACTCCTTATCATTTCTGAAGGTATTGCAGCACATTCGTCTATAATCCGTTGTTGAAGCTCATCCAGGTTACGAGGTTTAGTGAAATAAACTTTATTTTTATGTAGCCCCAAAGAAAGAAATCAAGTGGTGCAATGTCGGGCGATCTCGGTGGCCATTCGATTGTTCCTCTTCTACCTATCTATCGATTAGAGAAAGTATCGTTTAAATAGTTCCGAACAATGCGTCCATAATGTGGCGGTGCCCCATCTTGCTGGAATCAAACATCATCAAAATTATCACCAACAATTTCCTGTATTGATGGAACAATTTGGTCTCTTAGAAGCTGCAGATAGGTTTCTGAGTTCAAATTCCCATTTATAAAAAAAGGCCCAACCACTTGATTATCATAAAGACCTGCCTAAACATTCAATGTTTGGGGTCGCTGCGTATGTGCTTCAAGCATCCAATGAGAATTTTCGTTGTCCCAATATCTAAAATTATGACGGTTTACCTTACCAGTAATTTCAAAAGACGTTTCGTCTGAAAAAACGATATTATGCAAGAAGTTCGGTTGCTGATCAATTCTTTGCATCATAACTTCTGAAAATTGCACCCTACGATCAAAATCATCCTCATTCAACTCATGGTGGAGATGAATTTTGTAGGGGTGGAACTTAATGGTCTTTAGATTTTTGGAAATTGACAATACACTCATTTGAAGCTGTTGAGATGCTTTTCTAATTGACAATCTGGGATTTTCAACAAATGATCGGGCTACTTCAAATAGTCCCTCTTCTGTCGTTTGGGACCTTGTCCTCCCAGATTTTTGGCGGTATTTATTACTCCCAGTTTCTACGAATCGTCTGATGGTGCCAGATACAGTCGATATTGAAATAAAGGGTTTTTCAATAAGGGTGGGTCGATGTTGCAATGGAATAAAACAAGCTGTGTGTGAGGTATTAACGAAATTCTTTTTTTATTTGAAAGGCTCATGTATGCCATGATGTGTGGTATATAACATCGTTCAAATGTCCGCCGCGGCTTCTCACGGTGACACGGATTCGAGTGGTCCAATTTTCAATGATTCTGCCGCATAGATCCGGCTGAATTTGAGCGATGGCCTGGGTTATGTTGACTTTAAGGGCATCGGTCGATTGCGGCTTATTGGCATAGACCTGCGACTTCAGAAAACCCCACAAGAAAAAGTCTAGCGGGGTCAAATCGCACGATCTTGGTGGCCAAATCACGTCACCTCTGCGAGAGATAACCATACCCTCAAATCGTTCATACAGAATGTCCATCGTGGCGTCCGCTGTGTGGCACGTAGCGCCGTCCTGCTGGAACCACATGTCGTCCACGTCCATATCGTTCAATTTGGGCCAAAAGAAATTGGTTATCATCGTTCTGCAGCGCTCGCCATTGACGGTGATGGCCTCATCAACGTCGTTTTCGAAAAAGTACGGACCAATGACGCCGCCGGCCCAAAATCCGCACTAAACAGTAGCTTTTTGTGGATGCATTGCTACCTGTTGAACCTCGTGTGGGTTGGCGTCGTGCCGTATACGGCAATTATGCTTGTTAACATAGCCATTCATCCAAAAATGCGCCTCGTCGCTAAAGATGATTTTTCGGCCAAAATTGGGGTCCTCTTCCAAATGCTCCGAAGTCCAGTCAGCGAACAAACGGCGTTGTCTATGGTCATTAACTTTGAGCTCCTGGGCCAGTTGGATCTTGTACGGGTGCAGGCCCAAGTCCCGACGCAAAATTCGCCAAGTTGAAGTCTGCGAAAGGCCGAGTTCTTGTGCACGGCGAGGAATTGACTGCCTCGGGTTCTCCTGCACACTTTCACTTACAGCGGCGATGTTCTCGGCCGATCTGGTGTTCCTTTGACGTACGGGTGTTGGCTGATCGTTTACCGAACCGGTTATCTCGAATTTGGCCACCAAACGTTGGAGAGTCGATTTTGAAGGGCCACCGCGTCTGCCGTAAAATGGGCGCAACGCGCGCAACGGTTGCACTAACGAACACTCATTTTGATAATAAAGTTTTATCATTTGGACGTGCTGCTCAATCGTGCAACTTGTCATGATGATTTGGCATCAGTGACTGAATAATAAACAACAGGTTAGACAGATGCCTCCAAAACAACATAGCCGCCACAGGCTGCCAACATCAACCCGCACCAATTGAAAAACCCTATACCTTCGCCTTCATTACGAAAGTTTCCATTGAACAGCAATCTCACTATATGACCTTTGTCTATCCCCCCATCCTCTTATCATCAATAGCGAAACTCTCTCATGCTCTGTAAGAGGAGCCATTTGGAATTGAAAACAAATATTTGCAAAAATGTGGTATAAAAAATTCGGTTTCTTTACCTTTAAATAAAAATAATAAGTAATGTACCATTGATCGTTAATAATATGATAATAATTCAAAATGGACTAAAACGATATCAAAACTTGTTAAATTGATGAAAACTCAAAAACAATCTATTATCTGTTTGACACTGATAGAATTGAGACAAATAAAAACCTTGAAGCATACATTTTATCGATGGCGAATACATTTTTCGGATACCGATCCTGGGACTTTTGAGCTCGCTAAAACCGAATCCGACGTCGGATTTTGCAAATTCAAGATGACCGATTTGAGATAGAGGCCGATATTGAGGAATTACCAACAATCGGAGTGTGACCTCGTACGTAACGTACAATCTCACTCTTCACATTATGGGGGGTAAAAGTATGTGTTTCCAGCCTAAAAAAATTAATTGACCTTGATATGACGGACACATAACCTTAAGAACAAGGTCAAGGGTAAAAACGTCATATCCGAACGTAAAATTTTTCAATCTTGACACTTTTAGGTCAAAAGTATGGATTTCAGTCCTAAAAAAGTCCGGTTTGACCTTAATAATAATCTTAACTCATGACCTTGAGAATAAGGGCAAGGTCACGGCTGAATGTCCCTCGTTGACCTCTACATTTTTATTCTTATGCGTAACATTGCTCCCTAGCAGGTGCATTTTCGAAGATATTCGCGTTTTCAGCCTAAAACAAGCTTAGACCTTTATGTGACCTTCAGATGTCAAATTTGGCAGTGTTTAAGGTCATATCCGAATGTAAAATTTTCCGCTCTTTCAATTTATGGGGTCAAAAATATGGGGTCCTATTTAAAAAAATTTACCTGACCTTGAAATGACCTTCAAGATCATTGTCAAGGTCAAATCCAAGATCACCTTCAGATAGCCAGAAAAAAATCATAAAAACTCAGTACTTCGCATTTTTTCTAGGGCTCATATTTTTCGAGTTATTCTGCTCTTCCGGGACTTTTATAATACCCTGTATATACGTATATATATATATATATATATATATGTACAATATATATATATATATATATATACATATAATATCATATTTCTTTTATAGATTTAATTATTTTATGCAATAATTAACATATTAAAAAATAAATGATAATATAACAAAACTTATTAGAAAATTAAGAACTTTTGTAAAAATTCTTATTTTATATATTACGTAATTTTTAGTTTATTTTTTGGCTTACTTCGATATCTTCAAATATGTTTAATTACCTGTTACTGTGCGAGGTAACAAAATGCATTTTCGTGTTCCTACGTGTTGGATTGCTTTTCAACGACAAATACAGCAAATCCTTATGAGTATTTTACCTATAATAGTTCGCCTACTTCCAACAAAGTAGGAATTACCAATTTCTTGCGGCAAAATTAACGTACCTAGCAGTGAAATCGCAAGTGCAAGATACCAATTATCTTTATAAAGAGACTACCGGGTATCACTAGACGAAGCTTGTTTCACATGAGCATACTGCATTGAAAGTCTAGCAGTAATTACAGTCAGCTCATGAGAATCATAACTACGCATGTCCACAACTTGTAATGCATTTTCACCGGAATAGACTCATACGTATGTGCGACGAAATTAGTCACACAGACAGAAACGACTGGCTTTCGTGAATTTTCCGAAGCAACGTCTAGAACGAATTTTATGAAGAAAGAACGCAACTCATAAATTCCGCGAAAGAAAGCTTTGTTTCGCATACATATATATATATATATATATATATATATAATTAGATGTACTATAGGGCTCTTAATTTTTCTCCTTCTTTTTAGTCCTTTTTTAAAGTTTTCTTTCCATAAACCCTGAATACTGTAGAAATTTGCTTTATATATATTTATTTTTATTAAATTAGTCTACTTTTTCCAATTCAAATCATAATTTCAATATATATATATATCCTTTATTACAGCGTAAGTGCGCCACCAAAATTATATGATATATACAGGGACTCTTTTTCAAACCATCTTTCTTATTGAAAAAATGTCGAAACTTATATTTATCACATGGGTCCATTACATGAATGATCATATCGTATAAATAAAATTTACATGGATTTTTGTGATTGTAGATTCTTGAGTTTAAATAATAACACTACGATTAACAGATATTTAATATTCTAAATCTGTGAATTATATTCAACTTTATTTTCTAAAATCGTCTTTTCTAATATTTATAAATCGACATAAAATAATTAGATGTACTATAGGGCTCTTAATTTTTCTCCTTCTTTTTAGTCCTTTTTTAAAGTTTTCTTTCCATAAACCATGAATACTGTAGAAATTCGCTTTATATATATTTATTTTTATTAAATTAGTCTACTTTTTCCAATTCAAATCATAATTTCAAATTATGTTATGTAGATATTACTTGTATTGAAATTATTTAATATTATCTCATTAGTCATTAACTAACTTATAATATATTTATTTACCTAATTTATAATATATTTATTTAACTAACTAATAATATATTTATTTAACAAAACATTTTATTAAACCAAATTATATATGTACAATACTATTCGAAAAATTTCAAAACGTATAAACAATCAGACAGGTATAAGTTGTAACTTTCAATGTTGTGCTTGTTTCATAATACTAGGAGACATTGTAACACATGTAAAAATGCCGATCGAAGTGCCGGTGATGTCGCGAAATCGTCGTCAAAAGTCACTGAACGTCTTAAAAGGTCATTGTTAGTGACTAAGTCATTATTTCAGCTTCAAGATTTCAAGCAGCGTGGCCAACGATGAAGGCTGTAGAAAAGATAGCCTTCTACATTTTCGTGAAACTACAGCGACAATAAGAATGACGACGACAGAGGAGTCACGCACCGCGTGATAGAAATGTCCCGTGGAGACTCGACAATGAAAGCGAAACCGTCGCTTCAATTATGTCTACGACTTGTCATATTTAAACGACTAGAGCGGCTATATATGTCAGAAAGCAAGCTTCGCGCGGTTAGTCTGTGACAACGAAGCGTCATATCACCCACTAAAATTAGTCTTAGACTTTATACTTCGCAATTTGCTTTAGAGTTTACTTCGCCTTTATCATCGAAAGTATCTATATATACACATGCGCACTTACGTAACGCACATGCACACACACACGCACGCGCGCACATACACGCACACATAATTTTATTAAACTTAATGTTATATTTATATATATACGATGTTATATTTTTGGCAAAGTATTTAATATGAATATCGTAATATATGACACATACATACATATATGATATACAATGTTCTTCGAAAAAAATATGATATTTCGACTATAATCTTATCTAGTTAAAATAAGACATTTTAAACTCTTAAATAAACCTTTTTTAATAAAAAATAGAATACTTTAATTTATTTATTTCAGATTGCGCGTATGTCTCTTGCTAAAAACAATTTAAAGCACAGAATTTATTACTATTTTGGAATTTTAAAAAACTTAATAAACTGCACTGCGATACTATACGTAATATACTTAATTATAACAGATTACCAAAAATTTATGACATTTCTTTTTTTTCTTTTCCAGATGATGTTTCACATTTCACGGGCTTTAATCGTAACATTAAGTTGTTTTATTATACTCATCGATTGCAATCCAAAATTCAGTGATGGAGGGTAAGTTTCTTATATGTTATATGAGGCAGTTATACTATTTAATATT
Organism: Harpegnathos saltator; assembly: GCF_003227715.2. Lineage (NCBI taxonomy): Eukaryota > Metazoa > Arthropoda > Insecta > Hymenoptera > Formicidae > Harpegnathos > Harpegnathos saltator. The sequence continues at coordinate 487,144 of NW_020230255.1, forward strand.
TTGTGATGCTTTTAAAGTGCAAAAGATATGTAAGGACACCTAGGAACCATGTAATATCCAGCTTTATCAAAAATATCTTTATTACCAGATTTATACCTAGTTCCACCACTTACACAAAAAAACAAGCGAAGGTGCAAGATCAAATACCTGTACTATCTCAAATTAATCAACGCGAAGAAACATCAAAACGTGATTTCGAAATGAATAATATTGTAGATCGCAGTCAAGAAGCGCGATTCGGTTTTACTAATATTGGAAGTACAGGAAGTGTAAGTATTATGTTAAACTTAATTAAAAACTATCAGTATAATGTCATTAAAATATTTCCAATATCAAATCTACTTAATCAATTTTAAGGGTTATGGTATGGCACCTTACGCACCAGCGAAGATAGATCTTGGCGGACTTCTGTTGGGTGCCATCATAGGTGTAGGATCAATTCTTATCATACCAAAATTGCTCTATATTCTGTCTGGTACTTATAGCGCTTATGCAAGAAGTAAGTATCATATTTATAAATTTTATACCAAGTAAGGAAAATAAAATAAAATATTTATATTTTTTACATAATTTTGAATTTTTTATGACATATTAGACTATGTATTCTTATCATGTAAAGCTTCTGTATCTCTTAAATAATATAGATAATAATGTATTATGAAGAAAGAAAATGGTATTTAGTCGGAATAAAAAAGACAAATCTAATCGATAAAAAGATAAATCTATTCCAAAAACTTTCTCTGTACATTTTAAGTGAATGAACTGAATTTTCAATACCATAAATTTTTACTTCAATAGAGCTTCTGTAATTCTGTAAAATAGATAATTAGTTAATTAATTAAGCATCTATTTTACAGAATTAACATGAATAATATACATATTAATATGAATCTTTTTATATTAATTCAGTAAGATTTTAACTGGTTATTTTTAAAACTCATTCATAATATATATTACAAGATATCTAGTAAAATACTTAAATATATAATAGATGGTGTCTTTTTCCCGACGTTTTAATTAAGAAAGAAAATTTATACTATGTTTTGCAAAGATACACTTTGCATTTACTTTTTGTCATCACAAACACACATATACATGCACACACATATCTTTTATTCTATTTCATTTATATAAGTGATCTATAGGTGAAGATAATGGCTTCACCCAAACTTTGACGAAAGTTGATGATGTCTTGGCTCGTCACGGTATCGACACGACTTCATGTATGCAACGTGTAGTATGTACTTACTCACAACAAGCGGCTGCCTCAGTCAACGAAGAAGATAATATCATAAATGATAAGATATCGTCTTTCAACAAAATAGTAAATACCATCATTACCAATTCAGTATTCCACACCGCTATGCAAGGAACAGCGATACAAGAAGCAATAGAAACAGGTAGAACCGGCAAGAACTGTTTAAAATCATACCCACATTGCGGATTTTCGATGGAAACTACGCTATCGTTATTGTCCAGTTTTATCGCAGCGACAAACACACACATTGCGACACCCACTGGCGCATCATTTTAACAGTTATTTATAAAATTTTTATGACTTTCATCGTTCTTTATAAGTTAGTGAGAGAAACTAAAGAGAAGTGACAGAAATTAAGATTGCAAACTATAATAGAGTTTTGCGTTTTGCAAGATAAAAAATATATGTACAAATATGGAACCAGAAAAAAAATAAAAAACTGCGATAGTTTATTTATTGTCTTTCGTTGTTGTTCGTTATTGTCTTACGTTGTATTAACGTTATATTTATTATATTTTATACAACATGAAGAAAGAAGCGATGAAAATATGTCAATAATATAATCAGATATAACAATATAAACAAATAATATAAACAGATATAATATTTGATATAATATTTGACATTATTTATTACAAAAAGTAAATTATGAACATTACACGATAATGATAACAAAGAATGTTTTGTGATTTATGTGTTATATTTGTCATTAACAGCTATTCCATTACTATAAGAACAATTGATCGTGTTATTGAATAAAATGAAATCCGCTTATTAAATAAAATTAATTGTTTTAGAAGACAATTTTCGATATATTCCTTATTCACTAAGATATCCCGGTAAGCAAGGAACATGAAATTAATGTTTAGAAATGTTGATTTTATGTAAATTTTTGAACGTTTCTTGGATAATATTATATATACATTTAAAAATATTATTTTGCAATATGATTTTTCTATATGTTGTTAAAACATTTTATAAAACATTACAGCAAATACTTTTTAAATATTATTTTAACATTTATTTGATGCTAATGCAATAGTGAAAAAATGTTTGTAATTTGATATTAGATTTGCAATATTATAACATTCTCATTTAAACATTACTTCGATATTATACCTAAAGTAAACACGTTTATATAAAGTGAAAAATTAGTGTCGTGTTAAAGTGATAGACATAATCTAGAGCCCTTTCGGGTGTCCAAGTTCGTGTCCCACCAATACCAAGTGTGAGTTTTTCAAATGTGATGCGATATGGTATCAATAAAATAAACTAAGTTTCATATAAAACCAGCATGGTCTAATAACTTTAAGAATCGTTTCTATTAGAAAAAGAACAATAATTAGTTTTTAATTTTTGTACTGAGAAATATTACCAAAATGTTAACAAAACGTTAGCACAACGTTATTTATAACAATTTTACATTTGTGAATTCAATATTACCGAAACCTCCAAATCGGGGTTAAAGTTTGTTCATTATGATCAAAAACCACAGCAATGATTTGCGCCAAGATACACTTTTTGCTGTTACGTTCCTGAACTGCCTCTTGACTGCCGTGGTATATTCACGCGAACCAACTAGTTGGAGGGGGGCATAATTTAGAGTTTCGCTATTACCGCTAAACCGGTGCAGTTCTGAGTGGTCTCAATCGATTTCTTGGGTCTAAATTAATTAATAAAACTGTCTTTATTTTTGCCCTACCTATCTTGTGAGTCGAGATACTCTAGTCCAAAATTCAATTTACGAAAATTTCACGTTCGCTAGCATTGGTAAAAATGTCACGCCGAAAATGTCCATCTCACATTTCTTCTGTTAGAGGCGCTGCGAACCCATCGTCAGAGGCGCCATGAACGGATTCGCTCATTGTCAGAGGCGCTATAATTTGAAAGTTGTGTACGAGTGTGTTTGACATATATAGTGATATTTCAATGCTACTAGAAAAAGTGGTGATCGGTGATTAGCTCATAAGAAAAGCCGAACGAGAAAACGAGGAGGAAAGAGAGGAAATCAAGATATGCGTAATATACGTGACGGTATTTTACTGCACATTAGAATAGGTAAGTAGGTTATTGATTGTTGATCTATGAATGAAATTTATTCTTTTATTTTTGTGTTTCATTATTATACATATTCTTGTAAACAAAACAATAATATATTACGTCATATTGCATATTTAATATTTACAGGTAACTGTATTTGATTTGACATTTACAGATAGCTGCGTTGAGACATTACTATTGAACAGAAGGACAACCGATTCACTATCAAGCAACACACAATATTCTACAAAAAATATCTTTTATTATTATATGTATTCATATATATTTATTTGTCCATAACGAAAATATATTATTTCTTACTGTATATTTCACTTTTTTCAGATTGCAGTGATGGAACATATTTGCTATTAAGCAGGAACAGAATCGATAGGCCACATCCAGGTAATGCACTGTAAAAGTTTATGCATTTTAAAAGATACCTTTCATATATATTTTTGCCCAAAATAAGAATATGTTATTTCAGATTGCATATTTTATATTTTCAGGTTGCTGCTGTGAGGACAAATAACAAATATGTTCCAATGCTACAATCTGAAAATGTGAAATATACAGTATGAAACAATATATTCTAGTTATGAACAAATAAATATATATGAATGCATATGATAATAAAAGATGTTTTCTTATAGAATATTGTCTGATGCTTGATAGCGATAGAGTAAATCGGTTGTCCTGTTCAATAGTAATGTTCCAATGTAGCTCTATGTAAATGTCAAATCAAATGCAGCTACCTATAAATATCAAATATGCAATATCCCAGATAGCTAAACCTGCGTGAACAGATTTCGAACAAAGCCTGCTATCATAGTTTGATGGCAAATAGGCAACAAATTTAACGCAGAATCTGTTATATCAAATTATGCTGCCAATCTGCGGTCAAATATGCGCCAGATCCTACTGTCGGATATTTGATGGCAGATTTGTACCAAAAACCGCGCAAAACTTGCAGTAATTTGATGGCAGATTGGCGGCAGAAACCAAGCAAACTCTGCGCGCAGACTCTACGCGTAGTTTGGCAGCAGGACCTGCGCGGTTTCTGCTGATAATCTGCTCGCACGGCCTGTCGCACAGGTCCTGTCGACAAAATACAAGCCTAATGAGGACACAGATGGCTATGGTTTTGATGTGGAGATATGATCGAAATTGGCGTCAATCTGCGCGCATTCTGCTAACATTTTGGTTACTGGGATGAAGTAATGTATTATTATTTTGTTATAAGAATATGTAAATAATAAACATAAAAATATAAAATAGGAAAATAATAATACATTACCTCACATTGCATATTTGACATTTACAGATAGCTGTGTTGGAACATTACTATTGAACAGAAGAAACCGATTCATTATCAAGCAACATACAATATTCTATAAAAAACATCTTTTATTATTACATGCATTCATATATATTTATTTGTTCATAACTAGAATATATTATTTCATATTTTACATTTATATTTCACATTTTTAGATTGCAGCGTTGGAACATATTTGTTATTTGTCCTCACAGCAGCAACCTGAAAATATAAAATATGCAATCTGAAATAACATATTCTTATTTTGGGCAAGAATATATATAAAAGATATCTTTTAAACGGTGCATTACCTGGATGTGGCCTTTCGAGATTCTGTTTCTGCTTAATAACAAATATGTTCCAATGCTGCAATCTGAAAATGTGAAATATACAGTATGAAATAATGTATTTTCGTTATGGACAAATAAATATATATAAGTATATATAAGTATATATAAGTATATATAAAAATAAAATATATTTTTTATATTGTGTATTACCTGATAGTGAATAGGTTGTGCTTCTGTCCAATAGTAATGTTTCAACGCAGCTATTTGCAAATATCAAATCAAACGCAGCTACCTGTAAATGTTAAACATGCAATATAAAGTAATGTATTATTGTTTTGCTATAAAAATATGTATAATAATAGAACATTAAAATGTAAATATAACAAAACAATAATACATTACTTCCCAGTAAGCAAAATGCTAGCAGAATGCGTGCAGATTGGCACCAATTTTCATCAGATTCCCACATCAAAACCATAGCCATCTGTGTCCTCATTAGGCTCGTGTTTTGTTGACAGGACCTGCGTGACAGGCCGTGCGAGCAGATTGTCGGCAGAAACCGCGCAGATTCTGCGCATATAACGTGACAGCAGACTGTGGGCAGATTGCGAGCAAGTCCTGCGCACATAACCTGATAGCAGATTGTAGGCAGATTGCGAGCAGGTCCTGTGCAATACAGCCATTTAAATGAGAGCGACGTGCTTTGGGTTTTAAATGATCCCTAACCTATATTTCGCAATATTGATTTCTGTATCGGGAAAAGATATGTAAATAAGAAATACGACAAAAATAAAATATATAATTTATTATATACGTGTAATTCATGAAATCTATTACATTACATTAAGATATTTCAGATAATCTTAAGTTATTTTGAATCGGACAATTTGTTTACGACTGATTGTTTACACCGATTACATCGCATGTTACACATATGGTACACATTGAGGGGAAGTGACCAATTGTAGCACCGACGAAGCACATTGTCGACGACATTCATCATGCTCATGTCATTATATGCTCATGTCATTATATGCTCAATCCGCCGAAAGCTGAGATGGTAACAAATATCAATATGGTTCAAAGTAAGTATCCGAGCACTTGATTGCCGAGCCGAAAATCTAATAACAAAAACATTGGATTCTGTACAATGGCAAAGATATAGAGCAGATTCAATTAGCAAATTGCAATAAATTATAATCTACTTACCACTGCGATAGCATTGGAAGCGATCATGGCTGTCGGCGTCAAAACCGCCAAGTAAGTTACATTAGCCATAACATAAGGCCTGTTCGTTTTGTCTGCACTGCTGAACTGATGCAACAAGTTAGAATGAGAAAACCTATGTTTGTCTCACTTTAACTTATTGCACCAGTTCAGCAGAGCAGACAAAACGAACAGGCTCTTGATGAAGGTCACCAACGGCAGTGATATGTAAATTGTTAAAACAGTGAAAATGGTAATAATAATATTATTCGGATATCGACAACATTAATGCAACATTCAAACTGCTAATAATTATACGTACCTCTCTTTTACAGCTCTTTCTCTTTCTTCGACACCTTGAGAGAATTTTCTCTTGATACCAAGAATGTTCCTCGCAACAGTTTGCCGCATGATGTATCAGCGTGAAGGCTCTTTGTAGACACGCAAGATCTGGTCCTTGTTAAGAAAAATCTGCCTCGGGCAAGGCTCGTTCCTGTGGAATTTATTTAAAAATATTTGGAAATTAATGTCATAAGTTTTTATTTTGTATTGCGCTAGAAAGCACCGACTGAAAGTTAAGCTAACTTTAGAAATATGAATAGAAATATGTCATCTTTATAAAAATGTAGCACTGAAAAGTGCCGATTATTCATTGCCACACGTTAGGTTTCCAAGTATGAACCATAAAAATAGGCGCTGAAAAGTGCCGTTTCGTCTGTCACACACAGACAGAGACCACCGGTCTCTCCTCCTCCTCATCTACCACCTACTATTTCTCCTCCTCCTCCTCCTTCTACTTCTCCATGAAATCTCGTCCTCTTCGCCTCCTTATTCTTCTTCCTAGTCCTTTTCCTCTTTTTTATCTTCTATTGGTCTGAAAAAATGCTGAAATAAATGTATGAAAAAATGTTTATACGTACCCAGATAGCCAAATCTGTTCTGCCAAATAAAGCCAAAGATTTGCTTACAAGATTTGTTGGCAAATTTAGTACAAATTTGGAATAAACCTTGTTTTATCAAAGAATGTCCACAAATTGGTAGCATTTATGTAGCAAAGTTTGAGCACATAACTTGATACCAAATTGACGCCAAGTAACACGCAACGCTTGCTACCAAAATTGACAGCAAATTGTCGTCAAACATCGAGCACACCTTGGGTACGCCACTTGATGCCAAATTAATGCCAAATAACAAGCAAACTTTGGCGCCAAGATCCCAGCAAGGCTTGCGGACAAAACATCACACCAAATTGTCACCAAATACCGAGCAAACTTTGGCGACAATACTCCACAGCAAATTGACGCCAAATACCGAGCAAAGCTTGGCGATAAAACCCTACAGCAAATTGACGCCAAATACCGAGCAAAGCTTGGCGACAAAACCTTGCAGCAAGTTGACGTCAAATACCGAGCAAAGCTTGGCGACAAAACCTTGCAGCAAGTTGACGTCAAATACTGAGCAAAGCTTAGTGACAAGCAAATTCCACAGCAAATTGGCGCCAAATATCAAGCAGATTCTGCCATATTCATTTATTACACCCCTCCCACTTCAACCAGGTAGGTTAGGTTCAAGTAAAGCAAGGAGTACAGATTTTGGCCAAGTGTATAATGTACAATGCAAAAGCAAATGAATTTATTAGAATCATTCATTGTTTACGTACAGCTGGAAATGACTTCTGATAATGCATTTGCTTGTCAATTATATATTATGCACGAATCTGTATTCCCCGCTTAATTATTAAGTAAAAT